>NC_053024.1:732330875-732685402 GCF_003073215.2 Triticum urartu | reverse complement strand
GCTACCGCCCCCATCGACCAGGTCATGAACCACTTCCAATTGTCATCGTGCTCCGAAGGCACCAATTAGGCTAATGCCACTGGCTCCGAAGGCAACATGCATATGTAGGAGAAATTGTATATAGCTATACATGTGTGTATGTGTAAATTAATATGGTGGTTTGTGAGACATTGATGATATATATATGATTGGTTCTACTAGAAATTCTATTTATATATATATATATGCATAACGTGTACAATGTGTAGTACCGTAAAATACCAGCAAACGAAAAAGAATTAAAATGGAAAACACAAAATTAAATGAAAAAGAAATCATAAAACCAAAAACCCCCCAAACATTTTAGTACCGGTTGGTGTTACCAACCGGTACTAAAGGGCTCCCGGCCCCCGGAGCTGGCTCGTGCCATGTGGTTTCCCTTTAGCACCGGTTCGTGCTGAACCGGTACTAAAGGGGGGGGCCTTTAGTGCCGGTTCCTAAACCGGCACTAAAGGGCCTTACGAACCGATGCTATTGCCCGGTTCTGCACTAGTGTGATCACTTAGAAAATTAGAGGGATGTCTATCTAAGTGGGAGTTCTTAAGTAATATGATTAATTAACTTAAATTTATTATGAACTTAGTCCTGGTAGTATTTTGCAAATTATGTTGTAGATCAATAGCTCGCGTTGTTGCTTTTTCATCTGTTTATTTTGATATGTTCCTAGAGAAAATTGTATTGAAAGATGTTAGTAGCAATGATGCGGATTGTATCCGTGATCTGAGGTTTATCCTCATTGCTGCATAGAAGAATTATGTCCTTAATGCACCGCTAGGTGACAGACCTATTGCAGGAGTAGATGCAGACGTTATGAACGTTTGGCTAGCTCAATATGATGACTACTTGATAGTTTAGTGCACCATGCTTAACAGCTTAGAATCGGGACTTCAATGACGTTTTGAACGTCATGGACCATATGAGATGTTCCAGGAGTTGAAGTTAATATTTCAAGCAAATACCCGAGTTGAGAGATATGAAGTTTCCAACAAGTTCTATAGCTAAAAGATGGAGGAGAATCGCCCAACTAGTGAGCATGTGCTCAGATTGTCTGGGTACTACAATCGCTTGAATCAAGTGGGAGTTAATCTTCCAGATAAGATAGTCATTGACAGAATTCTCTAGTCACCATCACCAAGTTAGTAGAACTTCGTGATGAACTATAGTATGCAAGGGATGACGAAAACGACTCCCGAGTTTTTCATGATGATGAAATCGATGAAGGTAGAAATCAAGAAAGAGCATCAAGTGTTGATGGTTGACAAGATCACTAGTTTCAAGAAAAGGGCAAAGGGAAAAAGGGGAACTTCAAGAAAAACAGCAAGCAAGTTGCTGCTCAAGTGAAGAAGCCCAAGTCTGGTCCTAAGCTTGAGACTAAGTGCTTCTACTTCAAAGGGACTGGTCACTGGAAGCGGAACTACCCCAAGTGATTGGCGGATAAGAAGGATGGCAAAGTGAACATAAGTATATTTGATATACATGTTATTGATGTGTACTTTAATAGTGTTTATAGCAACCCCTCAGTATTAGATACTAGTTCAGTTGCTAAGATTAGTAACTCGAAACGGGAGTTGCAGAATAAACAGAGACTAGTTAAGGGTGAAGTGACGATGTGTGTTGGAAGTGGTTCCAAGATTGATATTATCATCATCGCACACTCCCTATACTTTCGGGATTAGTGTTGAACCTAAATAAGTGTTATTTGGTGTTTGCGTTGAGCATGAATATGATTTGTTCATGTTTATTGTAATACGGTTATTTATTTAAGTAAGAGAATAAATTGTTGTTCTGTTTACATGAATAAAACCTTATATGATTACACACCCAATGAAAATAGTTCATTGGATCTCGATCGTAGTGATACACATAATCATAATATTGAAACCAAAAGATGCAAAGTTAATAATGATAGTGCAACTTATTTGTGGCACTGCCGTTTAGGTCATATTGGTGTAAAGCGCATGAAGAAACTCCATGCTGATGGGCTTTCGGAATCACTTGATTATGAATCAGTTGATGCTTGCGAACCATGCCTCATGGGCAAGATGACTAAGACTCCGTTCTTTGGAACAATGGAGCGAGCAACAGATTTGTTGGAAATCATACATACTGATGTAAGTGGTCCGATGAATATTGAGGCTCGCGACAGGTATCATTATTTTCTGATCTTCACAAATGATTTGAGCAGATATGAGTATATCTACTTGATGAAACATAATTATGAAACATTTGAACAGTTCAAAGAATTTCAGAGTGAAGTAGAAAATCATCGTGACAAGAAGATAAGGTTTCCACGATCTGATCACAGAGATGAATATTTGAGTTACGAGTTTGGTCTTCAATTAAAACAATGTGGAATAGTTTCACAAATTCATGCCACATGGAACACCACATCATAATGGTGTGTCCGAACGTCATAACCGTACTTTATTGGATATAGTGCAATCTATGATGTTTCTTACCGATTACCACTAAAGTTTTGGGGTTATGCATTAGAGACAGCTGCATTCACGTTAAAAAAGGGCACCATCTAAATCCGTTGAGATGACACCGTATGAACTATGGTTTGGCAAGAAACCAAAGTTTTCATTTTTTAAAGTTTGAGGTTGCAATGCTTATGTGAAAAAGTTTCAACCTGATAAGCTCTAACCCAAATCGGAGAAGTGCGTCTTCATAGGATACCCAAAATAAAATGTTGGGTACACCTTCTATCACAGATCCGAAGGCAATATATTCGTTGCTTTGAATGGATCCTTTGTAGAGAAGGAGTTTCTCTCGAAAGAAGTGAGTGGGAGGAAAGTAGAACTTGATGAGGTAACTGTACCTGCTCCCTTATTGGAAAGTAGTTCATCACAGAAATCTGTTCATGTGACTACTACACCAATTAGTGAGGAAGCTAATGATGATGATCATGTAACTTCAGATCAAGTTACTACCAAACCTCGTAGGTAAACCAGAGTGAGATCTGCACCAGAGTGGTACGGTAAATCCTATTCTAGAGGTCATGTTACTTGACCATGACGAGCCTACGAACTATGAGGAAGCGATGATGAGCCCAGATTCCACGAAATGGCTTGAGGCCATGAAATCTGAGATGAGATCCATGTATGAGAACAAAGTATGGACTTTGATTGACTTGCCCAATGATCGGCGAGCCATTGAGATTAAATGGATCTTCAAGAGGAAGACGGACGCTGATAGTAGTGTTTGAAAGCACAAGTGCTCCCTAGGTGGTTTTGGTAATTAATGACAACATATCTCTTGTTGGACTAACGTTTCTATCTAGTATGTTTCTATCCGGCGCCACCGAGTTTCACTTGTCATAGCCACTGCCAGAAACCCTAATCAGTTCGGTCTCACCGATGGGATCTCGGTCTCACCGAGATGGGCTTGCAAACTCTCTGTTACCTATTGCAATACCCTCGGTCCCACCGAGATATGCAATCGGCCCCACCGAGTTTGCTTGGCCAACTCTCTGTTTCGCTTATTACCAAAATCGGTCCCACCGAGTTTGAGTAATTGAAAGTGCAACTATCCCTAGGTGGTTTTGGTAATTCATAACAACATATAGCTCATTGAGCTAATGATATTTCAAGATGATTATTTCAAGAAAGCTCAATGATTGGCATGGCATGGATGTGAAAGTGGAACCCTCAAAATGCTAAGGACAAAGAATTGGCTCAAGCTCAAAAGTTCAAGACTCTTCAACCACTTTTCCATAGCCACAAATGACCTAAACCCTAAGCCAAACTCAGTCATACCGATTCTATCAATCCGGCGCCACCGAGTTTCACTTGTCATTTGTCACTGCCAAACCCAAGCAATTCAGTCCTACCGATAAGGATCTCAGTCTCACCGAGATGGGATTGCAAACTCTCTGTTTCCCTTTTGTGACTTTTTGGTCTCACCGAAAGAGCGAATCGGTCCCACCGAGATTGCAATGTAAACTCTCTGTTTCCTTCTTGTAACTTCTCGATCTCACCGAAAGAGCGAGTCGGTCCCACCGAGTTTGCCTGACCAACTCTCTAGTTAGCTTATTGCCTAACTCGGTCTCACCGAGTTTGTGCAATCGGTCTCACCGAGATTACGTTATGCCCAAACCCTAACCGAATCGGTCCTACCGAGTTGCATGTCAGTCCCACCGAAATTCTAAACGGTCACTAGGTTTACTATTTCGGTCCGACCGAGTTTTCTGATTCGGTCCCACCGAGATTGGTAAATTGTGTAACGGTTGGATTTTGTGTGGAGGCTATATATACCCCTCCACCTCCTCTTCACTCGTGGAGAGAGCAATCAGAACACATACACCATTCCAACTCATTTGTTCTGAGAAAGAACCACCTACTCATGTGTTGAGACCAAGATATTCCATTCCAACCATATGAATCTTGATCTCTAGCCTTCCCCAAGTTGCTTTCCACTCAAATCTTCTTTCCACCAGATCCAAATCCTATGAGAGAGAGTTGAGTGTTGGGGAGACTATCATTTGAAGCACAAGAGCAAGGAGTTCATCATCAACACATCGTTTGTTACTTCTTGGAGAGTGGTGTCTCCTAGATTGGCTAGGTGTCACTTGGGAGCCTCTGACAGGATTGTGGAGTTGAACCAAGGAGTTTGTAAGGGCAAGGAGATCGCCTACTTCGTGAAGATCTACTGCTAGTGAGGCAAGTCCTTCGTGGGCGATGGCCATGGTGGGATAGACCAGGTTGCTTCTTCGCGGACCCTTCGTGGGTGGAGCCCTCCGTGGACTCGCGCAACCGTTACCCTTCGTGGGTTGAAGTCTCCATCAACGTGGATGTAGGATAGCACCACCTATCCGAACCACGGGAAAAACATCCGAGTCTCAAATAGCATTTGAATTCTCCAAACCCTTCCCTTTACATTCTTGCAAGTTGCATGCTTTACTTTCCGCTGCCAATATACTCTTTGCATGCTTGCTTGAATTGTGTAATGATTGCTTGACTTGTCCTAAGATAGCTAAATCTGCCAAGAACTAAAATTGGGAAAAGGTTAAGTTTTTATTTGGTCAAGTAGTCTAATCACCCCCCCTCTAGACATACTTTCGATCCTACAGTAATCAGTCAAACCGAGTTGTGGATTTACCCTAACCCTAGCACATCGGTCCCACCGAGTTGATCCAGTCGGTCCCACCGAAAATCTCTAACGGTCACTAGGTTTACTATTTCGGTGTGACCGAGTTTGTTGATTCGGTCCCACCGATATTGGTAAATTGTGTGTAACGGTTGGATTTTGTGTGGAGGCTATATATAACCCTCCACCTCCTCTTCATTCGTGGAGAGAGCCATCAGACTAAGCCTACATTTCCAGCATCCTATTTCTGAGAGAGAACTGCCTACTCATGTGTTGAGGCCAAGATATTCCATTCCTACCATATGAATCTTGATCTCTAGCCTTCCCCAAGTTGCTTTCCACTCAAATATTCTTTCCACCAAATCCAAATCCTGTGAGAGAGAGAGTTGAGTGTTGGGGAGACTATCATTTGAAGCACAAGAGCAAGGAGTTCATCATCAACAAACCATTTGTTACTTCTTGGAGAGTGGTGTATCCTAGATTGGCTAGGTGTCACTTGGGAGCCTCCGACAAGATTGTGGAGTTGAACCAAGGAGTTTGTAAGGGGAAGGAGATCGCCTACTTCGTGAAGATCTATCGCTAGTGAGGAAAGTCCTTCGTGGGCGATGGCCATAGTGGGATAGACAAGGTTGCTTCTTCGTGGACCCTTCGTGGGTGGAGCCCTCCGTGGACTCGCGCAACCGTTACCCTTCGTGGGTTGAAGTCTCCATCAACGTGGATGTAGGATAGCACCACCTATCCGAACCACAGGAAAAACATCCGTGTCTCCAATTGCGTTTGAATTCTCCAAACCCTTCCCTTTACATTCTTGCAAGTTGCATGCTTTACTTTCCGCTGCCTATACACTCTTTGCATGCTTGCTTGAATTGTGTAATGATTGCTTGACTTGTCCTAAGATAGCTAAATCTGCCAAGAACTAAAATTGGGAAAAGGTTAAGTTTTTATTTGGTCAAGTAGTCTAATCACCCCCCCTCTAGACATACTTTCGATCCTACAAGTGCTATCAGAGCTTTGGTCTCCATTTGCCTTGATCTCCATAGCTTTTGGTGGTCAGAGCCTTGGTTTCACAACCTAGGAGAGTATGGCGTCTAGCGAGGGAAATTATCACCGTAGAGGTCCTTACTTTGATGGCACTAATTTTGCTAGTTGGAAGCATAAAATGAAAATGCATATTCTTGGACATAACCCCGCCGTATGGGCTGTTGTTTGTGTTGGATTGCAAGGTGAGTTCTTTGATGGGAGAGAACCAAACCGTGAAGCTACCGCGGATGAGTTGAAGATGTCGCAATACAATGCTCAAGCTTGTGATACTCTCTTCAACGGATTGTGCATCGAAGAATTTAACAAAATCAGCCGCCTTGAGAATGCAAAGGAAATTTGGGACACTTTGATTGATATGCACGAAGGTACCGACTCCATCAAGGAATCCAAGTTGGATGTGCTCCAAAGTTAACTTGACAAGTTCAAGATGAAGGATGGTGAAGGTGTCGCTGAAATGTACTCTAGGCTTGCTCTTATCACAAATGAGATTGCCGGCTTAGGAAGTGAAGAGATGACCGATAGATTCATCATCAAGAAGATCCTAAGAACCTTGGATGGGAAATATGATACCGTGTGCACATTCATTCAAATGATGCCCAATTACAAAGATCTCAAACCAACGGAAGTGATTGGAAGGATTGTTGCTCATGAGATGTCACTTAAGGATAAAGAGGAACTTCACAACAAATCAAGTGGTTCCTACAAAGCCTCATGTGAAGTCCCCACATCATCAAGTGAGAAACAGAACTTCAATGAAGAATTGAGCTTAATGGTGAAGAACTTCAACAAGTTCTACAAGAGTAGAAGCAAAGATAGAAGCTTCAAGTCAAGGTCCTACAATGACAAAAGATCTTCTAGTCGAGAGCGAAACTGCTACAATTGTTGAAGACCCGGACACTATTCCAATGAGTGTACGGCTCCCTACAAGAGAAGAGAAGATTCTCCAAAAAGAAGAAGCAAAGAATCACCACCAAGAGAGAGAAGGAGTAGAGATGATCGTTATGAACGAAGATACTCACGGAGAAGCAAGGATTCGGAAAGGAAGGAAAAATCATCAAGGAGCTACACAAAACGAAGATGGGTATCCGGCTCTGACTCCGACAGCCACTCCGAGAGAAGTTATCACTCCGACTCCGAAGATACTCAAGATGAAGGTGTTGCCGGTCTAGCACTTGTGTCAACCAACTCCTACGACATATTCGACTCGCCAAATGAAGGAATTGGAAGATGCTTCATGGCCAAAGGTCCTAAGGTAACACACCCCGAATATGTTGATTTTAATAGTGATGAAGATGACTTGTTAGGTGATGATGACTTGCTTGATGAGTACTATGATGAAACATCATTTAATCATGCTAATCAAGATAAAATGAATGACAATGATAAGGAGAAGATTGAGGCTCTAACTAAAGAACTAAACACTCTTAAGTTAGCTCATGAAACCATCTTCGAAGATCATCGAGAACTTTTAAGAGCTCATGAGAAATTACGCTTTGAAAAGCTCAATCTTGAGCAAGAGCATGAGTTCTTAAAGGCAATCAATGATGATCTCCGCAATAAAAGTTCTTCTTACATTGCCAAGCATTTACTATTATCCACTTACATGCCTCAAGTCAAGTCTAATAACAAGAACAAGAAAGATTCTTCCTCTATTAGTAACAATGATCATGCTAAATCCAATATTGTTGCTTCTAGTAGTTCTCTTGATTCCACTAATGATTCTCTTATCCAAGTTACACTTGAGCAAGAAAATAGCTTATTGAAGGGAATTATAGAGAAAGGTGTTTACAAGAGCCTTGCCGGAAGTAAGCAATTCGAGGAAATTGTGCGCAAGCAAGGGATGCACTGGAAGAATCAAGGTGTTGGTTTTGAACGAAAGTTCAATGCCAATGGAGTTGAGTGGGAAGAAGATCAATACCCCAAGACAAAGTTTGTTCCTCAACAAGAGAAGTATGATACTTCTTTCAAGGGGACACAAGCTCAAGATGATCTTCCACCACAAGACTACAAGCAAAAAGGCAAGGACAAGCTTCAAGAGGAGATTGATGCATTTGAAGAAGCTCCTAAGACCTTAGTCAAGTCGATTCCCAACACTACCTCAAGTTCCACTACATCAAGTACGACTACAACTCCAAGGATTCCCATCAAGATGGTGTGGATCCAAAAGAAGAAGAACTAGAGAGTTCTTGAGGGTGACTCCGCCAACATACTTCACTCTTATCATTTTGGCAAGAACAAGTGCAATCAACTTCCACATCTTGCACTAGTTCAAGGAGTCACAAACCCTCTTGTTGGTAAGACAAGGGACAAGGTAACCTAAAGTTTTCATGGACATCATCTTGTGCGTGCATCACTCTATGTCTATGGATATCCTTGTTTGTTACTTGTGGGACTAACCCATGTAGGTATTGAAAGTGCAATTCACTCAAATGGATAGCTCCAAGTGATCTACATCAACATTGAGCATCCACATCTTCAACATCTACATGAAGTCGTCATCGACAAAACCCAAGGTTAGTTCATCCCTCTTAGGGGGGATATCACATCTAGGGGGAGCTTTACTCTAAAACTTGAGTTAAAGCAACTCTAAAGATGTGAATACAACAATGCTTTATGTAAAAGTGGTAACCCCACTTGAGCTTAAACAATGAGTATGACCTATGATCAAGTGTTCTCACTTGACTCCTAAGTCAATATACTCATATATAGATGACCTAGTCATCGCAAATTGCTTGATAGATGCTAGAATTGTTTGTGCATGCTTTGCCACATATTTCATTTGCCATCTTATTGTGTGAGCATGTTGGTTGCATATTTTACTCATTCGAGGACATCCACTTGTTGTTTTTATTGTTTGGCTTTATCTTCTTTTGCCAAGTGGATGGACAAGAATGCCTAAGAACCTCCTCTAGCTATCTATGCTTTTCTCGTCTCAAACTCTATTCATGCTGCATCACATAATTTGATCAAGTCAGATTCGAACCACTCTGTGCGAGGAGCGCTCGGAGTCCCCGATTCGTCATAGACTTAAACTTCCAAAACCTCTTTATGCATCTCGGTCTGACCGATACCATACTTTCGGTCCTACCGAGTTCATTAAGTTGATCTAGGTTTTCGATCTCGGTGCAACCGATTTGAACATTTCGGTCACACCGAGTTGCAATAACTGTATACAGTTTTGCATCTCGGTGCCACCAAGTTGTTCCACTCGGTCACACCGATAGGGTCGGGCTATATATAGTGACGGGCAAAATTTTGGAAATTTCTCCGAAACCTCTTCGCCCGCGCATAGCTCGCTCTTCCTCCTGGGTCTCCGGATCGTCCTCCTCGCCGCCAGCCGCCTCCAGTCGCTGGTCTCCGTCGCCGTCAAGGGGAATTCTGCCCCGCCGTTGCCGCCGTAGCGAGTCTCCACCGAACTAGGGTATGGACTCGATCTTTGTGCTATTCTCCACTCCGACTCTTAGCACATTGTGATCATCATGATTCTTGCCACGTTTGATAAACTACTATCCAATCAATGAACTCATAGATTAGGTTTAATTCGAAAATTTTAGGGCTAGGTTTCCGCCGAAACCATCTCGGACCCACCGAGTTGAAAAACTTGGTCCCACCGATTTGGCTTATGCCATTGCACAAGTCAAACTCGGTCTGACTGAGAATTACTTATCGGTGTGACCGATTTTGGAACTCTTTGAAACCCTAGCAGTCTCGGTGCCACCGAACTGTGACTCGGTCTGACCGAGTTCGCTAGTTCTGGTGCCAAAACTACTTCGGTGTCACCGAGTTTGAAAATCGGTAGATCCGAGATGATTTCAGTGGGAAACTAAGACTAAGTTTTTGAATTAATCTTTTGCAAAAATCTCTGCATTTTGTGATGCTCATCCACTCTATCTCATCCATAATCTATTCACAGGGTCAGCAGTCAGTTTTGCATCATGTCAGACCAAAGTGACAGCCAGAACCTCTCAGAGCAGCAAGTGGTGATGAGTGAGGGCACTAGTCCCTCAAGTTCTTCAGATGATGGCAGCAGGAGCACCCCCAGCAATCTACCTAAGGCTGCCACATGTCAAAGGAAGAAGAGAACTTCTGATTCTAAAGATGAAGACTATGTGGTAGAGGAAGAGGCCACATCAAAGAGAGTTGAGCCAGCTCAAGGCACAAAGCCAGGGCTGAAAATCAAAAGGCCAGTAGGCAGGCAGCCCATGTCAAAGGCTAGAGTTTCAACTGAGAAGCCTGCTCCCATTGAGCCCGTTGCTGAGGGCAAAAAGAGGAAATAAAGAGTGAAGAAGACTGTAGCCAGAGTGCTTGGGAAGGCCTCCATCATGGAAGATGAGGAGGAAGAAGAAGAGGTTGCTGCACCAGCACCCAAGGTAGCCAAACTTATGGGAGATGCCATAAGGTCAGGGCAACTGCATCCAAGCCCAAGGAAGCACCCAAGGCTGCATCTAAGCCCAAGAGTGCACCCAAGAGAAACACAAGAAGCATCCCAGCCACTGAGAAGAACAAGGCCCCAGTGCCTGAAGCTGCAGAGGAAGAGGAAGAGCATGTCCTTAGGAAGCTCAAGCCCAAGATCCCAGACCACAACGATGCTCATCTTGTGGCTGAAAATATGAAGCTCAGGAAAGACTCAGGGCTGAGGAAGTGGAGGGAGACAGATCCCTATGCTACCAGAAGAAGGACTGTAGTGGACTATAGGTTTCACACCAAGGAGCAGCAGGATTTTTATGAGACAGTTTTGCTTGACAAGAAGCCAATAGTATGTGACATGAGATGGGTCGACTGGACCTACATGAAGGAAAATGAGGAACACTGCCCTGGAGTGTACGACAGCTTTAGTGCGTGTGGAGTTGCAGACTTTATTGGGCAGAAGCTCACAAAGTGGAACGAGGAGCTAATCATGCAATTCTACTCCACAGCACACTTCTACCCAGATGGGAGGATCATTTGGATGTCAGAGGGTACAAGGTACCAATCCACTGTTGAGGAATGGGCGAAGTTGATCAATGCCCCAGAGGAGCAAGCAGATGACTTGGACGTTTATGCCAAGAAGAAGATGGATCAAAACTCCATGGCAAATATGTACAAGGAGATTCCCACATATGATCTTGACACTCACCAGTTTGGGTCGGTGAAGCACTTGCTATCAGGACTGCCTACGATCAACTGGATCCTTAGGCACACCCTTTTGCCCAAGTCTGGAGATCACCGGATG
This sequence comes from Triticum urartu, assembly GCF_003073215.2. NCBI lineage: Eukaryota > Viridiplantae > Streptophyta > Magnoliopsida > Poales > Poaceae > Triticum > Triticum urartu. The sequence continues at coordinate 732,674,022 of NC_053024.1, read as the reverse complement.
ATCAGAGGTCATGCCATTAACCTGCTACATATCTTTGATGTACCTCAGAAGTTCAAAGTCATGAGCCTCATAGTGGAAACAGTCAAGAGGACAGCTGCAGACCAGAAGAGGAGTTGTGGGTATGCCCCACAGATTCAGGAGCTCATCAACTCAAAGATGGGCACGGGCACATACTTGTTGGATAAAGAACACCTGCCCATCCGTCCAGACTTCGAAGATAATCAAGTGATTATGACTGAGAATGAGCCCTCATCTGCCCATGCACAAGCTAAGAAGGAGAAGGCGAAGAAGGAGAAAGCTGCCAGGATGCCTACTCAAGAGGAGGCATCTGAATACTTCCTGAAAACCAAACAAGAGCAGCTTGGTTACCTGATTGCGTCCACCCTACGGATTGAGCAAGGTCTAGCCACCCTGATTCAGAACCAGGCAAGCTTGGAGAGGATCATGGAACAGAGGTTCTATGATTTGGACATCAAGGTGACAGAGATACAGACTGCCGTGGAGCAACTTCAGGATGACATGAATGAGAGGAGAGGCAGGTCTACGATTGATGCTTTTGCTAGGGTGCCATGAGGTCCGAGCTCGTCTGCACTGCCAGTTGCTGACACCAGAGGTACCACGTCTGCACCAGCCACAGCCTCCGTTCCACCAGCTCCAGCATCCACCTCAGCCTCTACTCCGACCACACCTACCGAAGGCTTCGTCCTTGGAGTGCTCCGGACTCCACCACCACCTGAAGATCAAGCCTGGGCATCGACTTAGCACTATGCATTTTTTAGGAACTTTTTGGTAACTTGTTGCCAAAGGGGGAGAAAATGTATAGATCATAGGCTTCGAGAGAGAGTGTTGCTTTTATTCTCTCTTGTTTTTATTTGGTGGTTTTTCGAACTTTGTTTGCTTGTGTGTGAGATACTACGTCCTTATACCTGTGAGACATCGATGATCATGTGTTTGATCATAAGCTACACTTAATGTTTGCTTAATATTATCATTCCATCTATCTTTTGTGATCATTCACTATTCTTGGTGATGAGTGCATGTACTTCTTTCTTATCATTTTTGAGCGCTCCACCAAGATGTATGTGACATGGAAGAGTAATCCATGACTCTAACTCTTTGTGCATTTGCAGTCCAAAGCAAATTTTAAATATGCACAAATTTAGGGGGAGCTCTTACTTGTCACATACTTCTCAAAGCGACGATATATTTCATGATTATTATAATTTGTCGAAGCTTTGATCTATATGTTGTCATCAATTACCAAAAAGGGGGAGATTGAAAGTGCAACTATCCCTAGGTGGTTTTGGTAATTCATAACAACATATAGCTCATTGAGCTAATGATATTTCAAGATGATTATTTCAGGAAAGCTCAATGATTGGCATGGCATGGATGTGAAAGTGGAACCCTCAAAATGCTAAGGACAAAGAATTGGCTCAAGCTCAAAAGTTCAGGACTCTTCATTTTATATTTTAGTGATCCAAGATCACATTGAGTCTTTAGGAAAAGCCAATACTATCAAGGAGGGATGAGGTGTTGCTTAATGAGCCTCTTGCTTCATGTGTTTAGTGATATGCTCCAAAATCCTCAACCACTTTTCCGTAGCCACAAATGACCTAAACCCTAAGCCAAACTCGGTCATACCGATTCTATCAATCCGGCGCCACCGAGTTTCACTTGTCATTTGTCACTGCCAAACCCTAGCAATTCGGTCCTACCGATAAGGATCTCGGTCTCACCGAGATGGGATTGCAAACTCTCTGTTTCCCTTTCGTAACTTTTCGGTCTCACCGAAAGAGCGAATCGGTCCCACCGAGATTGCAATGTAAACTCTCGGTTTCCTTCTTGTAACTTTTCGGTCTCACCGAAAGAGCGAGTCGGTCCCACCGAGTTTGCCTGACCAACTCTCTAGTTAGCTTATTGCCTAACTCGGTCTCACCGAGTTTGTGCAATCGGTCTCACCGAGATTACGTTATGCCCAAACCCTAACCGAATCGGTCCTACCGAGTTGCATGTCAGTCCCACCGAAATTCCTAACGGTCACTAGGTTTACTATTTCGGTCCGACCGAGTTTTCTGATTCGGTCCCACCGAGATTGGTAAATTGTGTAACGGTTGGATTTTGTGTGGAGGCTATATATACCCCTCCACCTCCTCTTCACTCGTGGAGAGAGCAATGAGAACACATACACCATTCCAACTCATTTGTTCTGAGAAAGAACCACCTACTCATGTGTTGAGACCAACATATTCCATTCCAACCATATGAATCTTGATCTCTAGCCTTCCCCAAGTTGCTTTCCACTCAAATCTTCTTTCCACCAGATCCAAATCCTATGAGAGAGAGTTGAGTGTTGGGGAGACTATCATTTGAAGCACAAGAGCAAGGAATTCATCATCAACACACCATTTGTTACTTCTTGGAGAGTGGTGTCTCCTAGATTGGCTAGGTGTCACTTGGGAGCCTCCGACAAGATTGTGGAGTTGAACCAAGGAGTTTGTAAGGGCAAGGTGATCGCCTACTTTGTGAATATCTACCGCTAGTGAGGCAAGTCCTTCCTGGGCGATGGCCATGGTGGGATAGACAAGGTTGCTTCTTCGTGGAGCCTTCGTGGGTGGAGCCCTCCGTGGACTCGTGCAACCGTTACCCTTCGTGGGTTGAAGTCTCCATCAACGTGGATGTAGGATAGCACCACCTATCCGAACCACGGGAAAAACATCCGAGTCTCCAATAGCGTTTGAATTATCCAAACCCTTCCCTTTACATTCTTGCAAGTTGCGTGCTTTACTTTCCGCTGCCAATATACTCTTTGCATGCTTGCTTGAATCATGTAATGATTGCTTGACTTGTCTAAGATAGCTAAATCTGCCAAGAACTAAAATTGGCAAAAGGTTAAGTTTTTATTTGGTCAAGTAGTCTAATCACCCCCCCTCTAGACATACTTTCGATCCTACAGTAATCGGTCAAACTGAGTTGTGGATTTACCCTAACCCTAGCACATCGGTCCCACCGAGTTGATCCAGTCGGTCCCACCGAAAATCTCTAACGGTCACTAGGTTTACTATTTCGGTGTGACCGAGTTTGTTGATTCGGTCCCACCGATATTGGTAAATTGTGTGTAACGGTTGGATTTTGTGTGGAGGCTATATATACCCCTCCACCTCCTCTTCATTCGTGGAGAGAGCCATCAGACTAAGCCTACATTTCCAGCATCCTATTTCTAAGAGAGAACTACCTACTCATGTGTTGAGGCCAAGATATTCCATTTCTACCATATGAATCTTGATCTCTAGCCTTCCCCAAGTTGCTTTCCACTCAAATCTTCTTTCCACCAAATCCAAATCCTGTGAGAGAGAGTTGAGTGTTGGGGAGACTATCATTTGAAGCACAAGAGCAAGGAGTTCATCATCAACACACCATTTGTTACTTCTTGGAGAGTGGTGTCTCCTAGATTGGCTAGGTGTCACTTGGGAGCCTTCGACAAGATTGTGGAGTTGAACCAAGGAGTTTGTAAGGGCAAGGAGATCGCCTACTTCGTGAAGATCTACCGCTAGTGAGGCAAGTCCTTCGTGGGCGATGGCCATGGTGGGATAGACAAGGTTGCTTCTTCGTGGACCCTTCGTGGGTGGAGCCCTCCGTGGACTCGCGCAACCGTTACCCTTCGTGGGTTGAAGTCTCCATCAATGTGGATGTAGGATAGCACCACCTATCCGAACCATGGGAAAAACATCCGTGTCTCCAATTGCGTTTGAATTCTCCAAACCCTTCCCTTTACATTCTTGCAAGTTGCATGCTTTACTTTCCGCTGCCTATACACTCTTTGCATGCTTGCTTGATGTGTATTGTGAATGTTGAAATTATGCCTAAAATCCACTTAAACCAAAAAGGCTTAAAAATTGCAACTTTAGCATTAAGTGTCTAATCCCCCCCCCTCTAGACACATCTACTTCAAGGTCCAACAAGTGGTATCAGAGCTTTGGTCTCCATTGCCTTGGTTTAATCACCATTGGAGGAAGATGGATGTGTCTACTTTGGGGAGTCTTAGACATAGAGTGCCTATTCTTGATGGAGAATATTTTCATGAGTGGAAAAATGAGATGCTTGTAATCTTCAATCAATATCACTTGAACGAGTATATTGCTAGCCCTTGTGCACCTCATATTGATCCTTTGCATCCTACCCTAGATGAAGATATTGACATGATTCGCAATCTTAGAACTATTGAGCTCATCATTAGAGGATTGCCCAAAAATTTGATTGCTAGTTTTCCTACTCTTAATTGTGCCTATACTATATGGAAATTTCTTGAGGAACGATTTCCCGATCATTCCTTGAAAAATTTGGATGAAATTCTCCATAAATCTATTGCCTTGAGTAAGATGAACTCTAGTGATCCTAGTTTTGGTGATTGGCTATTTGAGCTTGCCAATCTCAAGCGAGCTAAAGGATATGTTGGAATCATTAGTGATATTATATTCGAAGCTATAAGAATTCATAAAGGTGACCCCTTTGATGATCATTTATCTAATGAATTACCCTCTCTAGGTAATGATGAGTCACAAGATCATGGTGAACATGGATACTATGATGATCATGATGATAGTGACTTCGATCTTGATGATGCAATGAGACATTTTGGTCTTACAGCAAATCTTTGGGGATATGTGTCAGGAGGAAAGGAATGGGTTCTTGATAGTGGATGTACTGATCATATGACCGGAGATGAAGAGATGTTCCGTGAGCTTGCTGAAAATGACGGCCCTCGAAAATATGTCACCTTTGGTGATAATTCAAAGGGTAAAGTGGTTGGCCTTGGTAAGGTGGCCATCTCACATGATAGTTCCATTCAAAATGTCATGCTCGTTGAATCTCTCGGCTACAACTTACTTTCAGTATCTAGACTTGCTGATTTCGGTTTGAATGTCCTATTTACTGAGGTAGATTGCCAAGTATTTCGTCGAGACAATCATAAAATGGTCTTTACCGGTATGCGTAGAGGTGATCTTTACATTGTCGATTTCTCTAAAAAGGCACAACCTAAAACTTGCTTTATTGCTAAATCCTCAAAAGGTTGGTTGTGGCATAGACGACTAGGTCACGTTGGCATGAGAAACCTTGACAAGCTTATTAAAGGAAATCATATCCTTGGAGTTAACGATGTCATATTTGATAAGGATAGACTTTGCAGTGCTTGTCAAGCAGGTAAACAGGTTGGAGGAAGGCATCCCGTGAAGAACATCATGACCACAAGGAGGCCACTCGAGCTACTTCATATGGATCTTATTGGTCCCAACGCCTACAAGAGTCTCGGTGGAAATTCTTTTGGTCTAGTTATAGTTGATGATTTTTCAAGATTTACGTGGGTGTTCTTTCTTAATGACAAGTCGCAGGTCCAGAAGATCTTCAAAAACTTCGCTAGGAAGGCCCAAAATCAGTTTGACGTGAAGATCAAGAAGGTTCGGAGTGACAACGGAACGGAGTTCAAGAACGCAAATGTGGACACCTTTCTTGACGAAGAAGGGATTTCACACGAGTTCTCGGCTACGTACACACCTCAACGAAATGGAGTTGTTGAGAGGACGAACCGGACGCTCATCGAAATGGCAAGAACGATGCTTGATTAATACAAGACGCCGAAGCACTTTTGGGCAGAAGCGGTTGAGACAGCTTGTCAGGCAACAAATCGCTTGTATCTTCACAAGCTACTCGGCAAGATGGCATACGAGCTCCTCACTGGTAACAAACCCCAAGTTGGATACTTTCGAGTATTCGGCTCAAAGTGCTACATTCTTGACAAGCATCGTCGTTCAAAGTTTGCTCCTAAATCTCATGAAGGTTTTCTACTTGGTTATGGCTCAAACTCTCACACTTACCGTGTCTACAACAATTTCACTCGAAAGGTTGAAGAGACGGTAGATGTGAAGTTTGATGAATCTAATGGCTCACAAGTAGAGCAATTGCCAATCGATGTAGGAGACAAAGACCGTTCAGAAGCAATCCAAGACTTGTCTATTGGCAAAATTCGTCCAACGGAGGTGAAGGAGAATACCTCGTCCGTCCAAGTGGAAGCTTCTACTTCACAACAAGGTGAACCAAGAATTGATACGGAAGCATCCACAAGTGGGACACACCAAGATAAAGAAGACAAGGAAATGCATCAAGACGAACATCAACAACCTCCTTCTCCACCACGACAAGAGAACGACAACGTCAACAATGAAGAAGGCCAAGAAGAAGAATAAGATGAAGAAGATGTTCAACGAAGACCCAAGCAAAAGCTCTCACGAGTTCGAGCAAGAATTGCCCAAGATCATCCCGTCGAGCAAATCTTCAATGATATACAAATTGGGAGAATCACTCGCTCAAAGACTCGTTTAGCTAAATTTTGTGAAAACTATTCATTCATCTCTAGCATTGAACCTATGAAGGTTGAAGAAGCATTGGAAGATCCGGATTGGATAAACGCTATGCATGAAGAGCTACACAACTTTGAGAGAAACCAAGTTTGGACATTGGTTGAGAAGCCCGACAACAACCACAACATCATTGGTACCAAATGGGTGTTTTGCAACAAGCAAGATGAAGATGGACAAGTGGTTCGCAACAAAGCACGTCTCGTCGCCCAAGGGTACACACAAGTCGAAGGTATGGACTATGGTGAGACATATGCTCCCATTGCTAGACTTGAGTCCATTCGATCTTACTTGCCTATGCTAATCACCATAATATCACCTTGTACCAAATGGACATTAAAAGTGCTTTTCTAAATGGTGAAATAGAGGAGGAAGTTTATGTCAAACAACCTCCCGGCTTTATCAATCCTAAGAAACCAAATCATGTTTACAAACTTCACAAAGCTCTTTATGGTCTTAAACAAGCTCCTAGAGCATGGTATAAATGCTTGACCAAGTTCCTTATTGCAAGTGCTTTTGAAATTGGTAAAATTGACTCTACTCTTTTTACTAAAAGGGTGAATGGAGAACAATTTGTATGCCAAATTTATGTTGATGATATCATATTTGGTTCAAGTAACCCTCTCTTTAGTGAAAAGTTTGGAAAGCTAATGTCAGAGAAGTTTGCGATGTCTACGATGAGTGAACTCAAATTCTTTCTCGGTTTGCAAATCAAGCAAACTAAGGAAGGTACATTTGTCTCTCAAACGAAGTACACCAAGGACTTATTCAAGAAGTTCAATATGCAAGAATGCAAAGGTATGCCTACACCCATGCCTACTAGTGGACATCTTGATTTGACCAAAGATGGTGAACCGGTTGATCAAAAGGTTTATCGCTCTATGATTGGTTCTTTGTTATACCTATGTGCTTCATGTCCCGACATTATGCTAAGTGTGTGCATGTGTGCAAGTTATCAAGCTGCTCCTAAAGAATGTCATCTAAAGGCCGTGAAAAGGATAGGGAGATACTTAATTCATACACCAAACTTTGGCATTTGGTATTCTAAGAGGTCTTCTTTTGATCTTGTTGGCTATTCTGACTCGGATTATGCCGGGGACAAGGTTGATAGAAAGTCTACTTCGGGTACTTGTCAATTTCTTGGTAGATCTCTTGTGTCTTGGTCTTCCAAGAAAAAAAACTCGGTATCCTTATCCACCGCCGAAGCGGAATACATTGCCGCTGGTTCATGTTGTGCTCAATTACATTGGATGACCCAAACTCTTAAAGATTATGGGATCTATGTGAAACATGTTCCACTGCTTTGTGACAATGAAAGTGCTATCAAAATTGGTCATAATCCTGTACAACATTCTCGAACTAAGCATATTGAAGTTCGTCATCATTTCATTCAAGACCATGTTGCTAAGGGTGACATTGATCTTAAGCATGTTCGCACCGATAAGCAATTAGCGGATATATTTACTAAACCTCTTGATGAGAAAGTATTTTGCAGGTTGAGAGGTGAATTGAACATTATTGATGCTTCGAACTTGGAGTAGGAACTCCATTGGATACATGCAAGACATGAGCTTATGACTAATCCATGATATATCTCTTATGATGACTATCTTATGTCTTGGATATATTTGTACCTTGCATGTTGTCTAACCCATGTAGGTGCTTGGTTGAATCTAATTCCATGAGATTGCGACTCACTCACATCTTGAGCAATCTCTACATCACCAAGTCTCTACACAATGGCGGTTGAAGACAAAGAAGCACAAAACCATTCAAACATATCCTTTGACAAATTCTATGCTGAGCTTCATGATTGTCATTTTTGGATACACAAGTGCTATTCCTTGCAAGAACTAACCCATGTAGGAAGATAAACTCAAACTCCAAGTGGTGCTCCCAACTCTTGATGAGCTACATCAACCTTGAGCACCCACACAAGTTCAACTACATGAGCAAGAACCACACCACCACCCAAGGTATGTTATTCCATCTTAGAGAAGCTTTACACCAAGACATGAGTCAAAGCAACTCAACAAGATGTGAATACATCAAGATGCTTAAACAAAAAATGGTATCCCCATTTTGAGCTTAAACGATGAGTATGACCTATGATCAAGTGTTCTCACTTGACTCCTAAGTCAATATACTCTAACATAGGTGACTATGTCACCGCCCATTTCTAGATGAAGTTCTCTTGTGTTCTTTTATGTGTTATTGCATTTGTCTCATGCATGTCTATTTTTTCTTTCTCTTTTTCAAAAACAAAAAAAAAACTTCATCTAGATCTTTCAGTTTCTTCTCTTCTCTTTTTGTTTTTGTTCTGCATTTTCTGCATTCAATTCCTTGCAAATCCTTCAGGTAATTCATTGCAAATCTTTGTGAAATCCTACATGTCTAGTGAGCTGAGGTGACAAGTGTTTTTCTTTGTGTGAACTCGGTTTCACCGACTTGTAATTTTCGGTCCAACCAAATCTTTTCGGTAGCACCGAAACATGCCACTCGGTGCCACCGACTTTGCAACAGGAAAAACAGTTTGCCACTTGTTCTATATTTCTTTTGATCCAGCTCTACTCAATGAATCTTGTCCTCTACAAGCATCACAGTTTTATCCATTGCTTTGTGTTGAGTCTCAAGGACCAAACCTATACGACGGATTCCAGAAAGCCCTTCTTGGAAATTGATGTCAAAGGGGGAGAGAGAGATCACATCAAAGCTCAAGGGGGAGAGAAAGCTTCAAGGACCAAACCTACAAGAGAGAAAGTATTAAGGGGGAGAAAGAGATTTCCAGGGGGAGAGAATACTCAAGGATCCCAGATGTCCCAGATGCTTGATGTTCAAGAGGAGAGATGTCACATGTCTTTTTGGGGGAAAGACATGTTCATATGTGCTTATTTGCATTAAGTTCTATCCATTTGTATCTTTCAGCTCTGATTTTCTGTTCCCTATCTTCTCCCAATATCCCATGTAAGATTCAGGGGGAGCAAGACACCTAAGGGAAAGAAATCAGTCAAATTCATTGCATATCTTTACTCTTGGGGACATGTTGAATCCAATGTGGTACCTTGTACTCACTCTCTACATGTCATCCCAGTCTTGGTTCTCTTGTGGCTTCCTTGGTTTGATCTGGCTAGTGGAGGTACCTATGTTATCTAACCTTGTTTGTGCAGGTTCATTCCATCCTAAGCCAGCCAAAGACTACAAGGTAAGTGTATGCATCAAAATCATGAGTATGAGCCAGCCAAAGACTACAAGGTAAGTGTATGCATCAAAATCATGAGTATGAGGAATTCTTGCTTATGTACATACTGTTTGCAAGAAGGACTCATGAGCATGAAGGTATTTTCCTTGATAATCTTTTGCTCTGATGCATATGGCCAAGATACATGTAACACATTGCCTACTCTGTCATGGTTATGCTCTCACATGCCTCTATATTTCACATTTACATGAGTGCATACATGTAGGGGAGCCTATGCTTGTTACATGTCCTTCCAAAGCTTTACTTGTTGTTCTTTATATCTTTATCTAAAGCTTTGATGTATGTTGCCATCAATTACCAAAAAGGGGGAGATTGAAAGCACAAGTGCTCCCTAGGTGGTTTTGGTAATTAATGACAACATATCTCTTGTTGGACTAACGTTTCTATCTAGTATTTTTCAGATAAGTTCAAAAATGGAGTGGCATGGACTAAAGGTTGTGGGAAGTTCTCCAAGATGCTAAGGACAAAGGATTGGCTAAAGCTTAAAGCTCAAGACTCTTCATTTTACATTTTAGTGATCCAAGATCACATTGAGTCCATAGGTGTTGCTTAATGAGCCTCTTGCTCAAGTGCTTAATGATATGCTCCAAAATCCTTAGCTACTTTCCCACTTCCACATATGAAGTAAACCCAAAGCCAAACTCAGACCTACCGATTATTTCTATCCGGCGCCACCGAGTTTCACTTGTCATAGCCACTGCCAGAAACCCTAATCAGTTCGGTCTCACCGATGGGATCTCGGTCTCACCAAGATGGGCTTGCAAACTCTCTGTTACCTATTGCAATACCCTCGGTCCCACTGATATATGCAATCGGCCGCACCGAGTTTGCTTGGCCAACTCTCTGTTTCTCTTATTACCAAAATCGGTCCCACCGAGTTTGAGTAATCGGTCAAACCGAGTTGTGGATTTACCCTAACCCTAGCACATCGGTCCCACCGAGTTGATCTAGTCGGTCCCACCGAAAATCTCTAACGGTCACTAGGTTTACTATTTTGGTCTGACCGAGTTTGTTGATTCTGTCCCACTGAGATTGGTAAATTGTGTGTAACGGTTGGATTTTGTGTGGAGGCTATATATACCCCTCCACCTCCTCTTCATTCATGGAGAGAGCCATCATACTAAGCCTACATTTCCAGCATCCTATTTCTGAGAGAGAACTACCTACTCATGTGTTGAGGCCAAGATATTCCATTCCTACCATATGAATCTTGATCTCTAGCCTTCCCCAAGTTGCTTTCCACTCAAATCTTCTTTCCACCAAATCCAAATCCTATGAGAGAGAGTTGAGTGTTGGGGAGACTATCATTTGAAGCACAAGAGCAAGGAGTTCATCATCAACACACCATTTGTTACTTCTTGGAGAGTGGTGTCTCCTAGATTGGCTAGGTGTCACTTGGGAGCCTCCGACAAGATTGTGGAGTTGAACCAAGGAGTTTGTAAGGGCAAGGAGATCGCCTACTTCGTGAATATCTACCGCTAGTGAGGCAAGTCCTTTGTGGGCGATGGCCATGGTGGGATAGACAAGGTTGCTTCTTCGTGGACCCTTCGTGGGTGGAGCCCTCCGTGGACTCTCGCAACCGTTACCCTTCGTGGGTTGAAGTCTCCATCAACGTGGATGTAGGATAGCACCACCTATCCGAACCACGGGAAAAACATCCGTGCTCCAATTGCGTTTGAATTCTCCAAACCCTTCCCTTTACATTCTTGCAAGTTGCATGCTTTACTTTCCGCTGCCTATACACTCTTTGCATGCTTGCTTGATGTGTATTGTGAATGTTGAAATTATGCCTATACTCCACTTAAACCAAAAAGGCTTAAAAATTGCAACTTTAGCATTAAGTGTCTAATCCCCCCCCCCTCTAGACACATCTACTTCAAGGACCAACAGTGTTACTATATACAAAGCTAGAATTGTCGCAAAAGGTTTTCGACAAGTTCAAGATGTTGACTACGATGAGAGTTTCTCACTCGTATCGATGCTTAAGTCTGTCCGAATCATGTTAGCAATTGCCGCATTTTATGATTATGAAATTTGGCAAATGGATAACAAAACTGCAATCCTTAATGGATTTCTTAAAGAAGAGTTGTATATGATGCAACCAGAAGGTTTTGTCAATCCTAAAGGTGTTAACAAAATGTGCAAGCTCCAGCGATCCATCTATGGACTAGTACAAGCATCTCAGAGTTGGAATATACGCTTTGATGAGTTGATCAAAGCATATAGTTTTATACAGACTTGCGGTGAAGCCTGTATTTACGAGAAAGTGAGTGGGAGCACTACAGCATTTCTGATAAGTATATGTGAGTGACATATTGTTGATCGGAAATAATGTAGAATTATTCTGTAAAGCATAAAGAAGTGTTTGAAAGGAGTTTTTCCTAGAAAGACCTCGGTGAAGCTGCTTACATATTGAGCATCAAGATCTATAGAGATAGATCAAGACGGTTGATAAGTTTTTTCAATGAGTACATACCTTGACAAGATTTTGAAGTAGTTCAAAATGGAACAGTCAAAGAAAGAGTTCTTGCCTGTGTTACAAGGTGTGAAATTGAGTAAGACTCAAAGCCCGACCACGACAGAAGATAGAAAGAGAATGAAAGTCATTCCCTATGCCTCAGCCATAGGTTCTATAAAGTATGTCATGCTATGTACCAGATCTATTGTATACCCTACACTAATTTTGGCAAGGGAGTACAATAGTGATCTAGGAGTAGATCACTGGACATCGCTCAAAATTATCCTTAGTGGAATAATGATATGTTTCTCAATTATGGAGGTGAAAAAAGGTTCGTCGTAAAAGGATTACGCCGATACAAGTTTTTGGCACTGATCCGGATGACTCTAAGTCTTCATCAGGATACATATTGAAAGTGGGAGCAATTAGCTAAAGTAGCTCCGTGCAGAGTATTGTAGACATAAAAATTTGCAAAATACATACGGATCTAAATTTTGATAGACTCGTTGACTAAGCTTCTCTCACAAGCAAAACATGATCACACTTTAGTACTCTTTGGGTGTTAATCACATATAGATGTGAACTAGATTACTGACTCTAGTAAACCCTTTGAGTGTTGGTCACATGACGATGTGAACTCTGGGTGTTAATCACATGGTGATGTGAACTATTGATGTTAAATCACATGGTGATGTGATCTAGATTATTGACTCTAGTGCAAGTGGGAGACTGGAGGAAATATGCCCTAGAGGAAATAATAAAGTTATTATTTATTTCCTTATTTCATGATAAATGTTTATTATTCATGCTAGCTCGTTAATCGAAGATGGTTATGTTTCCTAACCATGAACAGAAGAGTTGTTATTTGATTAACGGGATCACATCATTACAAGAATGATGTGATTGACATGACCCATTCCATTAGCTTAGCACCCGATCATTTAGTATGTTGCTATTGCTTTCTTCATGACTTATACATGTTCCTATGACTATGAGATTATGCAACTCCCGTTTGCCGGAGGAACACTTTGTGTGCTACCAAACGTCACAACGTAACTGGGTGATTATAAAGGAGCTCTACAGGTGTCTCCGAAGGTACTTTTTGGGTTGGCGTATTTCGATATTAGGATTTGTCACTCCTATTGTCGGAGAGGTATCTCTGGGCCCTCTCGGTAATGCACATCACATAAGCCATGCAAGCATTGCAACTAATGAGTTAGTTGCAGGATGATGTATTACGAAGCGAGTAAAGAGACTTGCCGGTAACGAGATTGAACTAGGTATTGAGATACCGACGATTGAATCTCGGCAAGTAACATACCGATGACAAAGGGAACAACGTATGTTGTTATGCGGTCTGACCAATAAAGATCTTCGTAGAATATGTGGGAGCCAATATGAGCATCCAGGTTCCGCTATTGGTTATTGACCGGAGACGTGTCTCGGTCATGTTTACATTATTCTCGAACCCGTAGGGTCCGCACGCTTAAGGTTTCGATGACAGTTATATTATGGGTTTATGAGTTTTGATGTACCGAAGGAGTTCGGAGTCCAGGATGAGATCGGGGACATGACGAGGAGTCTCGAAATGGTCGAGACACAAATATCGATATATTGGACGACTATATTCGGACATCGGAAAGGTTCCGAGTGGTTCGGGTATTTTTGGGAGTACCGGGGAGTTACGGGAATACGGGGGAAGAAGTATATGGGCCTTATTGGGCTTTAGGGGAGAGGGAGAGGCAGGCCGCGCGCCCCCCCAAGGCCTAGTCCGAATTGGACTAGGGGGAGGGGCTGCGCCCCCTCCTTCGTTCTCTTCCCTCTTCCCCTTCCTTGTCTCCTACTCCTACTACATGGAATGACTCCTAGTTGGACTAGGAAAAGGGGAATCCTACTCCCGGTGGGAGTAGGACTCCCCTAGGGCGCGCCATAGAGAGGGCCGGCCCTCCCCTCCTCCACTCCTTTATATACGGGGGCAGGGGGCACCCCATAGACACACAAGTTGATCCATGTGATCGTTTTCATAGCCGTGTGTGGTGCCCCCTTCCACCATAATCCTCGATAATATTGTAGCGGTGCTTAGGCGAAGCCCTGCAACAGTAGAACATCAAGATCGTCACCACGCCGTCGTGCTGACGGAACTCTTCCCCGACACTTTGCTGGATCGGAGTCCGGGGATCGTCATCGAGCTGAACGTGTGCTAAAACTTGGAGGTGCCGTAGTTTCGGTGCTTGATCGGTCGGGCCGTGAAGACGTACGACTACATCAACTGCATTGTGCTAACGCTTCCGCTGTCGGTCTACAAGGGTACGTAGATCACACTCTGCCCTCGTGGCTATGCATCACCATGATCTTGCGTGTGCGTAGGAAAATTTTGAAATTACTACGTTTCCCAACAGTAATAACGTTTCCACTTACGGTCTACAAGGGTACGTAGACGAAACTCTTCCCTCTCGTTGCTATGCATCACCATGATCTTGCGTGTGCGTAGGATTTTTTTTGAAATTACTGCGTTCCCCAACAGTGGCATCCGAGCCAGGATTGTGTGTAGATGTTATATGCACGAGTAGAACACAAAGGAGTTGTGGACGTGGGTATATACATATTGGTTGCCGTCACTAGTTGATTCTTCATTCAGCGGCATTGTTGGATGAAGCGGCCCAGACCGACATTGCGCGTACGCTTATGTGAAACTGGTTCACCCGACGTGCTTCGCACACAGGTGGCTAGTGGGTGTCTGTTTCTCCAACTTTAGTTGAATCGGATTCAACGAACAGGGTTCTTTCTGAAGATCAAAAAGCAATCACTATACCGCGTTGTGGTCTTTGATGCGTAGGTAAGAAGGGTTCTTGCTCAGCCTGTAGCAGCCACGTAAAACTTGCAACAACAAAGTAGAGGACGTCTAACTTGTTTTTGCAGGGCATGTTGTGATGTGATATGGTCAAGACATGATGCTAAATTTTATTGTATGAGACGATCATATTTTGTAACACAGTTATCGGCAACTGGCAGGAGCCATATGCTTGTCGCTTTATTGTATGAAATGCAATCGCCATGTAATTGCTTTACTTTATCACTAAGCAGTAGCGATAGTCGTAGAAGCAATAGTTGGCGAGACGACAACGATGCTTCGTTGGAGATCAAGGTGTCAAGCCGGTGACGATGGTCATCATGACGGTGCTTTGGAGATGGAGATCAAAGGCACAAGATGATGATGGCCATATCATATCACTTATATTGATTGCATGTGATGTTTATCCTTTATGCATCTTATTTTGCTTAGTTCGACGATAGCATTATAAGATGATGTCTCACTAAATTTCAAGGTATAAGTGTTCTCCCTGAGTATGCAACGTTGCTACAGTTCGTCGTGCCGGGACACCACGTGATGACCGGGTGTGATAAGCTCTACGTTCACATACAGTGGGTGCAAGCCAGTTTTGCACCCGCGGAATATTCGGGTTAAACTTGACGAGCGTAGCATATGTAGATATGGCCTCGGAACACAGGAGACCAAAAGGTCGAGCGTGAATCATATAGTAGATATGATCAACATAGTGATGTTCACCATTGAAAACTACTCCATCTCACATGATGATCGGACATGGTTCAGTTGATATGGATCACGTGATCACTTAGATGATTAGAGAGATGTCTAAGTGGGAGATCTTAAGTAATTTGATTAGTTGAACTTTAATTTATCTTGAACTTAGTACCTGATAGTATTTTGCATGTCTATGTTGTTGTAGATAGATGAGGCGTGTTGTTGTTCCGTTGAATTTTAATGTGTTCCTAGAGAAAGCTAAGTTGAAAGATGATGGTAGCAACTACACGGACTACGTCCGTAACTTGAGGATTATCCTCATTGCTGCATAGAAGAATTATGTCCTGGAAGCACCGCTAGGTGACAAACCCGCGATCATGGGCGCCACACAAAAGGGGGCGATCGAGGGAGGGAAGAGGGACGAATGCATTGCGATTTTATCGGGGCAGAGACGCGCAGTGCAGTTATGATTTGACTTGTGCCGGGCAAGGTGGGGCTGGGTGCGCACGAGCTGGATGCTTTGCGTGGACAGGTGGAGTCGGGGGGTCTGAGAACCCGAGAGGCGGCCGGCCCGGCTGGCCAGGCGCTGCCACTTGCTCGGCCGTGATCGGACAGTGGCGCGGGTCTTGACGGGGTCAGGTGGAGGCGCACCTGCTGAGCGGAGCGGCGCCGTCGAGAGGAAAGTGGTGGCCAGCGTGGCCGGCGAAAGGACCTCAACTGTTTTCTCTTTCTTATTGGGAAACGCTTGCCATCACCCGACGGATCGCAACCGCTGCTTCCGTCACATTCCCTGGATGCGTTTATGCAACACGGTCTATGCTTTTGAAACATATGTGTCACACCTAATACACCTGATAAAAGTGTATCGGTGGATATGTAATAGGAGAGGACAGGAATTGGGCCATAAGCCAGTGGGCTGGAGCCCGTGGATGTAATGGGCTGCGTGTGTCCTAGATTGGAGTACTTAACCTATCATGTATCACTGGACTGGTTATGCAATGAGAGAATACTCAACAACTCTTTCTCGTCTTTCTTCGTATATCTCCCTCCTGCTCTCTTCACCTACTCATTTTCCCCTCCATGCGATCGATCCCCTTTCCTAGGGTTCATCAGTCGTCACAGTTGGTATCAGAGGCCCCAAAAATTTTCCTCTCCACTGCCGATCAGCGCCGTCGCCCACATCCCACTACTAGGGAAAATCCTATACACATAATCTTACCAGCATCGCACTTTAAAATAAGGCGCTGCTGCTAACTAGCAATAGCGCGCTCGCACAAACCTCGTTGCTGAAATAAAAAATGTATCAGTAGTGCGCCTACTCTAAGATGCGCTACTACTATAATTGCCACGACGCTGCCGTGAGGCTAGTTCTAGCAGCAGCATGCTAATATGAAGAGCGCCACTACTAGGGACCATAGCAGTAGCGCATTTACAAAATAACCGCTACTGCAAAGTTTACTAAAAAATTAAGTCCCACCTCACTTCGTGAAGAGAGTTTATACCACCTTAAATATACTACTTCTCAAAATTTCACAACCACTTGGTCTTCATTGAACTCTATTGACAAATCAGATTGTACACAAAAAGATCATTGATGATCAATGTATTTTGTTATGTCTATTTTTACATGCTGACGCATAGCAGTAGCACGCTCTTTGTGAAAGGCACCACTGCTAGGTCGTTTAGCAGTAGCGCCTTTTGATATAGCGTGCTACTGCTAAGCCATTCCATCTCCCCCACTCTCGGACCTATCCGGTCCACTCACACTCACACTCACTCGATCTCGCCCTCAACCCCCACACCGGTCTGCGCCACCACCACCTCCTCCTCCTCGCTGGACTCGGTACCGGCCTCCTCCTCCGTCCTCCCTCTAGTCTCCGCTGGCCGGTCCCTCCTCGCTCCATCTTCCTCCTCCGTCCTCCCTCCACTCGCCGCCGGCTGGCACCTCCTCGCTTCGTCTTCCTCCTGCGTCCTACTCTCTTCGCCCTCCTCTAGTCGCCCCTCCTTCTCCCTCCTCCCTCCTCCATCTAGTTGGATTTAGTTGATTTAGTATGTAGTTGATTTAGTTGATTTAGAACATCTTGATTTAGTTGATTTAGTAGGCTAGTTGATTTAGAACATTTTGATTTAGTTGATTTAGTATGCTAGTTGATTTAGTTGATTTAGTATGCACCATTTTATTGTTATTTTTCTGTACATGGATAGGTAGATGCTATTGTTTTTTGTAATAAGATATTTTTGGCAAAATGTAGGTGCCAATTTAGTTAAATTTGCCACTTGTTTTTTTAATCAATTATCTTAGGCAATAGGGGCCAAATGAGATGAAATGTCTTGGTAGGTGGTACCCTTATTTGGTACATATTTGTGAAAAGTTTTTTGGGCAATAGGTGCCACCGAAATACTTTGTCCATAAAATTGCTTCTCGCGGAAGAACCAAAAATATCAAATGCTACTGTTTTTCTTTCCAGTGAAGTGAATTGCTAATCCTTTGCTCATATTGCTTTAGGAAAATGGCGCCACCACCACCACCACTATGTCGACTGTGCAATTCAAGGTGCGCCAGCAGCCTTGCAACTGGCAAGCTGTTCGGCATCTACTTCCAGCCGAGTTTTTGTCATGCGGCGGTAAGAAATTAGATGAAATGTGACGTTGAAATTTTTAGTGTGGGCATTATTGCATTGTGTCATTTTGCTTTTTTTACACAAATCGTCCCATGCAATGTGAGGTTGAAATTCAACAAGCTGACAGGAGACACTGTGACATTTGAGGCTCCTAGGGGCTGTACACTATGGAGGTCGAGAAAGGACGCAATATGTCGCAGATTGGAGGAGATGGATGGGCCAGTTTCCTGGTGGTGAGTTGATCAGATTCTCCTTCGGAGCAGAAAGACCCAAGCTGGCTATGATTTATATCAACCTGGTGGAAGATGATGAAGATGACGAAGATAATGAAGATGATGAAGATGCTGAAGATAATGAGGACCCACTCGATGAAGATGATGAGAACCCACTTCATGAAGACATCGTAGCTCAAAGAATGAGGCTGAGCGAGGAGGAGGTGTGCAACCTATGGGACATAATTCCGCCATGTGATGACTTTGTCGGGGTGCCATTCGTGACCCGCCTGACAAGTACCATGGTCGATCGGCATGAAATGGTATGTTATACATACTTCCTGTAGTAACTTGATGATATATATATATGCTTTATTGTTATACTTACAAATGCAAATTATTCGATGATATGCTTAGTGTAGAGTCCAATGATATGCTTTGTGGAATCTAGTCCATGATATGCTTTAGTGTAGAGTCTGATCACATGCTCTTATTAGTGTAGAATCCAAGGAACTATTAATAGTGTAGATAATCCATATATACTTATTATTAGAATTCATGATTAGTTAGTACAAATGCGTAGTACTGTGTGTTTTGATAGTGTAGAAATCTAGACTTAATAGAAATATATTTGCAAGTGTATGTGCGAGGCTATTTATTAATTGATATGTTTTTCTTATTCAGAAATTGCCAAAGAACCTATCTGTGAGTTGTGGTATCGAGCCTGATGAAGAAGGCTCAGCTGGACTACGCCTTACCACAAGGGGCTCTGTCACCATCTGTACTTACCGCATGGACACAGACGGTCACACACACTTAAACTCGGTTGGGTGGAATAGATTCCTCGTTGGCAAGAATCATCCTATTGGACAGGACATCCTAATTACTATTAGGAACACCCACCGCCCAGGCTTGAGAATGATGATCGTCGTCGATATCATCTAGAACTACATATGTGTGTGTAGCTATATCATATTGATCTACATATGATGATCGTCGTCGATATCATGTAGAACTACATATGATGATCGTCGTCGATATCATGTAGAACTACATATGATGATCGTTGTCGATATTATCTAGAACTACATATGATGATCGTCATCAATATCAGCTTGTACTGCTTGAAGATGGATGTTGAGTATATATGAAATTATTATCTAGTACTCCCTCCGTTCCAAATTACTCGTCGTGGTTTTAGTTCAAATTTGAACTGAAACCACGGCGAGTAATTTGGAACCAAGGGATTACTACCTAGTACCTATAATGCTTTATGAAATTGATATCTAGTAGTACCTAGTATATAGAAATTGCTATTTATTGAAGCTGAAACGGGGTAGGAAGCCGGGGGGAGATGATGAAAGATATAGCAGTAGTGCGGGGCCAGGAAATCGCTACACCTAATTAATAGTAGCGCGTTCCGGAAAAGCGCTGCTGATACAGTCCATAGTAGTAGCGCGGGTACAGACCACGCTACTACTAACAATTAGCTGTAGCGCCTTATTGGTAGCGCGGCTGCCCACGCTGCTGATAGCCTCAAAACCCACGCTACTACTAGAGTTTTCCCTAGTAGTGTCCTCTTGGTAAATCGGTAACATCCACCGCATCAGGTGCAGATTCGCTTCAGTGAATTTGCATGAAATCCTATGCGGGGTTCGATTTGCTCAGAGCGGGAGCAACGGCACCGTCCAAGGATTCTGTGCAGACGCGGCAACTCATGGCCGCCATCGAGAATCAGACATCCAACCTCGCGGCTGTCATGGAGATGCTCCTCTCGCGATTCGACGAGGAGAAGGCGGAGGCAGACAAATGTGCAGGTGCAAACCAAGTTCAATCATCAGGTGTCTCAAGAGCTGCAGAGCCTGTCGATATCGATGACGTGCGTCAGGCGGCATCTCCCTTGGCCTCGTCTGCTATGTCCGCCGTGCATCGAAAACCCTTCCACCGCTGTGCTCCACACGCTGCCGCCCAAGGAAGGACCGCATCACCCGGAACCACCACCACCACCGGGACCCCGTGCACCCCCATCTGTGGGGGCGTTGCCCATGCTGCATGCTCTCACCGGAGAATCACTGCCCGCGCGACTTGTCAACGAGGGTCCGCCCCTGCTTCCCAGGCCAGCATCATTAATTTTGCATGATTCGGCATCGGTAAGAGGAGCAATCGGAGTGCTAATAAAATGATTGTTGTTGGTATTGGCAAAGTCACACAAATTAGTATTACCTAGAGCCATCGTGACAAGCAAGCGATCCAACACACAAGAAAACAAGAAACGAGCAAAAAGAGACGAACTAGAAAATAGAAGGGGAATGGAGAAAGAGGGCGAATGAAACGACAATGGTGAAGTGGGGGAGAGGAAAAAGAGAGGCAAATGGCAAATAATGTAATGCGAGGGATAAGAGTTTGTGATGGGTACTTGGTATGTCTTGACTTGTGCGTAGACTCCCCGACAACGGCGCCAGAAATCCTTCTTGCTACCTCTTGAGCACTGCGTTGGTTTTCCCTTGGAGAGGAAAGGGTGATGCAGAAAAGTAGTGTAAGTATTTCCCTCCATTTTTGAGAACCAAGGTATCAATCCATTAGGAGACAAATGCAAGTCCCTCGTACCTACACAAACAAATAAGAACCTCGCAACCAATGCGATAGAGGGGTTGTCAATCCCTTCACGGTCACTTACGAGAGTGAGATCTGATAGATATGATAATGATAAGACAAATATTTTTGGTATTTTTATGATATAGATTGAAAGTAAAAATTTCAAAGTAAAATAGATTGGAAACTGATATGATGGAGAATAGACCCGGGGGGCGGAGGTTTCACTAGTGGATTCTCTCAAGATAGCATAACTATTACGATGGGTGAACGAATTACTGTCGAGCAATTGATAGAATTGAGCATAGTTATGAGAATATCTAGGGATGATCATGTATATAGGAATCACGTCCGCGACAAGTAGACGGAAACGATTCTGCATCTACTACTATTACTCCACACATCGACCGCTATCCAGCATGCATCTAGAGTATTAAGTTCATAAGAACAGAGTAACGCATTAGGTAACATGACATGAGATGTAGAGGGATAAACTCAAGCAATATGATATAAACCCCATCTTTTTATCCTCAATGGCAACAATACAATACGTGTCATTTCCCTTCTGTCATTAGGATCGAGCACCGCAAGATTGAACCCAAAGCTAAGCACTTCTCCCATTGCAAGAAAGATCAATCTAGTAGGTCAACCCAAACTAATAATTCGAAGAGACTTGCAAAGATAACCAATCATGCATAAAAGAATTCAGAGTAGATTCAAATATTGTTCATAGATATACTTGATCATAAACCCACAATTCATCGGATCTTGACAAACACATCGCAAAAAGAGTTACATCGAATAGATCTCCAAGAAGATTGAGGAGAACATTGTATTGAGATCCAAAGAGAGAGAAGAAGCCATCTAGCTACTAGCTATGGACCCGAAGGTCTGAAGTAAACTGCTCACACATCACCGAAGAGGCCATGGAGTTGATGTAGAGGCCCTCCGTGATCGATGCCCCCTCCGGCGGAGCTTCGGAAAAGGCCCCAAGATGGGATCTCTTGGGTACAGAAGGTTCGGCGGTGGAAATAGGGTTTCGTGGTGCTCCTGGATGTTTTCGGGTTATATGAATATATATAGGAGGAAGAAGTACGTCCGTGGAGCAATGAGGGGCCCACGAGGGTGGAGGGTGCGCCTAGGGGGTAGGTGATGAAGCTATGTACCTAGGGTAGGCTCATGGACCTGTCCAGCATACCCTCCCCGAGGACATCTTTACAAAGAATCAGAAGCAGTCGAAGAGAAAATATCATCCACTCAACCATGAAGATGTGCTCACCCGACTTCCGTGAAGACACTCGACCGCCTTGAAGACACTCGACCACCAGAAGACGAGAAGCCCACCACTCTGCAACGGTCGCGACTTAAACCATAGCATTATGGGCATTTATAACACTTTATTGTAGACATTACCAGTAACGCCCCACCTTTATGAACATTGAACCCTGTGTAACGGAGGGAGCTAGGGTCCTGGCGCACTCTATATAAGCCACCCCCTCCTCTGGGACAGGGGTTCGCACTTTTGCAAACATACACACACGTATAATCCAGTCGACCGCCTTAGGGCACCGAGACGTAGGGCTGTTACTTCCTCCGAGAAGGGCTTGAACTCGTAAAACTCGTGTGTACAACTACTCCATAGCTAGGATCTTGCCTCCTCATACCTACCCCCATTCTACTTTCAGTCTTAGATCCACGACAGTTGGCGCCCACCATGGGGCAGGTGTCTTAGCGACTTATTGGAGAAGTTGCAATTTTTCTGATCCCCATCATCATGGTTCCAGGCAGAGGTTTGGCTGAGGGCCGCGAGATCCGTCTCGGCGCGCTCGTGTTTGTCGCCGACGACTCCGCTTGGCTTCAGGAGGCACCACTCAACGTCGATGCGCTCCCCGCCCGCGGGGCGACGCACTTTCACGCGTGCGTCCGTGGCGTCCTCCTGCGGCAACCGTCGACCCAGTACCAGTCGACTCCTACGGCTTTCCCCCTCCTTGCGACCCGCCGGAACAAGCGCACCGGACGGTCGAGGGTTCAACGGTGGGTGAAGCATGCGGTGGCCCGCCAGTCGGCCACCCCTCAAGTCGCGGCGCTCGAGCCCGACGAGTCTCTCTACGGCCTGTTCGATCTGTCGACTGGCTCCATAGAGACTGCATCCGAGTGCGGCAGCAATGACTCGGCAGCGGATGTCCTGATGGTCAATGGACCACGCCGTCCTCCTGGCTTCGATTGTGAAGACGGAGGTGACGGGAATGGCGATTCGTCGCGCGTTCACGAGGAGTACCGCCCCGATCCTCTCTCCTCGCAGCAGAGAGAAGAACTTCATCGCCGAAACATGGATGCCCTGCATACTCCTATAGTTGGAGAAACGCCCGAGGCCTAGGCCTTGGAACAGGCTCGCTTGGCCAATTTGGCTGAGCGCACTCGGCTGGATAACCTACAGCGTGCACTCGACGATCGCGCTCGTCAACGTGCTCCTAAGTCCAGCCGACGCCAACTTTTTCCACCTCCGGCTCAGGTATACCGAACACCGATCCAAAACCTAGCAGCTGCGGCCCGGATAGCAGAGTCGATTCAACCTTCCCAGTCAGAAGCTGGCCGAGGTCTGGCGCAGATTAGGGCCTTTCTCCCGGCAGCAGGTGAGCAGAATACGGCCGTGTCTCAGTCGCGGGATAGGATCCATAGCAGATATGTGGTCGCAGATACGGTCAAGTCAGCCCATAGCCCGAGATCGCCCCCGAGGCATGAGGGACGTGGAGAGCGGCGTGATCAGTAAAAAAACCAGGAGCAGTATGATCGTCGAGTGCCCATGCCTCCTCCAAGGAGTGGGTCGTACGTGCCGCGGCCACATGATGATAGGCACCCTAACAGCGTCGGAAGAGGTATTCCAGTCGACCCAGGGAGCCAGGCTTTGATGCGAGATCTATTCTCGTACAAGGCTTGGTCGACAGAAACACTGCTCACCGAGATGGCCATGACAGAGGCCCGCAAACCAGCAACAGGGTGCATGTCTCTGGCCCAGAGTGCTTCAGCAGAGCTATCAGAGCCGCAGTGATTCCCCCCAACTATAGGTTGGCGACCGGAGTCAGTAAGTTCACCGGAGAGTCCAAGCCTGACACCTGGCTCGAAGACTACCGAGTGGCTGTCCAGATTGGTGGCGGCAATGATGAGGTGGCCATGAAACACCTTCCTCTGATGTTGGAGGGCTCGGCTAGGGCATGGCTGAATCAGTTGGCGCTTGGAAGCATCTATACTTGGGAAGATCTCACCCGAGTGTTTGTCAGAATGTTTGAGGGTACTTGCAAGCGGCCAGCAGGTTTGACGGAATTACAGTGTTGCGTCCAGAAACCGAATGAAACTTGGAGAGATTATATCCAGAGGTGGATCACCCTGCACCACACGGTGGAAGATGTGTCTGATCATCAGGCAATTTGTGCTTTCAAGGAAGGCGTCAGGTACCGAGAGTTGAATCTGAAATTCGGTCAGACAGGAAACATGACTTTGACTCGAATGATGGAAATCGCCACCAAGTATGCCAATGGTGAAGAGGAGGAGCGACTACGGAGCGGTGCTACGTCTCGAGCTAGCGTTGGTTTTCCCCGAAGAGGAGGGGGTGATGCAGCACAGTAGCATAAGTATTTCCCTCAGTTTTTGAGAACCAAGGTATCAATCCAGTAGGAGGTCACGCGCAAGTCCCTCGTACCTGCACAAAATGGTAGCAACTCGCAACCAACGCTTAGGGGTTGTCAATCCCTTCACGGTCACTTACGAGAGTGAGATCTGATAGAGATAATATTTTTGGTATTTTTGGTATAAAGATGCAAAGTGAAAAGTAAAAGCAAAACAAGTAAAATAAAGTAATGGAGATTGATATGATGAGAATAGACCCGGGGGCCATAGGTTTCACTAGTGGCTTCTCTCAACAGCATAGATATTCTACGGTGGGTGAACAAATTACTGTTGAGCAATTGATAGAATTTAGCATAGTTATGAGGTTATCTAGGTATGATCATGTATATAGCCATCACGTCCGTGACAAGTAGACCGACTCCTGCCTGCATCTACTACTATTACTCCACTCATCGACCGCTATCTAGCATGCATCTAGAGTATTAAGTTAAAACAGAGTAACGCCTTAAGCAAGATGACATGATGTAGAGGAATAAATTCATGCAATATGATAAATACCCCATCTTGTTATCCTCGATGGCAACAATACAATACGTGCCTTGCAACTGTTTCTGTCACTGAGTAAGGACACCGCAAGATTGAACCCAAAGCTAAGCACTTCTCCCATTGCAAGAACTACCAATCTAGTTGGCCAAACCAAACGGATAATTTGAAGAGACTTTCAAAGATAACTCAATCATACATAAAAGAATTCAGAGAAGATTCAAATATTATTCATAGATAAGTTGGATCATAAACCCACAATTCATCGGTCTCAACAATTACACCGCAAAAAGAAGATTACATCGAATAGATCTCCACGAGAGAGGGGGAGAACATTGTATTGAGATCCAAAAAGAGAGAAGAAGCCATCTAGCTACTAGCTATGGACCCGAAGGCCTGAAATAAACTACTCATACTTCATCGGAAGGGCTATGGTGTTGATGTAGAAGCCCTCCGTGATGGATGCCCTCTCCGGTGGAGCTCCAGAACAGGCCCCAAGATGGGATCTCATGGATACAGGAAGTTGCGGCAGTGGAATTAGGCTTTTGGCTCCGTCTCTGGTCTAATGGGGGTACGTAGGTATATATAGGAGGAAGGAGCACGTCGGTGGAGCTCCGAGGGGCCCCGGAGGTAGGGGGGCACGCCCAGGGGGGCGCCCTCCACCCTCGTGACCTCCCCGGAAACTTCTTGGAGTAGGGTCCAAGTCTCTTGGATCACGTTCGGTGAGAAGATCGTGTTCCCGAAGATTTCATTCCGTTTGGACTCCGTTTGATATTCTGTTTCCTCGAAATACTGAAATAGGCAAAAAAGAGCAATTGTGGGCTGGGCCTCCGGTTAATAGGTTAGTCCCAAAAATAATATAAAAGTGGAAAATAAAGCCCAATATAGTCCAAAACAGTAGATAAAGTAGCATGGAGCAATCAAAAATTATAGATACGTTGGAGACGTATCAGGCATCCCCAAGCTTAATTCCTGCTCGTCCTCGAGTAGGTAAATGATAAAAAGAGAATTTTTGATGCGGAGTGATACTTTGGCATAATTTCAATGTAAATCTTCTTAATCATGGTATGAATATTTAGATCCGAAAGGTACAAGACAAAAGTTCATATTGACATAAAAAATGATAATACTTCAAGCATACTAATCAAACAATTATGTCATCTCAAAATAACATGGCCAAAGGAAGTTCATCCCTGCAAAATCATATAGTTAGGCTATGCTTCATTTTCGTCACACAAAGATGTTCCCAACTTCTATACCCCCGATGACAAGCCAAGCAATTGTTTCATACTCAAATAATCTCAAACTTTTTCAACCTTCACGCAATACATGAGCGCGAGCCATGGACATAGCACTATGGGAGGTATAGAATATGATGATGGGGATTGTGTGGAGAAGACAAAAAAGGAGAAAGTCTCACATCAACGAGGCTAATCAATGAGCTATGGAGATGCCCATCAATTGATGTTAATGCAAGGAGTAGGGATTGCCATGCAACGGATGCACTAGAGCTAAGAATGCTCAACAAAAGAAAACTAGTGGGTGTGCATCCAACTTGCCTGCTCATGAAGACCTAGGGCATTTTGGGGAAGCCAATCATTGGAATATACAAGCCAAGTTCTATAATGAAAAATTCCCACTAGTATGAACAAGACAACTTATGAGACTCACTATATGAAAATCATGGTGCTACTTTGAAGCACAATATATGAGACTCACTACATGAAGGACAAGGTGCTACTTTGAAGCACAAGTGTGGAAAAAGAGATAGTAGCATTGCCCTTTTTATTTTCTCTTTTTTTGGGCCTTTCTTTTTTCTTTTTGGCCTTTCTCTTTTTTTTGATTGGGCAATGCTCTAATAATGATGATCATCACACTTCTATTGATTACAACATAATGATTACAACTCGATACTAGAACAAGATATGACTCTATATGAATGCCTCCGGCGGTGTACCGGGATGGTGCAATGAATCAAGAGTGACATGTATGAAAAATAATGCATGGTGGCTTTGCCACAAATACGATGTCAACTACAAGATCATGCAATGGCAATATGAGAAAAGTAAAG
This sequence comes from Triticum urartu, assembly GCF_003073215.2. Taxonomy (NCBI): domain Eukaryota; kingdom Viridiplantae; phylum Streptophyta; class Magnoliopsida; order Poales; family Poaceae; genus Triticum; species Triticum urartu. The sequence continues at coordinate 732,646,685 of NC_053024.1, read as the reverse complement.
CATGTCATGATGATGATGATGATGATGATGATGATGATGATGGAAGTTGCATGGCAATATATCTCGGAATGGCTATGGAAATGCCATGATAGGTAGGTATGGTGGATGTTTTGAGGAAGATATAGGGAGGTTTATGTGTGAAAGAGCGTATCATATCACAGGGTTTGGATGCACCGGCGAAGTTTGCACCAACTCTCAATGTGAGAAAGGGCAATGCACGGTACCGAAGAGGCTAGCAAATTGCGGAAAGGTAAAAGTGCGTATAATCCATGGACCCAACATTAGTCAAAAGAACTCATATACTTATTGCAAAAATTTAGAAGTCATAAAAAATCAAGTATTACGCGCATGCTCCTAGGGGGATAGATTGGTCGGAAAAGACCGTCGCTCGTCCCCGACCGCCACTCATAAGGAAGCACAAGCCAGGTACACTTCATGCTTCAAATTTGTTACACAACTTTAACCATACGTGCATGCTACGGGACTTGCTAACTTCAACACAAGTATTTCTCAAATTCACAACTACTCAACTAGCACGACTATGATAATATCACCTCCATATCTCAAAACAATTATCAAGCATCAAACTTATCTTAGTATTCAACCCACTAAAAAGAAAGTTTCACATATCTTGAATACCAAGTATATTAACATTAAGCAAATTACCATGCTATTAACGACTCTCAAAATAATCTAAGTGAAGCATGAGAGATCAAGTTTCTTTCAAACAATCCACCACCGTGCTCTAAAAGATCTAAGTGAAGCACTAGAGCAAAAATTATCACGCTCAAAAAGATATAAGTGAAGCACATAGAGTAAACTATCAAGCTCAAAAGATATAAGTGAAGCACATAGAGTATTCTAACAAATTTCAATTCATACATGGCTCTCTCAAAAGGTGTGTAAAGCAAGGATGATTGTGGTAGACTAACAAGCAAAGACACAAATAATAGAAGACGCTCCAAGCAAAACACATATCATGTGGTGAATAAAAATATAGCACCAAGTAAATTACCGATGGAAGTGGACGAAAGAGGGGATGCCTTCCGGGGCATCCCCAAGCTTTGAATTTTTGGTGTCCTTGGATTATCTTGGGGGTGCCATGGGCATCCCCAAGCTTAGGCTCTTGCCACTCCTTGTTCCATAATCCATAAAAAGAATTCACCCAAAACTTGAAAACTTCACAACACAAAACTCAATAGAAATCTCGTGAGCTCCGTTAGAGAAAGAAAACAAAAGACTACTTTAAGGTACTGTAGTGAACTTGTTCTTTATTTGTATTGGTGTTAAACCTACTGTATTCCAACTTCTCTATGGTTTATAAACTATTTTACTAGCCATAGATTCATCAAAATAAGCAAACAACACACGCAAAACAGAATCTGTCAAGAACAGAACAGTCTGTAGTAATCTGTTACTAACGCAAACTTCTGGAACCCAAAAAATTCTACCAAAATTAGAAGACCTGGGAAATTTGTTTATTGATCAGCATCAATTGGAATCACTATTTTATCACGTTCTGGTGATTTTTGACAATTCGGTCACTGAGCACAAAGATTCTGGAAATTACAGCAAGATCAAATAACTATCTTCCAAGAAGATCTAATAGGTTTAACTTGGCACAAATACTAACTAAAAGATAAAACCACATCTAAACAGAATCTAGATGGATTATTTGTTCCTAAACAGAACCAAAAATAAAAAACACAAAATAACATTGGGTTGCCTCCCAACAAGCGCTATCGTTTAACGCCCCTAGCTAGGCATAAAAGCAAGGATAGATCTAGGTATTGCCATCTTTGGTAGGCAATCCATAAGTGGCTCTCATGATAGATTCATATGGTAATTTTATTTTCTTTCTAGGAAAGTGTTCCATGCCCTTCTTTAAGGGAAATTGGAATTTAATATTCCCTTCCTTCATATCAATAATTGCACCAATCGTTCTAAGGAAAGGTCTACCAAGAATAATAGGACATGAAGGATTGCAATCTATATCAAGAACGATAAAATCTACGGGCACATAATTCCTATTTGCAACAATAAGAACATCTTTAATTCTTCCCATAGGCTTTTTAATAGTGGAATCCGCAAGATGCAAGTCTAGAGAGCAATCATCAAAGTCACGGAAATCTAGCAAATCACACAAAGCTTTGGGGGTAGTAGAGACACTAGCACCCAAATCACACAAAGCATGAAACTCATAATTTTTTATTTTAATCCTAATTGTAGGTTCCCACTCATCATGGAGTTTTCTAGGGATAGAATCTTTCAACTCAAGCTTTTCTTCATAAGATTGCATTAAGGCGTCAACAATGTGTTCGGTAAAGGCCTTATTTCGACTATAAGCATGAGGAGAATTTAACACGGATTGCAACAAGGAAATAGAATCAATTAAAGAGCAGTTTTCATAATTAAATTCCTAGAGATCCAAAATAGTGGGTTTATCAATATCTAGATTTCTATTTCTTTCAACCCCTTTTTTATCAATTTCATCATCGGAATCTAAAAACTCAGAATTCTTAGAACGCCTTCTAGGTAAGGGAAGATCATAATCAGATTCATCAAGATTCATATTGCAAAACAAAGATTTAATAGGGGACACATCAATAACTTTTAGATCTTCATCTTGATTCTCATAGTTATTCGGTTTAGCGGCCATCTTATTGACTAAGGTGGCTTGCATATCCGAAATTTCAGCGGTCATTTTTTCAAGATGAGCAATTTGGGCTCTTACACCATCAAATTCTTTGGACATATCATCGAGCTCTTTATTCATATAACTCATAAAACACTTTTGTTCCTTAAGCTCGTTTCTAAAGAAATTAGTATGCTCAAATTGCAAGACCATAAACTTCCTGACATTGTTTTCGATATCTTCCAGCCTTTTAAGGTGAAGATCACCAAATTTAGGTAAGGCCATCATGACGAACAAGCAAGCAAACTAACACACGAGCAAACAAAAGGCAAAGGGAAAAAGAGGAGGCGATTGGGAAAGAGAGGGCGAATAAAACGGCAAGGGTGAAGTGGGGGAGAGGAAAACGAGAGGCAAATGGCAAATAATGTAATGCGAGAGATAGAGATTGTGATGGGTACTTGGTATGTTGACTTCTGCGTAGGCTTCCCCGGCAACGGCGCCAGAAATGGCTCGTTGACGGGAGAGTAAATCTTGACTAGACTTGGCGTAGTTCTCCCCGGCAATGGCGCGAGAAATCCTTCTTGCTACGTCTCGAGCTAGCGTTGGTTTTCCCCAAACAGGAGGGGGTGATGCAGCACAGTAGCGTAAGTATTTCCCTCAGTTTTTGAGAACCAAGGTATCAATCCAGTTGGAGGTCACGCACAAGTCCCTTGTACCTGCACAAAACGGTAGCAACTCGCAACCAACGCTTAGGGGTTGTCAATCCCTTCACGGTCACTTACGAGAGTGAGATCTGATAGAGATAATATTTTTGGTATTTTTGGTATAAAGATGCAAAGTGAAAAGTAAAAGCAAAACAAGTAAAATAAAGTAATGGAGATTGATATGATGAGAATAGATCCGGGGGCCATATGTTTCACTAGTGGCTTCTCTCAAGAGCATAGATATTCTATGGTGGGTGAACAAATTACTGTTGAGCAATTGATAGAATTTAGCATAGTTATGAGCTTATCTAGGTATGATCATGTATATAGGCATCACGTCCGTGACAAGTAGACCGACTCCTGCCTGCATCTACTACTATTACTCCACTCATCGACCGCTATCCAGCATGCATCTAGAGTATTAAGTTAAAAACAGAGTAACGCCTTAAGCAAGATGACATGATGTAGAGGAATAAATTCATGCAATATGATAAATACCCCATCTTGTTATCCTCGATGGCAACAATACAATACGTGCCTTGCAACTCTTTCTGTCACTGAGTAAGGACACCGCAAGATTGAACCCAAAGCTAAGCACTTCTCCCATTGCAAGAACTACCAATCTAGTTGGCCAAACCAAACAGATAATTCGAAGAGACTTGCAAAGGTAACTCAATCATACATAAAAGAATTCAGAGAAGATTCAAATATTATTCATAGATAAGTTGGATCATAAACCCACAATTCATCGGTCTCAACAAACACACCGCAAAAAGAAGATTACATCGAATAGATCTCCACGAGAGAGGGGGAGAACATTGTATTGAGATCCAAAAAGAGAGAAGAAGCCATCTAGCTACTAGCTATGGACCCGAAGGCCTGAAATAAACTACTCACACTTCATCAGAAGGGCTATGGTGTTGATGTAGAAGCCCTCCGTGATGGATGCCCTCTCCGGCGGAGCTCCGGAACAGGCCCCAAGATGGGATCTCGTGGATACAGGAAGTTGCGGCGGTGGAATTAGGTTTTTGGCTCCGTCTCTAGTCTAATGGGGGTACGTAGGTATATATAGGAGGAAGGAGCACGTCGGTGGAGCTCCGAGGGGCCCACAAGGCAGGGGGGCGCGCCCTCCACCCTCGTGACCTCCCCGGAAACTTCTTGGAGTAGGGTCCAAGTCTCCTGGATCACGTTCGGTGAGAAGATCACATTCCCGAAGGTTTCATTCCGTTTGGACTCCGTTTGATATTCTGTTTCATCGAAATACTGAAATAGGCAAAAAACAGCAATTCTGGGCTGGGCCTCCGGTTAATAGGTTAGTCACAAAAATAATATAAAAGTGGAAAATAAAGCCCAATATAGTCCAAAACAGTAGATAAAGTAGCATGGAGCAATCAGAAATTATAGATACGTTGGAGATGTATCAAGCGGCAAGCACAAAGCAGTCGCCCATGAAGCCGGAGGAGGAAACTCCAGTCGGAAACAAAAACGCAAGGCTGAACCAGCTGCTCCGGGAGAGGCCTTGGCTATGGTTCAAGGAAAGTTGAAGGGGAAGCCCAAAGGGCCGTGGAACCCCAAGAAAGTAAAAGATCAAGATGGAAATGACGTGTTGGATCTGCCGTGCCATATCCACACCAAAAAAGACGAAGAAGGTAATTTCATTTACCCGAAGCATACCACTCGACAGTGTCGGCTCCTGATCCAGCAGTTCCGAGAGAAACAGCCCAAGGAAAAGGAGAAGGAGGCAGACAAGGCTGAGAGTGAAGGGGAAGATGATGATGGTTATCCTCACGTGAATTCCACTCTGATGATTTTTGCTGATGTTGAAAACAAGAGTCGATTGAAAGTCATCAACAGAGAAGTGAACATGGTCGCTCCGGCGACACCCAATTACTTGAAATGGTCACAGACTGCCATTACGTTCGACCAGTCTGATCACCCAGCGCACATTGCCACCCCTGGGAGGCAAGCGCTGGTGGTCGACCCGGTGGTCAAAGGCACTCGACTGACAAAGGTCCTGATGGACGTTGGCAGTGGCCTGACCATTTTGTACGCAGAAACGTTGAAAGGAATGGGCATTCCAATGTCCAGACTCAGTGAAAGCCACATGAGTCTCCATGGGGTCATCACAGGCAAGAAGGCTGCGTCCCTCGGTCAGATTGCACTCGACATGGTTTTCGGTGAAGCCAAAAATTACCGCAAAGAAAAGTTGATGTTTGAAGTCGTGGATTTTCAGAGTGCGTATAATGCAATTCTGGGCAGGCCAGCTTATGCACAATTCATGGCTCGACCTTGTTACGTGTACCTCAAATTGAAGATGCCTGGTCCCAGAGGAGTGATCACTATCTCTGGTAATCGGAAAAAGGCGGAAGAGTGTTTCTAGAAGGGCTCAAAATTGCCGATGCCCAGATGGCCGTGGCAGAATTGCAAGAATACCAGAAAAATGCAGACCCAAGTGACTCGTTGCGAGCCAAGAAGCCAGCCACGGATTCAGCATTCCAGTCGTCTGGCGAGACGAAGTCTGTTCACATTCACCCGATGGACCCCAATGCAGCTCCGACCCACATTTCGGCCACACTCGACTCCAAATAGGAAGAAGTGCTCATCCAGTTCCTCCGTGAGAACTGGGACATCTTTGCATGGAAGCCTTCTGACATGCCAGGTGTTCCCAGGGGACTGGCTGAGCATCGTTTGCGAGTCGACCCGAAAGTGAAACCAGTCAAAGAGCGTCTTCGACGGTCCGCCATCCAGAAAAGAAAAGCAATCGGCGAAGAGGTGGCTCGGCTTTTGGCAGCTGAGTTTATCCGAGAAATTTACCACTCCGAGTGGTTAGCCAATGTTGTCATGGTCCCAAAGAAAGATTACTCACTCCGCATGTGCATCGATTTCAAGCATATCAATCGGGCCTGCCCGAAAGATCACTTCCCCCTCCCTCGCATCGATCAGATAGTCCACTCGACTGCTGGGTGCGAGCGTTTGTCCTTTTTGGATGCCTACTCCGGGTACCACCAGATCCTTCTGTACGGACCCGATGAAATAAAGACAGCTTTTATCACCCCGTTCGGGTGCTTCTGTTATGTCACATTTATGCGAATGATTCAGAAGTGCCTTCTCACTCAGATCAGTCAGAATGTGGAAGCATACATGGATAACATTGTGGTCAAGTCACGTAAAGGTTCTGACCTGCTGACCGACCTCGCCGAAACCTTTGCCAACCTCAGAAGGTATGATATCAAGCTCAATCCATCAAAGTGCACGTTTGGATTTCCAGGCGGAAAGTTACTCAGTTTTCTTGTTTCCGAACGAGGAATCGATGCTAACCCAGAGAAAGTAGGCGCTATACTTCGGATGAAACGGCCTGTGCGTGTGCATGATGTCCAGAAGCTTACTGGTTGCTTGGCCACCCTAAGTCGATTCATTTCTCGCCTCTGTGAAAAGGCCCTGCCTCTTTACCGACTGATGAAGAAATCAGATGCGTTCGAGTGCACTCCAGAAGCTGATACAGCATTTGCAGAGCTAAAAGCCCTGCTTTCAACCCAGCCGGTGCTTGCTGCTCCAATCAGCAAAGAGCCTCTTTTGCTTTATATAGCAGCCACTGGACAAGTCATCAGTACAGTACTTACGGTCGAGTGGGAAGAAGAAGGAAAAGCGTACAAAGTTCAATGTCCAGTTTATTATATTTCTGACGTCCTGACCCCGTCAAAGCAGAGATATCCTCACTATCAGAAGCTTGTCTATGGAATTTACATGACCACGAAGAAGGTTGCACATTACTTCTCAGATCACTCTGTTACAGTCGTCAGCGACGCTCCATTGTCAGAGGTTCTGCACAACAGGGATGCAACTGGTCAAGTGGCAAAATGGGCGATTGAACTCCTTCCCTTGGATATCAAGTTTGAGGCAAAGAAAGCTATCAAGTCCCAAGCAATAGCAGATTTCCTCGCCGAGTGGATTGAACAACAACTGTCAACCCAAGTTCACTCGGAGCACTGGACCATGTTCTTTGACGGATCCAAGATGTTGAACGGTTTTGGTGCTGGAGTAGTTCTGGTATCCCCCCGAGGAGACAAGCTCAGATATGTCCTCCAGATTCACTTTGATTCCTCCAAGAATGAAGCAGAGTATGAAGCAGTCATGTATGGGTTGCGCATGGCCATCTCACTCGGCGTCCGTCGCCTCATGGTCTATGGCAACTCAGATTTGGTAGTTAATCAAGTGATGAAGGAGTGGGACGTCAGAAGCCCAGCCATGACTGGTTACTGCAACGCGGCGAGAAAGCTTGAGAAGAAGTTCGAGGGGCTAGAACTCCACCACATCCCCCGATTGAAAAATCAAGCAGCCGATGAATTGGCAAAGATAGGTTTCGAGAGAGAGGCCATTCCCAGCAATGTGTTCTTGGAGCATATTCACACGCCGACAGTTCAGGAAGACCCTTTCATCGAAGAGCCCCCACAACCCAAGAGCGCCACGGATCCGACTGAAGTCGAGGTCCCAGCTGTGGGCGACCTAATCATGGAGGTTCTAGCCATTACTCCCGACTGGACGGTGCCCTACATTGCGTACATCCTCAGGAAAGAGCTCCCAGAGGATGAAGAAGAAGCTCGACAGATCGTCCGCCGATCTAAAGCTTTTACTGTGATAAGAGGGCAGCTGTTCAGAGAAAGTGTGACTGGAGTCGGTCAGAAGTGCATAACACCAGAAGAAGGTCAAATGATCCTCAATGACATCCACTAGGGGACCTGTGGTCACCATGCGTCCTCTCGGGCCATCATGGCTAAAGCATAACGAGCTGGATTCTATTGGCCACGAGCAAATGAGATGGCGAAAGATATAGTCGACAGATGTGAAGGCTGTCAATTTTACTCCGATATGTCTCACAAGCCAACATCAGCCCTGAAGACCACTCCCCTCGTTTGGCCCTTCGCTGTTTGGGGACTGGATATGGTTGGACCGCTGAGGACCGGCAGAAGCGGATTCACTCACGTGCTCGTTGCAGTCGACAAGTTGACCAAATGGATCCATGCCAAACCCATCAAGAACCTTGACGCTAGCACCACTGTCAGTTTTATTAGAGAATTGACGTTCCGATATGGAGTCCCACACAGCATCATCACGGACAACGGATCGAACTTCGATTCCTATGAGTTCAGAATTTTCTGCGCCTCTTAGGGCACTCGAGTCGACTATGCTTCTGTTGCTCACCCGCAGTCGAACGGACAAGCAGAAAGAGCCAATGGCCTAATTCTCAAAGGACTGAAGCCCCGACTGATGCGTGATCTCAAACATGCAGCAGGTGCTTGGGTTGATGAACTTCCGTCAGTAATAAAATGTAATAAGCAACACCTTTTGTAATTCGTTTATCAAAGACAAGAGCTTACGGTTCTCTCATTTGATTGTGTTGTTCTTATTTACTCCTGAAATCCCCCGGTGGGTGGGCTTAGTCGCGAATCCGTTCCACCTAAGTTTGAAAAAATCCTACCGAGTGAAGAGCAATCCTTCCACTCGGGGGCTTAGCTGCAGTCCAGCACTCGCCTAAGTTTGAAAAAATCCTGCCGAGTGGAGAGCAGTCCTCCCACTCGGGGGCTTAGCTGCAGTCCAGCACTCGCCTAAGTTTGAAAAAATCCTGCCGAGTGGAGAGCAGTCCTCCCACTCGGGGGCTTAGCTGCAGTCCAGCACTCGCCTAAGTTTGAAAAAATCCTGCCGAGTGGAGAGCAGTCCTCCCACTCGGGGGCTTAGCTGCAGTCGAGCACTCGCCTAAGTTCTCTCAATAAGAGGCTTAACGGCAGTCCGGCACTCGCCTAAGTTTGAAAAAATCCCACCGAGTGGAGAGCAGTCCTCCCACTCGTGGGCATAGCTGCAGTCGAGCACTCGCCTAAGTTCTCTCACTAAGAGGCTTAACGGCAGTCCAACACTCTCCTAAGTTTGAAAAAATCCTACTGAGTGGAGAGCAGTCCTCCCATTCTGGGGCTTAGCTGCAGTCGAGCACTCGCCTAAGCTCTCTCACTAAGAGGCTTAACGGCAGTCCAGCACCCGCCTAAGTTTGAAAAAATCCTACCGAGTGGAGAGCAATCCTCCCACTCGGGGGCTTAGCTGCAGTCAAGCACTCGCCTAAGTTCTCTCACTAAGTTCTCTCAATAAGAGGCTTAACGGTAGTCCCGCACTCGCCTAAGTTTGCAAAAATCCCACCGAGTGGAGAGCAGTCCTCCCACTCGGGGGGCTTAGCTGTAGTCGAGCATTCGCCTAAGTTCTCTCACTAAGAGGCTTAATGGAAGTCCAGCACTCGCCTAAGTTTGAAAAAATCCTACCGAGTGGAGAGCAGTCCTCCCACTCGGGGGCTTAGCTGCAGTCGAGCACTCGCCTAAGTTCTCTCACTAAGAGGCTTAACGGCAGTCCAGCACTCGCCTAAGTTTGAAAAAGTCCTACCGAGCGGAGAGCAGTCCTCCCACTCGGGGGCTTAGCTGCAGTCGAGCACTCGCCTAACTTCTCTCACTAAGAGGCTTAACGGCAGTCCAGCACTCACCTAAGCTTGAAAAAATCCTACCGAGTGGAGAGAAGTCCGCCCACTCAGGGGCTTAGCTGCAGTCGAGCACTCGCCTAAGTTCTCGCACTAAGAGGCTTAACGGCAGTCCAGCACTCGCCTAAGTTTGAAAAAATCCTACCGAGTGGAGAGCAGTCCGCCGAGTCAGGGGCTTAGCTGCAATCGAGCACTCGCCTAAGTTCTCTCACTAATAGGCTTAACGGCAGTCCAGCACTCGCCTGAGTTTGGAAAAATCCTACCGAGTGGACAGCAATCCTCCCACTTGGGGGCTTAGCTGTAGTCCAGGACTCGCCTATGTTTGAGACCCATCCCTATCCGCAAGGACGACGAGGTGCAGGTCCACTGCAACCTTCTTCTTCGGAGCTGCGGCACTAATACAACATCCGCTCCATCCCTATCCGCAAGGACGACGAGGTGCAGGTCGACTGCCACCTTCTCCTTCGGAGCTGCGGCACAAATACAACGTCCGCTCCATCCCTATCCGCAAGGACGACGAGGTGCAGGTCGACTGCCACCTTCTCCTTCGGAGCTGCAGCACAAATACAACATCCGCTCCATCCCTATCCGCAAGGACGAAGAGGTGCAGCAAGCAAAGTCCATCCGAAGGCAAACACAAGCACATTCGAAGATAAACCAAATTCAGATAAATACTAAAAGGTTCCAAGCAGCGAATCAAAAGTAATCAGGCACCAAGCCCGAAGGAGTTTAACGGTTACAGAAACCACTCGACATTCCGAGGCAAATTTAAAGCATATCCAAGTTTCATAAGATTGTTCACTCAGCCGGAGGAGGACTCGCAGGCTCCACGAATGAGTCCAGATCGATCCCATCAGCGATCCGAGTGGCGGCAGCAATGAAAGTCTCCATGAAGGACTGGAAGTCGTTCTTTTTGGTGTTAGCGACTTTGATCGCAGCCACCTTGTCTTCACGAACCTCCTTGCAATGGACTCGCACCAGGGACAGCGCCACGTCAGCACCACACCGGGCGGAGGATTTCTTCCATTCTTGCACTCGGTAAGGGATCTCGTTCAGTCGAGTCATCAGAGATTCCAGATCATTCTAAAGCGTCGCCTCCGGCCAAAGCGTCGAGCCGATTCGAGAGACAACCTCCTTCAGGCGTGCGAGGTAGCTTGTGGCGCTGGCGATATGGGACTCCAGTCGGAGCATGTTCATCACAGTTTCGTCGCAGACTGGGGAAGTGATAGGGTCTAGACCTCGACCCTCCCAGTTTCTTCGTCAAAGTCTTGACAAATTTCTGCAGCCAAAAGTCAGTTCAATCAACCGAGCAAAATCCGATGGCAAACATCAACATAGTCGGATTAAAAGAAATACCTCCCAGCACGAGATAAAGCTTCTTGGCGAGGGTCCTCAGATAAGCTTCTGTGTCGTTCCTCTTGCGGATCGCAGACTCCAACTTTTCGTTCAGGGCGACCTTATCCTTCTTTAGGCTGGTCACTTCGCGGTTAGCTTCATTAAGACAAGATGTCAGTCTAGTCACCTCTCCTTCAAGCGTTCCAACTGAAGCAAGTTTCTTCTCTGCGAGAGCGGTTTTGTCTTGGGCTGCTTTTTGCGCGGCGGTGAGGTTCGAGTCCTTCTTGTCCAGAGCCAACTTTATTTTCTCTGCAAAAGAAATAATCGAATCAAAAAAAGAGATCAAAGAGATATATTGAAATTCAGTCGGCAATCAGTTACCTTCCATACCAGCGGCCTCGTCTTGAGCTTTTTTCAGATTTTGCTAAGCCAATTCCAAGTCTAAGTTGAGTTGCCTCTGCTTCTCTTCGGGTTCAGCAAACTTGGAGATAAGCGTACAAGACTTCTGCAGGAGGCAAGAGAAAGGTCAATCGATAGGTTCGAAAGCAGTTCATTTCCAAATGAATAAAACCTAAAGAAGTGGACAACAAGCTGTTCAGACCCCAGTCGACTGCCTGCAGTCGACCGCGGTCTCAGGGACTAGACCCAGTGGGTGCACTTGGTGTGCCCCCACCGGTTCTGATCCCACTCACCCGGCCCACTGGAGTCGAGTGCAAGGAGTAAAAAACAGAGAGAGAGAGAAAGAACAATTACGCCGTCAAGAAAAGAAGAACTCAGACCACAGTCGACTGCCAGCAGTCAACCGCGGTCTCGGGGACTACACCCAGCGGGTGCACTTGGCGTGCCCCCACCGGTTCTGATCCCACTCGCCCAGACCGAGTGGAAGAGCGAACAACATGAGATTGTGCAGAAGAAGATTTTTCGATAACAAAAACAGTCCTGAAGTCTACTCACCTCGACGTTGGCCCGAAGAGCGGCACTAGCATCGTAGGCAGCCTGACTGCTCTCGTGCACTATCTTCACCCGCTCCATCATCATATCAGCCTGTCGGATGGCTTCTGCAGCCGCTTCCGACTGGTTGTCTGGGACGGGGTAGCTGGCGAAAAAATGTGCAGACGACCCAGGTGCAGCTGCTTGAGGCTCCGTGGTGTCTAGTTGGATAGTTGAAGGAACTACAGGCGCGGTCGACCACGTGGGGTGCCCACTCGGCAAGGGTGCAGCGAACATCACAGCGGCCCTGCCCGCATCTTTAGCTTGACAGACGGGAGGCATTGCAGTTGGTTCCTGCCGAGCCACCCTCCCAGCTGTTACCTTCTTTCTCTTCCTAGGCTTAGGAGCCACATCTTCGTCGTCGTCCGGAAGGTCAATGATGTTGGGTGGAGCTGCAAGACAGAACATTCGACCCCAAGTGAACCACTCGACCCTAAAAGGATCAAGAATCGAAATCGCAAGAGTTCATACCTGGGTTAGAGGTCACCGCATCCTCCATTTCCTCGTCCCGGTACTGGTACGAAGAGGTCCCTGACATAGCAGCACTACAAAGGCCCGCATTCAATCGGTTACACCCAGTTAATTGAATCCACATAAAAGACAAGTCAGATGGTTACCCAGAGATAGTAGGAACCGTCACTTTGATTCGAGGCAAAGCTTTGGGCGGTTTGGAAGAGATGGCTTTTGGCACTTTCGGTGCTGGAAGTGGCGCGACCTTGGATTGCTTTGGAGGCTTCTCAGTCGGCATCGGGGAAGACGTCCTGGGGCGCTTCGAGGATTGCCCGATCGGGGCATCCACCAAGTCCGGAGGGCGTGCCGGGTCATTAGTGTGCTTGGACCTCCTCTCCCTGTGAGGAGGCGAGTCGACTTCTTCCTCATCGGTCGATTCATCGCCCTCCTCGTCCTCCTCGGCTTCCGAATGCTCCTCGCCGCTCTCGCCCCCTCTCCCTTCTTCTTGAGCGCTGGGGTCCTGCACCTCGTTGGGCATCGAGTACATTTCAATGAGGGCCTGAAAGGATAACAATCAAAAGACATTCATTCGACCACAAACGAGACATCACGTGGTGAATCAGAAAGATACTTGATAAACTGAAATATACCTGCTCCGGCTGGCGCGAGTTGTCGAATGGAATCACCCTCCTGGATCCCCTAGGGTTGTCTTTGTTGCAAGTGATTCCCCTCAACCAGTTCTCTAAGATATCCTCGCTGACCTCCTCCGGGTGGATCCGAGTGGTATCTTCGAGCCCAGAGTACATCCACATCGGATGATCGCGCGCCTGAAGAGGTTGGATGTGTCGATCGAGAAAGACCTCCAGCAGATCCATCCCGGTCACTCCGTCGCGGACAAGCTGGGCGACCCATTCGACCAGCTCCTTGACCTGCGCCTTCTCTTCTGGAACTACCTTCAGGGGAGCAGGCTTCTCCACTCGAGCCAAGGAGAAAGGAGGAAGTCCAGTCGACTGGCCAGGGGTTGGCTGAAACTTGCAGAAAAACCAAGTCGACTACCAGCCCCGGACCGAGTCAGGAAGGATCATCACTGGGAAAGTACTCTTGCTCCTCATCTGGATCCCCAGATCATCGCACATCTGGATCACCCGCGTCCTCTCATCACTCGACTTGGCCTTTTTGACCGACTGGGAACGGCAAGTGAAGATGTGTTTGAAAAGCCCCCAGTGCGATCGACAACCCAAGAAGTTTTCGCACATGGACACGAAAGCGGCCAGATAGACTATGGTGTTCGAAGTGAAATGGTGGAGCTGAGCCCTAAAGAAGTTAAAAAAAACCAGAAGAAAGGGTGGGGAGGCAGCGAGAATCTGGGATCTAGGTGGGTTGCTAGGAGGACACACTCACCCTCTCTAGGCTACGGCTCAGTTTCGTCCCCCGGGAGCCGAGCCGACTTGTGGGGGATCAATCCCCCCTCCACCAGTTCGTCGAGGTCGTTATGCGTGATTGCCGAGCGGATCCATCGCCCTGGATCCAGCCCGCCGGCAGGCCGGACCTCGACGAGGATCCGCCCTGGCTGGTCCGCTTGCCCTTCGCCTTCGCGGTCGCCTTCTTCGCGCATTCCAGCGCCGCCGTATTATCCTTCCCCATGGTGGCAGATCAAGCTCGAGCGGAGGTCCAGTGACAAGGCGGAAGCGAGAGTGGCGGAGAGATCGGGAGAAAGAGAAGAGAGAATGGTGGCGTGCGGAGCAGAGGCCTGGCCCGAGGCCTTTTATAAGACCTTCCGCCGAGTGGCTGACTAGTGGACCCAAGCGATCTAAACAAATCCCGCAACAGTCGCGCGCGCAGTACGTGGCGAAAAAGGTGGCATGGGGATCGAGGAGACTTACCTAATCCGTCCCGATGACCTCATTTCCTCCTGTCTGGCGCGCTTCCCAAAATTCGAATGCCGCAAGATCCGCGGAGAGCGGAACAACCTGTCAGACTGAAGACAAACACCCTCTACATCATCATTCGGAATTCAACCATGAAAGTTCACTCGACAACAACCAAGAATGGACCAAGGCGACTAAGAAAGGAGTCGACGTCGTCTCCTCAACTCATTGTTTCAGGACAAGGCATATTCATAGCACAAAGAGTGGGTCGGAAGTGTTCTCAACCCCTTCCTCATTTGAACCCTGATCCATTCGGGGGCTAATGATGAAGCTATGTACCTAGGGTAGGGTCATGGACCTGTCCAGCATACCCTCCCCGAGGACATCTTTACAAAGAATCAGAAGCAGTCGAAGAGAAAATATCATCCACTCGACCATGAAGATGTGCTCACCCGACTTCCTTGAAGACACTCGACCACCTTGAAGACACTCGACCACCAGAAGACGAGAAGCCCTCCACTCTACAACGGTCGCGACTTAAACCAGAGCATTATGGGCATTTATAACACTTTATTGTAGACGTTACCAGTAACGCCCCACCTTTATGAACATTGAACCCTATGTAACGGAGGGGAGCTGGGGTCCTGGCGCACTCTATATAAGCCACCCCCCTCCTCTGGGATAGGGGTTCGCATTTTTGTAAACATACACACACGTATAATCCAGTCGACCGCCTCAGAGCACCGAGACGTAGGACTGTTACTTCCTCCGAGAAGGGCCTGAACTCGTAAACCTCATGTGTACAACTACTCCATAGCTAGGATCTTGCCTCCTCATACCTACCCCCATTCTACTGTCAGTCTTAGATCCACGACAGTAGGCACGCCCCCTGCCTCGTGGCCTCCTCGATTGTTTCTTGACGTCCACTCCAAGTCCCCTGGATCACGTTTGTTCCAAAAAATAACTGTCCTGAAGGTTTCATTCCATTTGGATTCCGTTTGATATTCCTTTTCTGCGAAACACTAAAATAGGCAAGAAAACAACAATTTGCACTAGGCCTTGGGTTAATAGGTTAGTCCCAAAAATAATATAAAAGTACAAAATAAAGCCCATTAACATCCAAAACAGAATATATAATAGCATGGAACAATCAAAAATTATAGATATGTTAGAGACGTATCAGGCATGCATTCATAGCTTAGGATTCCCTTTGTGCCGACACGAGGGGGGCTGCTTGCTACTTCACACTTACCTAGGCGAAACTCGGCTGGGGGTGGCATGCATTCATAGCTTATGATTCCCTTTGTGCCGACACAAGGGAGGGGGGCTGCTAGATACTTCGTACATTGTTAGGGTGAACCTGGGTGGGGGGGGGGAGGGTATGCATTCATATCTTAGGATTCCCTTCGTGCCGACATGAGTGAGGAGGGCTGCTAGCTACTTCGCACTTTTCTAGGTGAACCTCGGTTTGGGGGGGGGCATGCATTCATAGCTTAGGATTCCCTTCGTGCCGAAACGAGGGAGGGGGCTGCTAGCTACTTCGCACTTTGCTAGGTGATCCTCAGTTGGGGGTCATGCATTCATATCTTAGGATTCCCTTCGTGCCCACATGAGAGAGGGGGCTGCTAGCTACTTCGCACTTTGCTAGGGTGAACCTTGGATGGGGGGGCATGCGTTCATATCTTAGGATTCCCTTCGTGCCGAAACGAGGGAGGGGGGTTGCTAGCTACTTAGCACTTTGCTAGGGTGAACCTCGGTTGGGGGGGCATGCATTCATAGCTTAGGATTCACTTCGTGCCTACACGAGGGAGGGGGGCTGCTAGCTACTTTGGACTTTGCTAGATGAATGAACCTCAATTGGGGGGCATGCATTCATAGCTTAGAATTCCCTTTGTGCCGACACGAGGGAGGAGGGGGCTGCTAGCTACTTCGCACTTTGTAGGTGAACCTCGGTTGGGTGGGGGGGAGGGGGCATGCATTCATAGCTTAGGATTCACTTCATGCCGACATGAGGAGGGGTGGGAGCAAGCAATACCATGCTCTTTGCGAGAGAGGTGCCACATCGAAGTTGCATTTGGTATTTAAAAATCAAACCACCCTTTTGATACATAAATTTGGTCCACATGCAAGTATGTTCGTGTTCAGACCCTCTCCCGTGTCATTTTTCGCCAAATTTATGAACATTAGACATGTAGGATGACGCAACAGATACGGTTCACTCAAACTAACAGTGTGCCATGCCGGTGCACCTGTCATGCACACATTCGCACAGCACATTGGGCTCCACGAGGCTCCCCCTCTCAAAAATATCTGCCCGCCTCAAGGGTTTTTCTGTTTCATAACACACGGTTGTTCTCTCTGGACCATGTGCGATTTTTCTTGTTGCCAATCCCGCCTGCATCCCTAGAAAATATCTACCCGCCTCGAGGGTTTTTCTGTTTCATAACACACGGTTGTTATCTCCGGACCATGTGCGATGCACTATCATCAAAAAATTTAATAGCCCGGCATTTCCTTCCCGCGTACTAAAATTTTCAGTACCCGCGTCATTTAATTTCCTCAAACACCCCGTGCCCCCCTCCACACACACACACACACACTAAAACCTCCTCGGGCGTGCGCGCACAGACAGACCCCCTCCCTTGCTCGAAACCCTAGCAAGGTCCCCGCCGCTGCCACAAGGCCTCCATTGTCAACATCTGTCGGTTTGCCCATGCAGCTTACCCACTGATCTCCATACCCAGGCCGCCCTGACTTTCTTAGATGATGCCTGCCAAACGCCCCCTTCCCATAGATCCCCATCCCCCACTCCGAGCATCGCAGCCTAAGCCCGGCTACGCTACCTGTGGAGCTCGAGGAGCAACTGGCCCAAAAGAGGTGTATAGCGGTCTCTTCGCCCGACGTCGCCGAGGAAGCTCAAGCAGTGGGCTAGAGTATGTAGGCATGTCTCGGCCGCCGGCTACAACATTGAGGTCATCGACAGAGACGGCTTGAGGCGGGCTATGTCACAGGTTAAGTGGCCCACCCCAACCCCTCGGGTTCAACCGCCGTTGATCTCATCCATGGCCCCGCCGCCGATCTCCTCTGGCTTGCTGTCAACAATTTGCCATTCTACATCGCCATTGAGCCCCCTTTGTCATTTATGAAGGACACGTTCTGCGATGCTGGCATGGGATCCACAGCTTCCAAGTCAGACCTCATCAATGGCGACCACAAGAAGGGCACCCTCTCCGGCTCTTCCAAGGGGAAAGAGCCCATCTGCTCTTCCAAGGGGAAAGCGCCCGTCTGCCACATCAGGGAGGGCACCCTACAGTTGTGTTCTTCCAAAGGGAAGAAGCCCATCTGCGACAACATGGAGCACATCCAGGGTCTGTGCTCTTCCCATGGGAACAAGCCCATCTGTGACAAGTGAGGAAACCCGTGATTTGTTTTGCCGTGCCTCTTCACAGTGGGAAACTCATGATTTGTTTTGTCGAGTCCCTTTTGTAGTGTAGTGAGAATATGTCTAGTTTTAATTACTATATCTAGTTGTTTGTAGTATGCCTTCTTTATTTTAGTTGTTCACAATGTAATGCTCTATATGTGCAATTATTTACTGTGCAGTACATTTCATCAATCCAGTTTTAAACATACCGATAGGAATGCATATATTTGCTTGCTGTTAAGCCTGTTATAGCTAGCATATGCCTCTTTTAAAGTTTTTTGATTGTTTGATTGTTTATCGTTAGCATATGTCCAGATTCAAATGCTATCTTTGGTTGTTCGTAGTATGCCTTGTTTATTCCAGTTATCCACAACGTGATGTTCTATATGTGCAAGTACGAACTGTGTGTTCAATTTCATCAGTACAAGTTTCAACAATACCACTATGAATGACTACATTTGGTTGCTGCATCTTGTAGTTAGCACGCCTTTCCATTTTTATTTACCAATAACCTGTGTACTTAGACTGGCACAATAGCAGTTTGAATGACTATGTTTGCTTGTTGTTAAGTATTAGGCCTGTTGCAGTTAGTACACCTTTCCACTGGTTTTACTTTACTAGCATGCTTAAACCTTCACACTAAAGCTATCTTTTGGAGATTATTTTGTCTGCCATGTATAATTTTGGTTGATGTTTAGCCTGTTGTGCTTAACATGCTTCTTGATGTACCTACACAGGACAATTTTGGGAACGACTGTTGTTTTCCATCGAGGTTAGTTTCATCCCATGTCTTATATCTACTCACTGTTCAGGATATTGGTAGCTGGTACCATATAGGCTGGCAGCTAATAAGGGACTAATCGATGAATCAAATTTTAACTGAATATATCTGCAACCCATTTATCGTTAGGTTAACTAGGGTCATATGTAATATATCTGAGGCTACATAGCAACAAGCATTGTACTTAATGTCTAAATATGCAATCCTAGGCTACATAGCAACAAGGAAGAGTGCTAAATTAATGTCCTAATGATGTCTAGATATACATAGAAGAGCAGCAGTAGCAACAAGAACAACACAGCCCTGTTTCGATACTCAACTTAGCTAGAGGGTATAGTTAGTTTCTAGCTCATTACTAACCATGAACTAACTCCATCCAAAGAGTTGTTTGGGTGGCAGGGTTAGATTGACAATAAATGCACTAGGAGAACTAGGTCCAATTAGCACCTCTTGGGTTGGATATTTTTTTTGGGTGGGTTATAGATTCAACTAGCTCAAACTAGCCCTCATGTTTAGATATACTTTAGGGCTATTTGAGCCCGAATTAGCTCAAACTAACTGTAACCCATAGATACAACAACAGTTAATCAACCGATATTTTGTAAGAATGCACTAAACCCCTTCCTGCCCATAATGTAATATGTTAATTCATCTAATATGCGAGTATATTGGATGTTATAAGATACTCCCTCCATTCCTAAATATTTGTATTTTTAGAGATTTCAAATGGACTACCACATACGGATGTATATAGACATATTATAAAAGAGTGTTGTACTACATCATTGTGCAATTGCTGTTTAACTTCTAATATTAACTTGGTGCTTTTAGGTACATATGTCATTGGCAAAGATCCGCGCTTCGACCCTTTCTGTGTATGGGGCAATGAGATATCGATGAACCAGCATGAAGTGAGGAAGCTTATAAAGATTCTTAGTAAAATGGGTCCAAAGATGGCAATTAAACTATTTGTTTACACTTTATCCAAGACAACAGCGAACTGCAGGATGGTAAGTAAGAACTCTGCAGCCTTCTTTTTACTGTCCATAATGAGTTGTGTTAGATGACAATGACTGAATCTTTTTCCTTTACAATGGTTGCCAAGGCAGTTTACTCAAGATTACATCTCAAACTACATGATTGGTGACATGCAAAGTTTAAAGTATTTCTATCAGAACACGATGATTATCTAGATGTTTTCATGAAGACCGTGAAGGATGGGCGGTCGGCCATCACAAGGGGTTGGACTAGAGTCATGCTTGCATTCTGCATGGAGGAGGGCACAATATGGGCATTCTGCTTCACCTTGTTCAGCAACCAGAATATATTTCACATCTTTCTTTACCGTCTTTAATCGTACAAGTATACAACTGTGATTCATCATTCTTTATTTGGTTCCTATGTAATTCTTGAACATATGTACGCATGAATCAAATAATGCATTGGTTATTTGAACCTTATGGACATGAATAAAGCTGCAGCATACATTCAAATTCAAATCTGGTACAATTTGAAATAGCAGCAATTAAATTTCGATGAAATTACGCTCTCCAGGTTGTTACGGCACACACGGTTGGTAAAACACAAACGTTTGCGATATACACCATAGTCCGAGACAGTTCACAGAGAGGAAACGTGTGCAAGCATGCACACAGTTGCCATTTATAAATCGTGTGCGATGTCAGGCAATATCACAAACGGTGCAAGCAAACTAAACGTTTGTGTTAGCTGCCTTATTGTACATGATTCGCAACCATGAACTATTTCTGATGAAGTATGCATCGTAAACGTTGCACCACAGAATAGCGTGTGTGATAGTTGTCGTGTACGACGGTCCGACGTTTGGTAATCCCATCTGACACTCGTACGACGATTAGCTAATCTTCATAACAGTGAACCGTTTGTGATGAGCCGTGCATCATACACGTTCTATAATAGTGAACCGTTTGTGATGGGCCGCGCATCGTAAATGTAGCACCACAGAATACCGACTGCGATGGCAATGCGAGCAGAAACGAGTAGGAGTACTATAGGGGCCCTATCCCCGATGGTTTCTGGGTCGTGTGGGAAGGACCCCCCCTATCGCCCACACTCACTTGGCGACGGTTCCAAATGCCATCGCGGAAAGGGTTAAAAACTGTTTGTTTAGGACCGACGTGCACCAGTGGAGGGAGGCAGTGGTGGCGAGGGACGCAGGGCTCTCCGGTGACAGCGAGGCAGGCAGTTGTGGCGAGGAGGCAGGGGCATCGAGGGTGGCTCCGGTGGCATTGATGAGATCGCGCGGCTCCGGTGGCGTCGACGGCGTGCGGCTCTAGTGGCTCCAGGGGCGTCGACGTCGGCCGGAGACGGCGGTGAAGTGGGGCGAGGGATTTGGGGGAGAAGTGGTGGCCTAGGGGGAATCGCGCGGAGGTTAAGTCAAATGTAGAGTAGCACTCGAAGTAAAAATGCGCCATTATTAAGTTAGGTACAACGCTTTTTACAAAACGCGCTACTGCTATAGCTATTTATTTTCCTTTTCATTTCTTATTTCCTTTCCCCTTTCTATATCGGTGGTCTAAAAAACGCGCTGCTGTTCTATTATCTATAGCGACTGTCATGAACATACGCTACTACTATGCCTTTGTCCTTTTTGTCCTTTTCTTTTTTTTATACATTTTATTTTTTTCCTTTCTCCTTTTTCTATTTCTTTCATTTTCATTTCCTTTTATATTTTTTTTCATTTTATTTTATTTTCATTAGCAGTAGCGTTTTTCACGGTAAACGCGCTGCTACAATAATCTTAGCGGTAGCGTGGTTTTTCTAAGATCGCTACTGCTATTTGTAGCCTATCGGCTTAGTAGTGGGAATTTTAGTAGTAGCTCTTTTCCCTGAAGAAGTGCTACTGCCACATCCATATCTGTAGCACGGTTCACGTGCACGCGCTACTGCTATGAGGCACTAGCGCCCTTTTTTAACCAGCGCTACTGCTAAAGTTCTTTGTATAAAGTTTTCCCTAGTAGTGAGGGTTGTTCAAGTAAGAACAACACACTACCACCAGTCTACCCACATAATAACATATCAAATCAGTGAACGCGAGTGTGAATCTTGATGAACTTGACTAGACAACATTCGCATGTGTCCTCTAGAACGCTGCGCTCACTATAAGAAACAGTTCTGGCTTGTCCTTTGCTATAAAAATGATTATGCCACCTTGTTGCACCATGTTACTATCGTTACTTGTTAGTTGCTACAAATTATCTTGCTATCAAACTATCTGTCACCACTATTTTATATCACCTGCAGAGAATACCTTGCTGAAAACCACTTATTGATTCCTTTTGCTCGTTGTTGAGTTCGACACTCTTACTTATCGAAAGGACTACAATTGATTCCCTATACCTGTTGGTCTTCAACAACCCATGCTACTGACCTGTGTTGGGGCACGGTGGGGAGCACTTAGTAGTAGCGTCGTTTATCTAAGCCCGCGCTGCTACTATTCTCTACCGATAGCGCGCTGTTTTTATCCGCACTACTACTAAGTAGCAGTAGCGATGCCTTACTTACCCGCAGCACTATTAAGTGGTTGCCTATAGGGGTCTTCCTAGCAGTGCTACCTTCGCCACTGCCTCCAACATGCCACAGCGCAAAGGAGCTGTCGATGTCGCACACACTTCCTTAGGTTCAGGCGATATTCAAGTCGCTTCCTCCCAACGAGATGCTATAGGAGCTGAGCCAGCCAACTCCTGCTCCGGCTGCTCCTCCATCCAATGTGGTGCACTTAAGCTCCATCTATGACCATTAGGCCGTTGTCGCCATCTCGCATGACGATGTGCAAGCGAGGAATCGGCGCACCTTTTAGTTTTAGTTAGATTTAATTTTGTGATTTCAATACTGTTGTTCAAATCTGTGTAAAATGTGGAAGCCAACTAGTTTAATATTAATGTTTGAGTAAGGTTTAGTTTAATTAGTGTTTGAACTAGATTAGTGTAACATGCTGGGGTTATCTGACAGTAGGTGTTTACTGACATATTGACCCACAGGACAAAGCGAGCATCAGCCACATGGCACATGACTTATATTACTGGCATCTACTGTCCATGGTGCAATACTTATAATTTGTTAGTTAGTGGCGTTGCATGCCAAACGCCACAGATGAGAGATATGCATCTGGCGTTGGGTGTGGATGTTAGTACCAACTTACCACTGCTGTTACACTAGCGGCAACGGCATCTACTGCCACTAAATACATTTTTTGAACGCCGCTAGTAGGCAGTTGTGCACTTGTATCTTACTAGTTTGCCTGGCATGCTACTAAGTTGTATAGTTTCTTATTGAGTTATTCTTCCATTCGCCAATATCCTTTTGATTTTAATAATCTATGTCTTTGGTCTTCTATCTGTTTTGAAGAAATTGCTAAAATTATTCAATTCACATTCACCCCCTCTGGTCGATATCTTTTTTTAGGACATTTCTCAGGTCGATATCTGATCCTACAAGTTTCTACCACTAAACATACTCACCGACTAGAGAAATATATACTACTTCCTTGTGTTCTGGGCCCATCAGAAACGGGACTGCCGGTATAGTTAGGTCGATTCATTCATGTCGTATAAGGTTGTTTTTTTTTAACTTATAAATCACGAGGCCATGCAAACCTAAAATTACCAGATCAATATTGCACATGACAAAATCGAATAGAACACCTAAATTTGGCAATCGTTATGTATTCTTAGATGCATGTCACTAGAAGATTTTATTATTGGATCACATCATTTGTCCATTTTTCGACATGATTGTTCAGTGCAACTCTACAAACAGATACGACACCTACAATGCCAATAGTATGGGACGGGGTTGATACACCATGAGGCTGTGAGTTCCGCTCCAAACAAATCTTTGCAGGTCCCCTGGCATTTTGACAGATTGCACTCACGGCCGATAGAAGCAGTTACATCCTTGCATGTTGTTCTTTGCGGGTGAACTCTATACTTGCATTTATCTGTAAAGAAAAACACACACCATAAAAAAAGTCCAAATTGGAAAAAAATATGAAAATATTCATGATGTTTAAGTGACAATATTATCCTACTTCGGTTGATAGGAGAACGGAAACATATATAGGGATGGGGAGATCGATTTCTTACCAATATGAATGGAATTTCCTACGTGCACAAGCACCATAAGGCAAAGAAGAATAGCTTTCCCTTCCATAAGAGAAGACACAAACTTCTTACTCCTGACTCGGTTTGGGCGTCTAGAAGCATTGTATCTTTATATATAGACTAATTGCTAGAGAATATTTACTCCCATCTTACTCAAAATGAGATCACAAAGATTTGGCCGTCTCACTATACTTAATTTGTAAAATATGGTTCTATCTATAAGATGGTATCCATTTCATGGATGTTATCTTTCCATCCATGCAAATATAAATTTAGAAGATATTCTTCAGTTTGTGCCATTAAATGCGATATCATCTCAAATCTAGTATTAAATACCATATCACTTGAGTACTAGCACATTGGACATGGTATCGAGTACAGCTAACCATCACCTGCCAGTTTTCTCTTGTACTAGCGGTTGGGGCGCGCCATGGCGCGCCTCCTGAAAGAAAGTTTGGGCGTGCCAGCTTGTAGGCGCCCTTTTCATTGCTTTTGGTGCTCCTTACATGTAAGTGAACATTACCATATTTTAGTACGGCTGACTATGTCAGTGACAGACATGATAATAAAATGACAATTGGACAGCTAATTATACAAGATTCATTAGTGCATAAACAAAGCAAAATATATTTATTACAACTAGAAGACCATCTATTTAGTGCACAACCATGAACAACTGGCAGCATAGTTTCTATAACACAAAATTGATCTTACAAAAAGAGATCAAATAGTACATCAAAAGTGATGCCCGGACAACTGGTAGCATAGAACACAAAATTAATCATGTTGGCTACAAATCAACATGACATTCAGAAGGGCTACAAATCAACATGGCTACAAAATTAATCATCTTGCATCATGAGAAAGGTACCAACAAGTCAAAAAGTTGTCAAACTTAAGATGGGGCAAGAATAGTGTGGTATCAAATGCCATTATGACATTCCAAAACAAAATGATCGCATTTAAAATTTTAGATACCTACAGGAAATGTGATATTCAGAAGGGTGATACCTTTCTCATGAACAAGGCCATCATGAATCTTCGGGCAATATTTACCAAATTAACTAAATTTGCAAACTCATTCCTTCAGTACTAACACGTCACCTCTCTGGAAACTTAAAAATGCCAAGTTTGACAAACCAGTAAATCACTGGAAGTGAAAGCTTGGGCTTGCATATGCCCATAAGACAGGGGAAAGTTGAGTGTATCAACATAAATGGAGTTTAACTTTATGTAACAACCAATTCCAAAATCTGCTCGGATGTAATAGCTACAATCTCATGCTTAAAGCTAAACCCATTTAATAAAAAGACATTTAGATATTAGTAACTCGGTAAGCATTGTGTCACTAATCTTGTCATTTTGATAAAAGTATACAGAATAAGTAAGATTTAGGTTTGAGAAGTTGCCTTGTCATTTAAATATAAGGTTTCAGTCATAGCTAAAACAGAAGGGTGTCAGCTAAGATATCATATGACACCCAATTTAATATGACCAAATTACTTCTTTTTTCTTGTGATGAATCCACTTTCTCCCGCCGCGCGCCAGGCCCAATGGCAAGAAGCCAAAATCCCCTGTGCCCAGCCACCTGAATATATTCATGAATAAAAAAATCTTGCATCATTTATGACTCTATCCAACCTCTTTTTGGGGTCAAATACTATGATCGTCGAAGATGATCGTTACCTGCTTTTTCCTCGGCACACACCACACTCATCCTCAGATGGGGTAGATCAACGGCTCGTGCAACAAGAAGCCCTTCTGATCGGCCTGAAAAAGTGGACGAGCAATATTAATTACTCCGGCGACCATTGTGAAGGGCACGAGTCCACTAAATGTTGGTAAAATCATTATTTTAACAACATTACAAACTGTTAAGCTAGCAACAAGGGCTGCACTAAATCTTCGAAAAATCGTTATTGTAACAACATTACCAACTGATAAGCTAGCAACAAGGGCTGCAGTGCCGATAGTAAACAAAGCTTGATTTTTATTCTTGGTCATTGCAATGTTTACTACAGACTGAAGAAATTGGCAGAGGCTGTGGAGATAGGAAACGAAGTTTGATTTCTTTTTTCTCATTTTTCAGATGCATACGTACCCATTCGCCATGATACATCATACTGCATGTCTGTAAATGAATTCAAAAATAAAATGGCATGCGTCCTACACAAATAACCGGTGGATGTACTATACAACCTTCTAAAGTACCACGAACACTTTGTGTGCATCCATTGGAGATTCAGTAGATTCAATAAAACCCTTGGATGTTTAACGAACTAAAGCCCGAGCGCTCAGATGAAAACGAGACAACACATTTTACGAGGGTTACTGCGAAAGAACCTGACCTGCGGCCTGAGGGTGAGGAGCGGCGCGCCGCTATATCGTGAAGGCGGCGGCGTGCGAGAGGAGGAGGTGGCGGCCGGCGATGTAGGGCTCGGTCGCCGCCATTGTGTTCCCGCCTTTCTGACGGGCGAATGACGGATCTGGTAGACGATGGCGCTTCTCCCACAGTCGTCGCCTCTCAGGCTCATTGTTCTCCTCCCGATGGCTCACCGGATCTGGCTTTGTCGAAAGAAACCAGCAGAGGAAGTGGGCTGCATTGTCATGTGGAAACCGAGAAGGTTGCGTGGGAGGAAGAATGCAAAAGGCTACCCAATCATGACCACCAAAACGTGTTAGTTTTTCTTTCTCTCAAAGACGTGTACGAGTGCTCCTCACAAAATCAGGAACGCTCACTGACATGAGGCCACCATCACGGTACTACCCACCTGACCGAATCTATAATACCTAAATAGTTCATCTCCGCTATCATATTTCTCTTGACATGCAGGCTAATCCATATCATCAAGTAGGCCCACATGTAAAAATGCTTCCTCACTAGCACTTCGTGCGCATGCAGCCTGCCGTGTCATCATTTTTTGTTTTTGCTTCTAACCCACGTGACAATTGCTTCAGCTAGCTATCGCATGAACTCATGATCTCCCGGTGGCCGTTTGGTTCCACTTCCTCAATGCCACGTCCACTATTTTTCACCATATAGTTGCACAAGAAACTGAAGAAGGAATCACAACAGTCCTTGAGGCCACTATCACAGTACGACCCACCTGCAGCGACACCGACCAACGACCGAATTGGAACCAATAGCCATCGCCAACGAGGATCCAACCAGAAGGACTTGTCGCGATCCCCACCCAATCACAGCTCAGCTGCAGCCAACTGCTCCTAACACGAGAAGCATGTGCACCACTAAATGCATCTGAACGAGCCAAGACCAATGACATTCAGAATCTTGGCAGCCGGTGTAAGCGCACACGAGCAAACAAAGATGACAGAACCCTGAAACAATGCGATTTGCGCTGACACTCTGCTGCACCGCCGAGCACAGCAGAACGTTCACGCGCAGCAGCATGATCTTAGTCAAGCTCATATCATGCGCACCTAACAATAATACTAAGGAACGATCGTTGTTTCGCGCAACAATAACAAGAGCATCATGATCACGATGTGAAAGGGAAGACAAGAAAATAAATGCGATGGAATTCTTAGAGATGTGTACCTTAATCGGAAACACAAGGTAGCCGGGAAAGCCAATCACCAATCAGAGACAATAACGACTGGAGCAGCACTATTCCTGATGACCATAATATTGTCTTAAACTTTAAGTAATAGGAGTAGATTGTTGACAGAGAAGCACGGCCGCGGAGCATAAACACAAACAGGTAGAGAGCTCCAATCGATAGACAAAGAAACTAAATGAAAAGTTCCAGGACTGCAGCAAAGTTGAAATCGTTTTTCAGCCTAGTAAAAAAATTCAGTGCTATGCCATGCTGCACTTCTGCAAATACTTGATAGTAGACAAATAAACTAAATTTCTATGTCTACAGTTATAGCAGATAAGGGTACGCTAGTAAATTAGTAGTAATTAAGAACTATACGCAGATCCTGAAACTCATTAAGAATAGACTTACGAGAACAAAGCTACACCATTTGATCAGGGAACTTTAGATCAAATGCAAAATTACAAAAGGCAAATTAAAAATTAGTTATCATATGCTGTTGTTGTTGACAAGTCCTCCAAATTAGAAATGTGCGACAAAAAACACCTAACAGAATACTTCCCCTGAGCAAAGCCACCAAAATTCGCCTGCTTCGGCATCAATTTAAATTTGTTCGATAAGTGAGCAACTGATCTTTACTGAGGGCCAACGGCCAGTACATATACAAATGTGGTAAAGTGCAGAAAAGCCCCTTATACAATGGGGATGTACACAATGAACTATACACATCTAACACCCCCCCTCAAACTCATGGTGGATCAACAACACTGAGTTTGGAGAGGAAAAACCCATGCTGCGCTCGAGTCTGTGCCTTCGTGAAGAAGTCAGCCAACTGTAACTCCGAGGGCACATAGTGAAGAGCGAGAGTCTGATCCTGCACAGTAGCACGCACAAAGTGGGCATCCACACCGATGTGCGTGGTGAGCTCATGCTTCACCGGGTCACGCGCAATACTGATAGCACCAATGTTGTCGGATAGTAGAGGAGTGGAGGTAGAAGCAGACACACCAAAATCCTCAAGTAACCACCGTAACCAGATCACCTCAGCCATCAACATAGCCATGGCTCGCAACTTAGCCTCTGTACTCGAGCGAGAAACTGCAGTCTGCTTCTTTGTCTTCCAGGCAATAAGTGAGCCATCAAGAAAGACACAGTAAGCAGACAGCGAGTGTCGATCAGAGGGATCACTAGCCCAGGTAGCATCAGAGTAGGCCTGGAGCTCAAGAGAGCTGGAGCGGGGAAAGAAAAGGCGCTGAGAGATCGTGCCACGAAGATATCTAGAACACGGAGGAGGTGACTATAGTGGACAGAGGTGGGGGCGGAAACAAACTGACTCAGGATGTGGATAGGATAGGAGATGTCAGGGCGTGTAACAGCTAGATAGACAAGGCTGCCAACGGGGTGACGATAGCGAGTGGGATTAGGAAGAGGGTCACCATCAGAGGCACGAAGCTGAACGTTGAGCTCCATAGGAGTCACAACCGTGCGCTCATCACCAAGAGCAGCGCGAGCAAGAAGATCCTGAATATATTTTTCTTGGGAGATGTAGAAGCCATCAGAGGTCGAGGAGATCTCAATCCCAAGAAAATAGCGAAGAGGACCAAGATCAGTCATGAGGAACTGGTCTCGAAGGCAAGCCTTAACAAATGCAATGTACTCAGAGTCGTCACCGGTGATGATCATATCATCAACATAGAGAAGGAGAAGAGTCCGACCACGAGGAGACGTGTGAACAAACAACGCGGGATCATGATGACTAGGCAAGAAACCAGCGGCAGTCACCACAGAGGCGAAATGCTCAAACCAGGCATGAGGGGCCTGTTTGAGACCATAGAGGGAGCGGCGAAGTCTACAGACCATACCATCAGGAGCATAGTACCCCGGTGGTGGTTGCATATAAACCTCCTGACGCAACTCGCCATTGAGAAAAGCGTTCTGAACATCAAGTTGAGAGATAGACCACTGGCGAACAGAAGCCACGGCAAGAAGAGTGCGGAAAGTGGTCATGTGGGCCACAGGAGCGAATGTCTCATCATAATCGTGTCCCTGTTCCTGCAGGTGATGGGAACAAACCGAGCTTTGTAGCGCTCAAGAGAACCATCGGAGCGAGTCTTAATCTTGTAGACCCACTTGCAGGTGATGGGACGGACACCGGAAGGAAGGGGAACCAGATCCCATGTGCCAGAGCGCTCAAGAGCAGCAAGCTCTTCGGCCATCGCAAGTTGCCATTCAGGCTGAGTCATGGTAGTGCGGTAGGAAGTGGGCTCGGCAACAATAGAGAGACCATACCGATCAGGAGAGTAGCGATCAGGCGGGGGGGGGGGGGGGGGGGGGGGGGGGGGGGGGGGGAGGCCGAGCGCGGAGGTTGTGAACCGGGGGAGGCGTGAGAAGAGGGGCAGCAGAGGTGGAAGGGTCATCAAAGGAGACATCCTCAGTACGAGATCGACAAGTATAATGGAGAGGAAACGGTGAGAAAGGGCGACGGACTGGAGATGATGGTGGAGAGGTGGAGGAGGAGGGTGGAGAAGATGGTGGCGGTGGGGAATGAGAAGGAACGAGAGGTGCCGGAGGAAGAGGTGACACAGGAGGCACATAGCAGGGTGTATCAGGAAGGAGAAGGAAAGAAAGGTCGTCCACAGAGAAACTCGAGGAAGAAGAACGTGGGAAGTAAGAACGAGACTCGTCAAAAGTCACATCACGCGAGATGCGCAAGCGACGACCCACAGGATCCCAACATCGATATCCCTTGTGCTCATCACTGTAGCCAAGGAAAACACACTCAACCGACTGAGCAGTCAGTTTGGTGCGTTCGCGGGGGGCAAGAAGAACATAGCACACGCATCCAAACATACGAAGAGCGGAGTAGTTGGGAGAGCGACCAGTGAGACACTCCATAGGAATACCACCCCGCAGAACAGAGGAGGGCTGAATGTTGATGAGATTGGTGGCTGCGGAAATAGTCTCAGCCCAAAAATGGGGTGGAAGGGAAGCAGCAATCATCAGTGCACGAGCCGTCTCAAGCAAATGACGATGCTTTCGTTCGCCAACGCCATCTGAGCATGAGCACCAGGACAAGAGAACTAGGCAAGAGTACCCTGTTCCGCGAGAGAAACACGCAACAGCTGAGAGATATACTCTCCAGCGGAGTCAGCACAAAAAGTGCCAATGGGCGTGGCAAACTGGGTGTGAACCATGGCAGCAAAACGTTTGTATAAAGGGAGAACCTCGCTACGAGATTTTATGAAGTAGAGCCAAGTGTAGCGAGAGAAATCATCAATAAAAAAAACATAATAGCGATGACCACCTTTCGAATCAAAGGGAGCAGGACCCCAGACATCGGAATGAACTAAATCAAAAGGACACTGAGATACAGACTCACTAGTAGGATAAGGTAACTGAGTCTGTTTGCCAAGTCTACAACCATTACAATGTAAGGAGACATCTCCAGATACAGACCCTAAGAGGCCCTGACGAACTAAATAAGACAAGCGAGAGCCACGGATGTGACCAAGGCGATGATGCCACTGCTGGAAGGACGCAGACGAAGAGGCAGCAAGAGCATCAGAGCTGGCAGAAGTGGTGGCAGCGGAAGGAACACAAAGCCAGTCAACCTCTCAAAGGCCCTCTGACTCACGACGCCGGGGCCAGCACCAACCAAAGCCTTGGTGCGACGATCCTGAATGGAGCAAGAGTCGGTATCGAGAATGACATGACAACCAGAATCAGTAAGTTGGGCAGCGAAAAAAGATTCATGGTAAGGCGAGGAACATGAGAAAAACTCAGAACAGAAAAAGATGGAGTGAAAAGAATACCACGGCTAGCAACAGGAAGAGAAGTGCCATCGACAGTAAGAACATTAACAGGCGAAGCAAGAGGTCGGAGAGAAGACAACGCGGAATAATCAGAAGACATATGAAAGGAGGCTCCAGAATCCAGAACCCACGAAGATGTACCTAAATGTGTAGATGCTGGTGATGGTGAGGAAGATGATGCAGTCACAACAGCAGCAGAGCCAGTCAACGAGGAGCCTGAGGAAACAAGAAGACGCTTGAGGCGAACAATGTCCTGGTCAGTGAGTGACAGAGTCGAGGAAGACACAGGAGGTCCACTGGAGGAGGAGCTAGCGCCTCTGGTCTCTCTTCTTCTGGCGACAATCAGACTCTGGGTGACCTGGCCGGGAGCAGTAACCACATACGGTGTCACGGCGCGACGTGCCCTTCTCAGCATATGGACGACGACTTACCCCCCCCCCCCCCCCCGAAGGAGTAGGCAGGAGCGGCGGAGCGCTGAGGCGAGCAGACGACACAGGAGCTCGAGCGGCCAGCACGGACAGAACCAGAAGTAACCCAGCAGAGCGAAGGTGGGTCTCCTCAGCACGAAGCTCAGCAAGTATCTCGGAGATAGGAACACGACCACGAGCAAGCAAGTGAGCACAGCGAGGCTCACACTCAGGCCGGAGACGAGATAAGAACTCATGGACCCGCTAAAACTCGAGATCAGACCGAGTAGTCTGGCAGCAATGACAGGTTCCACAAACAACTGTCCGAAGAGAGTCAAGCTGGCGCCAGATGGCAGAACACTGTGAATAGAACTCATCAACAGAAGAATCAGCTTGCTGGAGGGCGTGCTCCTGGCACATGACAGATAGGTAGAGAGCATCACCAGAGGGTTGGTAGCGCTGATAGAGGTAAGACCACATCGCTGCAATGGTGCCAAGTCCCATGAACTCCGAAGCAAACTGAGGGAGAACACTCGCAGTGAGAACAATAGAAGCTCGAGCATCATCATTGCACCACTGAGTGTAAGCAGACAGATCATCCCGATACACAGAAAGAGCATCGGAATAAGCGGATACCTGCTGATCATAAGCATCAACCGCGGCATCATTCAGAGCCTTGGCAGCATCTCGGTCAGCCTGAGAAGCATCAACAGCAAGAACCGGTGGCACGCGTGGTATTGGGGCCACGGGCGCCACCGGGCATGGCGGACAGGGGACCTCGCCAGAGAGAACACCCCACAGAAGGAGTCCACCCATATGAATGCGCATGAAGCTGACAAACTCAGCATAGTTGGTGCCATCAAAGATCACTGAGCACGGAGGGACCGCGACATAGCCCGAAGAGGACATGAGTAAGTTACTCTGCTGCTGTTGTCCGCGTCGTTTTTTTGGTCAACGGGCCCTCAACCGATCTGGATCGAGGGAAACGCTAGAACAAGCGCTCGATCTGGATCGAGCACGACCAGAGGAGACCAGCGCCGAGCGCTCGAGGAGCAGGGGGCGGTGGCCTGGAGGAGACCCGGGCCGGACCTGGGGGCGGCGGCGGCCGGACCTGGGTGCGGGGACGGCAGGGTCCGGCCGGACCTAGGGCGGCGGCGACAGCCTGGGTGCAGGGACGGCAGCCGGAACGCGGGGCAGCGGCAACGGCCGGACTGGGTAGCAGCACCGGCCGGTCGAGGCGGCCCCAACGTAGCAGCGGGAGCTGCCGAACGGGGCGACAGCGACAGCCGAAAGGAGCGGGAACGGAGAGGAGATAGCAGCCAGCAAGACGGGAGCAGAGGTGAGCGCCGAGCAACTATCCGGACGGGGACGAATCGGAGCAGACCACGGCCGGAGACTAGCAGCGGCAACGACGAGGAGGGAGCAGGCACCGAGTTGCAGCGTGCGGGAGAGAGGCTAACCTAGCATCTGATACCATGTTAGATAAGTGAGCAACTGATCTTTACTGAGGGCCAACGGCCAGTACATATACAGATGTGGTAAAGTGCAGAAAAGCCCCTTATACAATAGGGATGTACACAATGAACTATACACATCTAACAAAAGTAAAACAATGCAAATTTTCATACATGTATAAAATTGCAGCAACAATTCATTTAATCAACTCAACAAAGTGTAATAAAGTTCAGATACATCGTCAAGGAGAAGAAATCAAACAGTATTCAGATATGCTTTTTTTGCAGGGTAGTATTCACATATACTGATTCATGTCATTAATGAAATGCTGCTTGCTGATCACACAAATGAGTTAATTAGTCAGTACCTTTGAAGCACTCAGTTTTCTGTATGGACATAGCATCCATGAATCTGAGCTCATCTACCTGGGAAATCAGAGGCGCCATTCCATGGTAGCGAAGCCCACCTGCACAAATGACTTTGCATCAGTGAACAGAACAAGAAGCCAGCTAATGGAAACAGACATGCTTAGAAGTTGCATGGATGGGATCGGGGACTAATTTGTGGCTGGGGGTGTGCGGCTTCATCAGCGGCGTCAGCCCGGGCGTGTGGCCATGGTCGCAGGATAGATGCCCGCGGCGTGCCGGCCCTGACCCTGAGTCTGGCCGGAGAAGCACGTCCTCCTCCTCCTCTAGCATCCACCTCCCCTGGTACCCATATGACGCAACGGCGACGACCACAGCTGGATCCCGGGAGACACGCGAACATGGCCACCGACGGTCTGTTGCGGCGGCGGCCTCCCATCATTTTCAGGTTTTGTCCGGTGAGACAAAATAGTGGTCACTGTTGGCGCACAAAACAGGAATTACGCACGCAAGCATAAATAAAGTGATGGTCAGACCAGCAAAATTCACAGCAACATGGGCTTATCTGATGCATATATCTCAAACAATGCAGCACAAGTATATTTCCTCAGGCTCATTATCAAATGATACGTTGCACAGGCAAGTCCACATAACCCAGAGGCAACATATACTACAGGCAAGTCACATAACCCAGGTCTGCAGCTAAACTTCAGGGAGAAGAAATTATCACAAGACAACATAGGATAAATATTACATGCTATATACCTACAGCCTAGTTAAACTTTCATCAAACACCTTGAAGGCATAGAACCAACAAAGATGATATTTTGGGGGGATTAAATAAAAAGAGATGAATGGAAAAGAGAGCAGAGAGGCAAATCAGGAGATAGAGAGAGCAACGAGCAGATTACCTGGCTCGAGGAGCTATGGTCGTTTCTTGATGTGTCCGTTATCAGCTCCACCAGTCATGCCCATGTACGATCCCCACCAATCATGCCCATGTGCCATGTCCGATCCGCCCTACGGTCTCCCATCAATCCATGTTGCCTATTCATGGGAACAACCTCTTCCTCGCTCCTCCGGTGGCCGACGCCATCTCCACCTCCCTCATGGCCTCCAGTGGCGAGGGCAAGAGATGAGGAGATGCCATCAGAGAGGAAGAAGCGGCGGCAGAGGAAAGGAGGCCATGGCATCCGGGAAGGAGAGACGAGGCTGCAACGGCTGGCAGGGTCTGGGATGGCCGGTTGGGAGGAGGCAGTGGGCAAGGAGAGGAGGAGAGAAGGGGAGGCGCCGGCGCTAGCGTTTGGGTGTTGCGAACCCTAGCTGGCCCCCACTGAGCGTCCAATCCACAATTTTAGACAGTAAAAAAGAATGCGCATCTTGCTCGCCGTCGCGAGATCCACCGCCGCCGGAGGAGAGGCAGCAACGAGCGCGAGGGGAATGGAGGAGACGAGAGGGAGAAGAAGCGTACTTGGGAAGGAAAAGGACCGAAGACAACGTGCTGCTCGATGTAAATCGCTAAACGCTCCCTGATGACACGGGAATCGCGAGAAGGCGCCCTTTGCGCGGCGAGCGCCCAACCCCTCCTGCCCACGTGGCTATCACGAGACATCATCCTTGATGCACACCTTATTGTTTTGGATGGGATGATGTTGCTACACCATCACCTGTCAATTCTGCACACACAAAAATCTAGCTCTCTACACAAATGATGTCATAGAAAACCTGTAGGTATTAGTGTGGCATGTTTACACTGGGAAATCATGCACTGAAGGAACAGATAGTTATACGTGAAAGGAATATTTGATCCCAGTTTTTGGGTTGTAGTTTTGTAGACTTGCAGTCATGCAGTTAACATTGCAATTATGCACCGAAAGAAAAAAATCAAAGACCCTCTAGAGGAATCAGTCCAACTCAAGCGGTAGTCTATCTAAAATTCTTAAAGGATGGTTGGATATTCTGCCGAAATATGGCAAAAGCAATATAGAACGAAACTGACACATGGTAGGCAGATCATTCATTGATACATCTGTTGCCGTTGATTCCCACCCCTTGTGTCAAATACACTATGACCAGGCACCTACACTGTGGTTGTTTGGATGTCTTATGATCACTAGTGCAGAACCGGGCAATAGCACCGGTTCGTAAGGCCCTTTAGTGCCGGTTCAGGAACCGGCACTAAAGGTTCGGCACTAAAGGCCCCCCCTTTAGTACCGGTTCAGCACGAACCGGTGTTAAAGGGGAACCACGTGGCACGAGCCAGCTCCGGGGGCCAGGAGCCCTTTAGTACCGGTTGGTTTTTGGTTTTATGATTTCTTTTTCATTTAATTTTGTGTTTTCCATTTTAATTCTTTTTCGTTTGCTGTTATTTTACGGTACTACACATTGTACACGTTATGCATATATATATATATATATATATAAATAGAATTTCTAGTAGAACCAATCATATATATATCATCAATGTCTCACAAACCATATTAATTCACACATACACACATGTATAGCTATATACAATTTCTCCTATATATGCATGTTGCCTTCGGAGCCAGTGGTATTAGCCTAATTGGTGCCTTCGGAGCACGATGACAATTGGAAGTGGTTCATGGGGGCGGTAGCGGGTAATAGTATTCTCCCTTCGGATTTATGACCTGGTCGAGCAAAAATCCCACTATTTCCTCTTGAAGTGCTTCTACGCGCTCCGTTGGTAGGAGCTTGTCCCGCACCTCTTTGAACTGTTAAGAAGGAGATCAATATGCATGTGTATTAGTTGTGTGACTAGATATCGATAATGGTGTAAAAATTGTGAATAGTGTTCTGACAAGCGTACCCATTCCTGTCTTTGAGATCTGCTCCTTTCGGACGCCATCATGCGAATGTTCTCGCAAACGCAAAATGCACACAGATCAGTCCCCTGCGCCTGCTTCAGGGCCTTTATTACGAGAATGGAATTTAATTTGATCAGATAATAATTAATCAAGTATGATAATTAAAGAGATGGCAGCTAGCTAGCTAGCTAGTACTACTTAATTACTTACCTTGGATCGAAACCATTTCAGCTTTGGTTTCCATTCGCCTTCCGTGACGCTGATGAACTTTGCCCAAGCCCTGCCCGCCGACAAAGAAAATGAATAAAGGGGTTATTAAATAGTTCATATCAT
Organism: Triticum urartu; assembly: GCF_003073215.2. NCBI lineage: Eukaryota > Viridiplantae > Streptophyta > Magnoliopsida > Poales > Poaceae > Triticum > Triticum urartu. The sequence goes on along the minus strand of NC_053024.1, from coordinate 732,610,086 downwards.
GAAATGACGAATTACTAAATAGGCCGAGATATATAGTTAATAATGATTGAAATTACCTGTTGACTATCCCAAACAAGATGTTATAGTCACTTTGTTTTTTAAGTTAGCGAGTCCAGTATTTCAACTGTTCCGGCGTCAACTTTAATGATACACAAGATCCAGTGAAATCTGCATGCACACACATTTCCATGTCTTAATTAAGCGGGCATATGTAAGCAAAAACATGTAGCTAGCTAGCTAGTAGGCAAAAACAGAGAATTTGTAGTACAAGAAAGTGTGACTCACTGGAAGTTGTAACGAAGTAATATATCTTCATTGTATTTGAGGCGCTTCAAGAACTCTAGCATGCTGTCCTCTACCTCTTTTTCTTGATGCTTGTTCATTTTCCATGTGTATTCATTAACGGTGTTTGGGTCAATGAACCCAATGCCATAGCGTCCACCTTTTCTCATTTCATACATCTTCATCCTGCATAATACCACAGAAAAGAATATAGTGAGGATAATTACAGGTAATGATTGATCAAAAGGATCACTACAGCTAGCTTGAGACTTAAATTACAGAAAGAAATCACTTACAGACAATAGCAACTGACGATAGATTTGTCGAGTGCGTCTTGATTGTATAACTGAAACAGTTCAGGATACTCAACGGCCACAGCTTTCTCATGGTAGTAATCATCCTTCTTGACATTCACCATGAGGGACTCTCGATTGGATCTCTTGGTAATGTCCATGTACCATTGATGCAATTCATACATTCTCGTTGGGAGCTTCTTGACATCTTCTGGCTCGACCAAAGGTTGGCCCCGGACATATTTCCATTTTATTTCCTCCTCTGTAATCCCAGGCATGTCCTCGATCTCGAGGAGTTGTCCAACAGTGATCTTGAGTTCTTCGACCTGCATTATATGCTCCTGGGTTATTACCACATCACCCACCTCGGGAACGTAAACTGTTTGGCCACAATAATATTGGGCGCGCGTACTGTCACGTGTTGTTGGCGGCACAACAAGCGGGGGATCGATTGCGCTGCCTGTTTTCCCAGCTGGTCAACGGTTTTCCCGCATTTTTTGACAGCTGCTTGTTGTTTGCTCGAGCTCGAGCTCGCCTCCTTCTGTAGACGTCGTCGATGTAACTTCCTGATGTGGCGCTCATAGTCTGTGTCAACAGGCTTAGGAGCTGGTGGTTCAGCCATACGAATGAAATGCTCAACTACTTCCACAGGCACTTTCTCCCTTGGCGGCGGTGGCGGTTTCGGTCCAAAATGGGCGTCGAGTTCTGCCTGCACTATGGCATTTGTTTGCTCCTCGGTCCTGTTGTAAGCCCTCACAGGAAGAGGAGTAGTGAGGTTTGGACCATATTTATATCGCTTGCCTCCGCCTGTACTTCCTGTACTATGACCTCGACTCGTACCGCTACGCACCATAGCTGCGGGGTGTCTCTTCTGCGATTGCTGAGGCGGCGGAGACGGCTGACGGGGCTAAGTTGGACGAGGAGGAGTGGCCTGAAGCTGTGCCGGACTTGCAGTGGCCTGAGGTTGTGCCGGACTTGGAGGAGGAGTGGACGTTCCGATGCTGTGTCGGACTTGGAGGAGGATTGGCCTGACACTTTGCCGGACTTGGAGGAGGAGGAGTGGCCTCACGCGTTGGTGGACTTGGAGGAGCGGGAGTCTGCTGACCCGGTGGCGGACTTCGACGAGGAGTCGGGTGACGCGGTGTCGGTGGCCTTCGAAAGATGATGCAATCCTTTCTCCATAGGATGACACGATGTATGGCCTCTCCCAATGTGTGCTCGTCGTCACCTCCAGGAATGTCAAGCTGTAGCTCCGAATATGGGTCCACCACCTCAGCAACCAAGACACGAGCATAGCCCACTGGAATCGGGTTGCAATGGAAGGTTGCCTCTGGGGAATTTGAAAAAGCAACGGCGTCCGCCACCTTCATGGATATGTTCTTCATTTTGAAGTGTAGCTCGCAGTTAGTGTTCTCGGTGATGTCATCCACGGGGTATATATCCAGCACTACTGCGTCGCCCGGGGCGGAACCCAAGCTGCTTCTCGGCATGGATGGGGCGGTGGTATCCAATGCTGGATCATCCGCTAGCTGCTGCAGCTGCTGAGACCCCCTTTGCTGGCTAAGTGAGTCGATCTGCTCCTGCTGCCGCTGGAATTTAGCTGCCAATTCCGCTTGACTTGCTTCTAGGCCTTGAAGGCGTTCATAGTCCCGCTTCCTCTGCTCCTCCTCCATCTTCCTCTTCTTCTCCTCCGCAATCTTCTTTCTCGCACGGGTTCTGTAGTCGGCGTTCCAGTCCGGAAACCCCTCATACCACGGAAGAGCGCCCTTGCCTCGTGTTCTTCCCGGGTGTTCAGGATTTCCCAGGGCACGTGTAAGCTCGTCGTTCTCTCTGTTGGGCTGGAACACCCCCGATCGAGCCTCTTCTATTGCAACAAGTAGCGCATCGTCGGCTCCGTTCAGACATGCCTTCGTCGAAACATTGCCTGTCTTCGGGTCCAACTCCCCCCCATGCGCATAGAACCAAGTCCTGCACCTGGGGGGCCAGCTCTTAGTAACCGGAGTGACACTTGCATCCTCCATCTCTTTCTCAGACCTATCCCACTTAGGCATTGCCACCGCGTAGCCACCTGGCCCCAGCTTATGGAACTTATCTTTTTTTTCGGCATTCTTCTTGTTTATTCTCGACCGTTCCTTAGCTAATTCTGAATCCTTGAATTTCACGAAATCGTCCCAATGAGCACTTTGATTCTCTAGTATCCCCTCGAATACTGGAGTCTTCCTTCCTCCCTTGACGTACTTCTCCCACCTCATTCTCTTGTGGTTCTTGAATGCAACCGACATCTTCCTAAAAGCAGCGTCCTTGACTTTCCGCACATCTGCTTCTGTGATATTATCTGGTAGGGTGAAATGTTCCATGAGAGTATCCCAAAGCAGTTTTTTTTGATTCTCGTCGACAAAAGTAACATCTGGACGTGGCTTTGCTGGCTTTCTCCATTCTTGAAGGGAGATCGGGAGTTGGTCCTTCACAAGAACTCCGCACTGACGAACGAACTTGTCCGCAATCTTCTTAGGCGCTAATGCTTCGCCATTAGGTTTGAATGCCTCGATATTGTACTTTACGCCCTCCTTCAACTTTTTGTTCGGGCCTCGTTTCGTCCTTGTGCCTGAAGATTTGCTCGATTCTGATGGCTGAAAGAAGAAAGATCGATTCGTTAATATATCTTCAACTCATTTAAAACATGTGATGATCACCAGATTCCTGCTTATATAAATATATATACCTCGCCAGTGTTTGTTGTTTCAGGATCAACATGTTCTTCGTCGTAGTTCATGACTTCATCTTCTCGGTCGTCGCGATCGAATATCATATCACCCTCTTCGGTGTTGTTTAGAAATTCGGAGCCGTCAAAATCTTCTTCATTCTGATCATCATCTGGCCCGCGTATGATATCGAACATGGTCTGTTCTCTCTCTCTGTCGGTATTGTCCGCCATCGCTTTTATTTAACTATGCCAAAAGAAATATAAAACAATTTAGTATAATTTCGAATAATAGATATAATCTCGAATACAACGTCTCGAATAATAGATATAATCTCGAATACATCATCTCGAATAATAGATATAATCTCGAATACATCGTCTCGAATAATAGATTTAATCTCGAATACGTCGTCTCGAATAATAGATATAATCTCGAATACATCGTCTCAAATAATATATATAATCTCGAATAAATCATCTCGAACATTATATATCGAATACATCACTAGCTAGCTAGCTAGCTAATAAAGATCGAATACTAGAGAGTAATCTAAGCGGTGGACAACCAAAGTGAAGGAACCATCACTGGATCATAGCTCGGGTGATCTCCCCAAAGAACCTGCCAGGTATTGGAGAACCTGACGTCCATAGCAGCCATGTAGCGATGGACGTGCTCGTCCTCCTCCCTGACACGACGACATACCACCTCCGGCGGGGCCGGCTCCCTCCGCACCGAAAGTGGCCCACGCGAATGCCACCAAAGGAGATGAGGGTCGACGACGGGACCCGGGGTCGGGTTCCTCACCAAGCGTCGCGCCCCTGAAGGTAGCACCTCCCAGTGTCAGCCCGGCGGAGCCCAGTCCCGGACATGGGTCCTCTGAAGCAGGACGTCATCGCGAACGGGTCGACGGCGAGGATGCGGGTCGGGCATCGTCGACAACAAATACTATATGCAAATGTAACACTCATTATGCTATCATCATTGCATATGTCAAAATTCTATATGCTATTTCATACTAATTAAGGATCTAACACTAAAAACAGAAAAAACAACTTCTATGCATCCATTAAAAACAGAAAAACAAAATTATATAAAAAAATTCCATACTAATTAAACACTAATTATATCCATCTAACATGCATTCATACATATATACTAGTGAAAAAATAATAATCAGAAAAATCTAAACTAATTAAACATACAAATGTCCGTGTGTGTGTGTTCATCATGCATGCTTGTGTGTGTGTATATGGGGTCGGGGGGGGGCGCCCGGGGTGGCCACCGGGGGGGAGGGAGGGGGGTTAGGGGGGGAGAGCTCACAGCGGGGCGACGGCCCGGGGCGGCGACGAGCCGGGGCGTGAAGGGGCGGCGACGAGGGGACGGCGCGACGGGGACGGGCCCGGGGCGGCGACGGAGACGAGGGCGGCGACGGCGACGGGGGCGGCGACGGGGACAGGGGCGGCGACGGGGATGAGGGCGGCGACGGCAACGGCGCGCGACGGGGCCGGCGTAGGACGGGGGCGGCGACGGCGTCGATCGATCGATCGGGAAGAAACAGAGGGGGGAGAATGAAATTTTTCGAAGTGCTGTATATATAGAAGGCACCTTTAGTACCGGTCGGAGCCACCAACCGGTACTAAAGGCCTGTTTTGGCCAGGCCAAGCAGCGGGAAGGGCAGGCCTTTAGTACCGGGTGGTGGCTCCAACTGGTACTAAAGACCCCCCCTTTAGTACCGGTTGTTGCCATGACCCGGTACTAAAGGGGGTGCGCTGCTAGGCGAGAGGCGCAGAAGTTTAGTCCCACCTCGCTAGCTGAAGGGCGCTCACACCTGCTTATAAGCCCCGCCGCCGCTGCTGTCTCGAGCTCCTCTCTAAAGCAGGCCTTCTGCGCCTACCTCTGCTACTCTGCCCTGTGGGGCCTATTGGGCTTGCGGGCCTGCATCCTGGCCCAACAACAGGTTGGGTTTCTAGTCGTATGCAGGCCGCTGCGGCCCGGTAGGTGGGCTTTTTTCATTTAGTTTTTTCTTTTCTGCTTTATTTGTTTTTTTATTTTTTTTAGTTGTTTTTTGCTGTATTTAGAGTTTCTTTGTGAATATTTTTGATAGTTTTTAGAAACTTTCAGTTAGTGCCGGTATTTTTTAAATTTGAATAGTTTAAATTTTGAATTATTTGAAATTTGTGTGAATCACTAGTTTGTGAATAACTTAACTTTAAAAATACATTTTCAGTGATTCTTTTTTCTTATGTTTAATATTAGTGTGTTTTATCATTATATTCAATTTGGTAATGCTTAAGTTATTTAAAAAATGAAATGCCTTCGTAACGGATGAGTTTTCGTCCGAAACCCTGATACTTCAGTGAGAGAATGTCCGTCCATACATATTATTTGTTCCCCTCCTAGCGTGCCTTTTCCATCCAGTCTGCCCTTATGCCGCGATTCAGGAACACCAATCGGCTTAAGGTCAGGAATAAAGTCAATACAAAACTCAATGACCTCCTCATTTTGACGGCCCTTGGAGATGCTTCCTTCTGTCCTAGCACGGTTATGAACATATTTCTTTAAGACTCCCATGAACCTCTCAAAGGGGAACATATTGTGTAGAAATACAGGACCCAAAACGTTAATCTCTTCACATAGGTGAACTAGGACGTGCGTCATGATGTTGAAGAAAGATGGTGGGAACACCAACTCGAAACTGACAAGACATTGCACCAAATCATTCTGTAACCTTGGTATGATTTCTGGATCGATTACCTTCTGAGAGATTGCATTGAGAAATGCACATAGCTTCACAATGGCTAATCGAACGTTTTCCGGTAGAAGCCCCCTCAATGCAACCGGAAGCAGTTGCGTCATAATCATGTGGCAGTCATGAGACTTTAGGTTCTGGAACTTTTTCTCTGCCATGTTTATTATTCCCTTTATATTCGACGAGAAGCCAGACGGTACCTTAATACTAAGCAGGCATTCAAAGAAGATTTCCTTCTCTTCTTTGGTAAGAGCGTAGCTTGCATGACCCTGATGTATGCCGTCTTTTCCGTGCATACGTTGCTGGTCCTCCCGTGCCTCAGGTGTATCTTTTGTCTTCCCATACACGCCCAAGAAGCCAAGCAGGGTCACACAAAGATTCTTCGTCACGTGCAGGTCCCAAAATATAGATTTCTTCTTCCACATGGGTGCGCGTCCGTCAGCGTCATTCGGAACAGGTTGTCCACCAGGACCCTTTCCAAAGACCACCTTCAAATCCTTGACCATATCATGTACATCAGCACCAGTACGGTGGCGAGGCTTCGTCCGGTGATCCGCCTCACCTTTGAAATTCTTGCCTTTCTTTCTTACGGGATGCCTGCTCGGAAGAAATCGATGATGTCCCAGGTACACATTCTTATTAGCCAAATATATTATGTCGGTATCGTCCAAACAGTGCGTGCATGCGCGGTATCCCTTGTTTGTCTGTCCTGAAAGATTACTGAGAGCAGGCCAATCATTCATGGTCACGAACAGCAACGCCTTTAGGTCAAATTCTTCCCCCATGTGCTCATCCCACGCACGTACACCTGTTGCATTCCACAGTTGTAAGAGTTCTTCAACTAATGGCCTTAGGTACACATCAATGTCGTTGCCGGGTTGCTTAGGGCCTTGGATGAGCACTGGCATCATAATGAACTTCCGCTTCATGCACAACCAAGGAGGAAGGTTATACAAACATAGAGTCACAGGCCAGGTGCTATGGTTGCTGCTCTGCTCCCCAAAATATTAATGCCATCTGCGCTTAGACCAAACCATACGCTCCTTGCGTCATCTACAAACTCCTTCCCGTACTTTCTTTCGATTTTTTCCACTGCGACCCGTCAGCGGGTACTCTCAACTTTCCGTCTTTCTTACGGTCTTCTCTGTGCCATCGCATCGCCTTGGCATGCTCTTTGTTTTGGAACAAACATTTCAACCGTGGTATTATATGAGCATACCACATCACCTTAGCAGGAATCTTCTTCCTGAGGCGCTGGCCCTCGACATCACAAGGGTCAACGCGGCTGATCTTATAGCGCAATGTACCACATACCGGGCAAGCGTTCAAATCCTCGTACTCACCGCGGTAGAGGATGCAATCATTAGGGCATGCATGTATCTTCTGCACCTCTAACCCTAGAGGGCAGACAGCCTTCTTTGCTTCGTACGTTCTCTCGGGCAATTCGTTGTCCTTTGGAAGCATATCCTTTATCATTACCAGCAACTTTCCAAATCCCTTGTCAGATACACCATTCTCTGCGTTCCATTGCAGCAATTCCAGTGTGGTGCCCAGCTTTTTCTTGTCACCTACGCAATTCGGGTACAACAATTTTTTGTGATCCTCTAACATGCGCTACAACTTCTTCTTCTCCAAATCACTTGCGCAGTTTCTCTTTGCATCGGCAATGGCCCGACCTAGATCATCAACGGGTTCATCTGATGCCTCTTCTTCAGCTTCTTCCCGCATTGCCGGCTCAGCTTCTTCCCGCATTACCGGCTCAGCTTCTTCCCCCATTGTTGTATCATCGTATTCAGGGAACCCATGGCCAGGATAGCTGTCGTCGTCCTCTTCTTCTTCATTGTCTTCCATCATAACCCCTCTTTCTCCGTGCTTGGTACAAACATTATAATGGGGCATGAAACTGGACTTAAACAGGTGGACGTGAATGGTTCTTGACGTAGAGTAATTGTGACCATTCTTACAGCAAGCACATGGACAAGGCATAAAACCATCCGCCCGCTTGTTTGCCTCAGCCGCAAGCAGAAAAGTATGCACGCCCTCAACGAACTGGGGAGAGCATCGGTCATCGTACATCCATTGCCGGCTCATCTTGATTACACAACACCGAATAGACCAAATTAATATAAGTTCATACATAAAGTTCATACAACACTTAAATGCAACAAACAAATAACTCTCTAGCTAAAGCATTTAAATGCAATAACAAATACGATCAAGATCGCAACTACGGTAACAATGGATCCAACAGCATAATGATACCAAGCCTCACTATCGATGGCATATTTTCTAATCTTTCTAATCTTCAAGCGCATTTTCTCCATCTTGATCTTGTGATCATCGACGACATCGGCAACATGCAACTCCAATTCCATCTTCTCCCCCTCAATTCTTTTCAATTTTTCTTTCAAGTACTCGTTTTCTCTTTCAACTAAATTTAACCTCTCGGCAATAGGGTCGGTTGGAATTTCCGGTTCACATACCTCCTAGAAAAAATTTCTATGTCAACTTGATGGGCATAATTTGTCATAAACACGAAATGCAACTAGTTTTAAAAGAGAATATACATACCACATCCGAATCATAACAAGGACTAGGGCCGACGGGGACGGATATCAAAACCATGGCACTATATGTATAACAAACAACATACGGGTAAGATAATTATACGAGTAACTATATATCCAAATCACACAAACATCAATTTTTATATAAAATTTCATGAACAAGAGGCTCACCACATGGTGGTGCCGGCGACGGGATGGTGCGGGCGATCGACGGTGGCTACGATGGAGATTTAGAAGGCACTAAGTAAACCACACCTACATATGCAAACTAAGTGTTATTTTTTGACCTCAAATTGCATATAAATCAAATACTAGCACATATATATATATCCTCCCGAATTACTAAACTCACAAATTAATCACTATATAAAGCATTGCAAGAGCTAATCTAGCAATGAGAGATGAAAGGACAAAGTTGCTAACCTTTGTGATCATTTGAATGGATGGGGGCCTTCAAATCTTGACAAATTTTGGGCAAAATGTGTGATGAGCTTGAGAGGAAGAGGGGAAGAACAGAGAGGAGAGGGGAAAGGGGAAGAACAGAGCGAGCTCGGGTGGACGAAGGGTTTATGTAGGACGACCTTTAGTACCGGTTTGTGCCAAGAACCGGTACTAAAGGGGCTGGAGGGGCCCCATTCTGACAACACCCTGCCACCACTCTCATTAGTACCAGTTCGTGGCATGAACCGGTGCTAAAGGTTCGGCACGAACCGGTACTAATGAAAGCGGCCCGGCTAGCCGTTGGAACCGGCACTAATGTAATACATTAGTGCCGGCTCAAATACAAAACGACACTAATGTGCTTCACGTTTGACCCTTTTTCTACTAGTGGATTGTGAAGTTTCAGTTTAGTCTTTTTTTAGAGAGAGAGAAAGTTTCAGTTTAGTCATCTTCATCGGTAGAATAGAGAAGAGCTCCTGGGCTTGGTTGGATGTGGCACTCTTGGGCTTGGGCATGGTCTCATTGTCCCCTCCGACAAGGTCAGTGCTGCCCTCCGAGGAGCTGGAATAATGGCCTTGGTCACGAACGGCGATCCTGTAGAGGATGCCTTTGTCTGCAGGAGGCTGTCAGCAACAACCGATGGGAGTGCCACGTGAAAGCCAGCCCATGATCCCAACCCCAGGTGATATGCGAAATCCTTTTTTTGCTTGCATCTGTACTGTGTTTAAAAAAAATTCTTGAACGGGCCGGGTGCCTGACTCTATCAGGTTAGGTGTAAAATGGACGGCAGATAGGGTGTGCATAGTACTACACTGCAGATTCTTCCTACCTGACTCAGTTCAGGGCCTATCAAGCAGATGATGAAACAATCCCTGAATGCAAAAATATTGAGCATGCCAACCAGAAAGCAGAGTGGACAGACAGACACATGGTCATCTCCAATATATAATACCTAAATAGCACATCTTCACAATGTTATATCTCTTGGCATGCAGCCTATCCATATCAGCGGCCCTGCCACATCATTGTTCAGTTATCTGGTTACTGGAGAGCCCGACCACAAGTTGCCACATCAACCCTGGTAGAGAAAAAATTTCTTTAAAGGCCCGGTTCCCGCATACATCCTCTGTTCGCTTCCCCTTCTGCCATCAATAACGGATGATTCACCCTAATCAAAATAGAAAATCCACCAGCAGCCTATATCCATTAGCCCGACCCTCCTTAATCGAGATTGATCTGGCGAGCGCAGCAACACTGCCATGCGAGACTAGTCAACCACCCCTGCCAAGTGATGCACTAACCTCATCGACGGTACCCTGTGTGGCATCCGGTTCTACCCCAGGGAATCGACCGACAATCTCGGTGATGCTGCCCTGACCCCATCGACAGTACCACGCGTCCCCATTGTTTCTGCCACATGTGACCTTGGAGAGCCACTCCACCGCCGGTTACATGAGATGACCTCAGGCGACCCCTAGTGCTAATTGTGCATTCGCTCTTCCGCCAACCAGTGTAGCCTTTCAGCTAAAGGACTCTCCATGGGCTTTCTGGCGAACAGTACAACTCTCTCCAGACCAGATCTGCTTACAACCCAATGCGTGGAAAAGAGTATTTTCTGTTTTCAATCCTATCTATCCAACCCTTGTGGAGGAGTACCTGGGAAAGGAGGTGGAATGGAGGTTTTGAGGCTATCCAGATAGATGACCTCGGGCTCTCGCGACTCTCCCTCCCCACGAAACCCTCGCTGCCGCCACCTCCCTAGCCCGTCTCCGGCGGCATTAGGCTCCCTCGGCCTCTCTTCCCTCCTACTCTCCCCTGCTGTCACCGGTGGCAGGATCTCCTCTTCCCGCGCACGTCCTCCCACCCCGGGGCGGGGGGCGGGGGCAGCGTCGCTCAGCCAGGCAGCGGTCCGGTGTCCCAGCGGGGTGGCCAGTGGCGTACATCGTTGTAGTGCTACTCCTTGGTGGCAGGGCAGCGTGGTGGTGCGGGGTGGCCGGCGGCGCGTCCCAAGCTCAGATCTGGGCCCTACGGGCCCCATATGGGTCTTAGCAGGTCGGTCCCCGGTGTGGCTTCGTTGTCTTCTGTGTGGTGAGGTAGAGGAGCAGCTCGGACCGGGGGCGGCGACGCCAACGGCGTGCCTTCTGCAGCGCCAAAGCGGAAGCTTTATAGGCCTAGGAGGGCCCGGTCAGGACTGTGGGCCCATGATGTCTGCTACGCAACTTTATTCTTGTAGACTCGTGTTGGGCCTCCAAGTGCAGAGTTTTGTAGGACAGTAGCAATTTTCCGTCAAGTGGATGACCTAAGGTTTATCAATCCATGGGAGGTGTAGGATGAAGAAGGTCTCTCTCAAGCAACCCTGCACCCAAATAACAAAAAGTCTCTTGTGTCCCCAACACACCAAATGTAATGGTAAATTGTATAGGTGCACTAGTTCGACGAAGAGATGGTAATAAAAGTGTAGTAATGATGGTAGATATTGGTTTTTGTATCAGGAACAATTAAAAGTAGCAAGGTAGCAAGTAACAAAAGTGAGCATAAACGGTATTACAATACTTGAAAATGAGGCATAGGGTCCGTACTTTCCCTAGTGCAATCTCTCAACAATGCTAATATAATTGGATCACATAACCATCCCTCAACATGCAACGAAGAATCACTCCAAAGTTCCTATCTAGTGGAGAACATAAAAAGAAATTGTTTGTAGGGAACGAAACCACCTCAAAGCTATTCTTTCCGATCAATCTATCCTAGAGTTCGTACTAAAATAATAGCAAGCTATTCTTTCCAATCAATCTAATCAAGAGTTCGTACTAAAGTAACACCATATGACACACATCAACCAACTCTAATGTCACCTAGATACTCCAATGTCACCACGAGTATCCGTGAGTTAATTATACGATATGCATCAAAAAATTTCAGATTCATAATACTCAATCCAACACAAAGAACTTCAAAGAGTGCCCCAGGATTCTACCGGAGAAAGAAAGACAAGAACGTGCATCAACCCCTATGCATAGATTACCCCAATGCCACCTCGGGAATAAGCGAGTGAGTACCAAAACATATATCAAGTGAATCAATACGATACCCCATTGTCACCACGAGTATTCATATGCAAGACATACACCAAGTTTTCTCAAATCTATAAAAGTATTCAATCCGATAAAACAAAATCTCGAAGGAAAACTCAATTCATCACAACAAGATAGAGACGAGAAAACACATATGATCCGACTATATTAACAAAGTCGGCGATACATCAAGATTATGCATCTCAAGAACACGAGAGAGAGAGAGAGAGAGAGAGAGATTAAACACATAGATACTGGTACAAACCCTCAGCCCCGAGGGTGGACTATTCCCTCCTCATCGTGGTGGCCGCCGGGATGATGAACATGGCCACTGATGATGATTCCCCCTCCGGCAGGGTGCCGGAACGGGGTCTAGATTGGTTTTTGGTGGCTACAGTGCCTTCCGGCGGCGGGACTTCTGATCTAGGTTAACCCCGAGGGGTTTTGATTTGGTGATTTATAGTGCAAAGAGGGGGTGCCAGAGGCCACCGAGGTGGCACAACCCACCAGGGCGCGTCTGGGGGCTTAGGCGCGCCCTGGTGGGTTGTGCCCCCCTTGGGGCACCCCCAGGTGCAGCTCTAGCCCATTGGGTGTCTTCTGGTCCATAAAAATTCCACAAAAAGTTTCGCGATGTTTGGACTCCGTTTGATATTGATTTCCTGCGATGTAAAAAACAAGCAAAAGTAGCAACTGACACTTGGCACTGGGTCAATAGGTTAGTCCAAAAAATGATGTAAACTTGCTATAAAATGATTGTAAAACAACCAAGAATGATAATATAACAGCTTGAATGCTTCATAAATTATAGATACGTTGGAGACGTATCACTAGTAGAAAAAAGGGCTTTCGTCACAGCCGGATCGGAGCAATAGTCCCGGTCAAGTTACGAACCGGGAGTACTGTGAGCATTAGTCCCGATTCGAGCGGCGCAGGCATCAATCCCGGTTCGAACGAGACACCAACCGGGACTAAAGGGTTCGCGACCAGCTTTGACCGATGCGACCTCTTTAGTCTCGGTTGGTATCTCCAATTGGGACTAAAAGGTCTATGTTTGGTCCCGGTTGGAGGTACAATCCGGGACTGAACAAATTTCAAATTTTTTCCAATTTTTTTTAAATTTTTTTTCTCCCAGACAATTAGTCCCGGTTGGGGTCTTTTACCGGGACTAAAGGTCTATCTTTAGTCCCGCTTAGAGACACCAACCAGGACAAAAGCCTGTTACCACATTAAACTTGGAAAAATCATAACTAAATCATCCTAATTCATAAAAATACAAATAATATGTCAAAATTTGCATAACAAGTTTTCCGTTTCGACAATTTTTTAAAATCACAAAATTTCAGAAGGAAAATAGAGTTTTCAGTCGTTTTAGACGTTTTTAGACGTTTTTAAGGTCTAGGGCTAGGGTTTAGATTTCAGAGTTTAGGGTTAGGTTTATTGTTTGAACCCTTAGTGTTTACTGTTTAGCTTAGAGTTTCCGATGTTTTATGTCCCGGGTTTAGGGTTTAGGACAATTTTTGAAATGACAATATTCCAAAGGGAAAATGGAGTTTTTGGACGTTTTAGGGTTTGGGGCTAGGGTTTAGATTTCCAAGTGCAGGGTTAGGTTGTAGGGTTTGAACCTTTAGTGTTTACTGTTTAGAATAGACACTACTAGGGAAAGGCCTATACACAGAATCTTACCAGCAGCGCGCTTTAAAATAAGGTGCTGCTGCTAACTAGCAGTAGCGCTCGCGCACAAACCTCGCTGCTGAAATGAACATATCAGTAGCGTGCCCAGTCTAAGACGCGCTACTGCTATAATTGCGACGCCGCCGCCGCGAGGCTAGTTCTAGCAGCAGCGCGCTTGTATGAAGAGCGCTACTACTAGGGACCATAGTAGTAGCGCATTGACACAATAACCGCTACTGCTAAGTTTACTACAAAAAGTAGTCCCACCTCGCTTCGTGAAGAGAGTTTGTACCACCTTAAATATGTTACTTCTCAAACTTTCACAACCACTTGGTCTTCATTGAACTCTATGTGTAACATTTGTGGCCGCAATATGAGTCTTCACCAGTTTCTAAACTGGTGAGGACTCATATTGACAAATCAGATTGTACACAAAAGATCATTGATGATCAATGTATTTTTGATGTCTATTTTTACATGCTGACACATAGCAGTAGCGCGCTCTTTGTGAAAGGCGCTACTGCTAGGTCGTTTAGCAGTAGCGCCTTTTGCTATAGCGCGCTACTGCTAAGCCATTCCATCTCCCCCACTCTCCGACCTATCCGATCCACTCACACTCACACTCACTCGATCTCCCCCTCAACCCCCACGCCGGTCCTCCCCTGTCGCCCCTCCTCCGATCTGCGCCGCCGCCCCCTCCTCCTCCTCGCTGGACTCGGTACCAGCCTCCTCCTCCGTCCTCCCTCTAGTCGCCACTGGCCGGCCCCTCCTTGCTCCGCCTTCCTTCTCCGTCCCCCCTCCACTTGCTGCCGGCTGGCCCTTCCTCGCTCCGTCTGCCTCCTCCGTCCTACTCTCTTCTCCCTCCTCGAGTCGCCCCTCCTTCTCCCTCCTCCCTCCTCCATCCACAACCCCTCCTCCCTGCTGCATTTTGATTTAGTAGGCTAGTTGATTTAGTTGATTTAGAACATTTTAATTTAGTTGATTTAGTATGTAGTTGATTTACTTGATTTAGAACATCTTGAATTAGTTGATTTAGTAGGCTAGTTGATTTAGTTGATTTAGTAGGCTAGTTGATTTAGTTGATTTAGAACATTTTGATTTAGTTGATTTAGTATGTTAGTGGATTTAGTAGGCTAGTTGATTTAGGTGATTTAGTACGCACCATTTTATTGTTATTTTTCTGTACATGGATAGGTAGATGCTTTTGTTTTTTTGTAATAAGTTATTTTTTGGCAAAATGTAGGTGCCAATTTAGTTAAATTTGCCACTTGTTTTTTTTAATCAATTATCTTAGGCAATAGGGGCCAGATGAGATGAAATGTCTTGGTAGTTGGTACCCTTATTTGGTAGATATTTGTGAATTGTTTTTCGGCAATAGGTGCCACCGAAATGCTTTGTCCATAAAATTTCTTCTCGCGGAAGAACCAAAAATATCACAGGCTATTGTTTTTCTTTCCTGTGAAGTGAATCGTTAATCCTTTGCTCATATTGCTTTAGGAAAATGGCGCCACCACCACCACCACTATGTCGAATGTGCAAGTCAAGGTGCACCAGCAGCCTTGCAACTGGCAAGCTGTTCGGCATCTACTTCCAGCCGAGTTTTCGTCATGCGACGGTAAGAAATTAGATGAAATGTAACAACTATTTTATTTGTAGTGTTGGCATTACTGCATTGTGTCATTCTGCTTTTTTTACACAGATCATCCCATGCAATGTGAGGTTGAAATTCAACAAGCTGACAGGAGACACTGTGACATTTGAGGCTCCTGGGGGGCCGTACACTACGGAGGTCGAGAAAGCATGCAATATGTTGCAGATTGGAGGAGATGGATGGGCCCGTTTCCTTGCCCACATGCGTCTTACTGGTGGTGAGTTGATCAGCTTCTCCTTCAGAGCAGAAAGACCCAAGCTGGCTGTCATTTATCTCAACCTGGTGGAAGATGACGAAGATGATGAAGATGACAAAGATGATGAAGATAATGAGGACCCACTCGATGAAGATGATGAGAACCCACTTCATGAAGCCATCATAGCTCAAAGAATGAGGCTGAGCGAGGAGGAGGTGTGCAACCTATGGGACATAATTCCGCCATGTGATGACTTTGTCGGGGTGCCATTCGTGACCCGCCTGACAAGTACCATGGTCAATCGGCATGAAATATATATGCTTTATTGTTATACTTACAAATGCAAATTATTCGATGATATGCTTAGTGAATCCGATGATATGCTTAGTTTAGAGTCCAATGATATGCTTTGTGGAATCTAGTCGATGATATGCTTTAGTGTAGAGTCTGATCACATGCTCTTATTAGTGTAGAATCCTATGAACTATAAATAGTGTAGATAATCCATATATACTTATTAGTAGAATTCATGATTAGTTAATACAAATGCGTAGTACTGTGTCTTTTGATAGTGTAGAAATCTAGAATTAATAGAAATATATTTGCAAGAGTATGTGCGAGGCTATTTATTAATTGATATGTTTTTCTTATTTAGAAATTGCCAAGGAACCTATCTGTGAGTTGTGGTATCGAGCCTGATGAAGAAGGCTCAGATGGACTACGCCTTACCACAAGGGGCTCCGTCACCACCTGTACTTACCGCTTGGACAAAAACGGTCGCACACACTTAAACTCGGTTGGGTGGAAGAGATTCCTCGTTGGCAAAAATCTTCGTATTGGACAGGCCATCCTAATTACTATCAGGAACACCCACCGCCCAGGCTTGAGGATAATGATCGTCGTTGATATCATCTAGAACTACATGTGTGTGTGTGTGGCTATATCATCTAGAACTACATATGATGATCGTCGTCGATATCATGTAGAACTACATATTATGATCATCGTCGATATTATCTAGAACTACATATGATGATCGTCGTCGATATCACCTTGTACTGCGTGAGGATGCATGGTGAGTATATATGAAATTATTATCTAGTACTCCCTCCGTTCCAAATTACCCATCATGGTTTTAGTTCAAATTTGAACTAAAACCACGACAAGTAATTTGGAACCGAGGGAGTACTACCTAGTACCTATAATGCTTCATGAAATTGATATCTAGTAGTACCTAGTATCTGGAAATTGGTGTTTACTGAAGCTGAAAGGGGGGAGGGAGCGGGGGGGGGGGGGATGATGAAAGATATAGCAGTAGCGCGGGGCAAGGAAATCGCTACAGCTAATTAATAGTAGCGCGTTCCGAAAACGCGCTGTTGATACAGTCCATAGTAGTAGCGCGTATACAGACCGCGCTACTACTAACAGTTAGCTGTAGCGCCTTATTGGTAGCGCGGCTGCCCGTGCTGCTAATAGCCCCAAAACCCGCGCTACTACTAGGGTTTTCCCTAGTAGTGAGAGTTTCAGACGTTTTAAGTCCCAGGTTTAGGGTTTTCAGAGTTCATTTACAGTGCTTATCAATTTCAGGATAATTTAGCTTAAATAATCATTAAATGCATGAAAAATAGCAAATAATGTCAAAAAGGGTTGAAATATAAGAATGTGGCTTTGAATGGTTCATATTGAACACACAAAAATTCCGGAGTTGAAATAAGATTAAAAAAATGAAATATCTTTGTAACAACTGAGTTTTCGTCCTAAACCCTGTTACTTTGAAAGAGATGGTCCAGTTTGTACATGAAGTGCATTTAATTTTTGCCATAACCCTCTCAACTTTTTCGTCCTAAACCCTCTTAGTTTGAAAGAGATGGTACAGTTTGTACACGAAGTGCATTTAATTTTTGCCATAACCCTCTCAACTTTTTACCACAGGCTATTTATGTGAAATGATGATACCATGCTGATTTCCAATCTTTCAGAGTTCATTTATAGTGCTTTTCAATTTCAGGCTAATTTAGCTCAAAGAATCATTAAATGCATTAAAAAATAGCAAATGAAGTCAAAAAGAGTTGAAATTAAGGGATGTGGCTTTGAATGGTTCATATTGAACACACAAAAATTCTTTAGTTAATATAAGTTTAAAAAATTGAAATGTGGTCAAACTTTGGTCAAACTACTAATTCAATAAATATTAGTGTTAATAAATAATTATGGTTTTTAGCATAATAATTTCAAACTCAAATGGTGAAGCGTGTGACATCATGGTCACATTTTTCTGTAATAATGGATATATTATTTGTTGAACTTCGATTTACAGTTTTAAGGATATTAAGTCAATAAATGGCATAATAATATTAATAATATTATTACTTACTTTATTTTCATTGAAATTCAATATTATTATTTCTTACTTTATTTTCATTGAAATTCAATATTATTATTACTTACTTTATTTTGAACTTTTTGTATCATTTTGGTTTTTTGGATTTTTTCTGTTATTCAAAGAATTTTTTTTGTAATTTTTTTTTTTTTTTGGAAGTATTTTTGAGTTTTAAAATTAATCATTTTTGTTTGTTAATCATTGTTGTTTATCTTAATAATTATATGGAATTCAGAAAATTAAATCATGTGACATCAAGACCTAAGGGTTAACATGATTGATAGCTTAGTATTGTCAGGTAAACAACAAGAGCAGACTTGGAAACTAAGACTGACAAAACCTGAAAGTTAAGCGTGCTTATGCTAGAGTAGTGAGAGGACGGGTGACCGGACAGGAAGTTAGACGATTTTGAATTAGTGCTGATTAGAGATCAGAGGAGTGGTGATTAGAGATTAAATTGTCAAATAATTCAAAGATTTTAAAATCGAAAGAACATGAGAAACAAACTAAAAACACAAAATTGAAAAAAAAAATTGATTTTTTTAATTTTTTTTCCTTTAGTCTCGGTTGGTAACACCAACCGGCACTAAAGGTGGTGCCTTTAGTTCCGTTTGATAACACCAACCAGGACTAAAGGTTCTCCAGCCCACGCACAGACAGCGGTCACATGGAGGGCCTTTGGCCCTAGTTCGTAATACAACCGGGACTAAAGGGGGGGCCTTTAGTCCCGACCCTTTTGTCCCGGTTTCAGAATTGGGACTAAAGGCCCTCTGGAACCGGAACAAAAGGTCCATTTTCTACTAGTGTATCAGCATCCCCAAGTTTAATTCCTACTCGTTTTCGAGTAGGTAAATGATAAAGAAAATAATTTTGAAGTGTGAATGCTAGCAACGTGCACAAATTTGATAAATGAAAATTTCAATCACTTTTCCTAGCATCATACCAGCAATTGTTTCTCATAAAACTCATCATGACAGAGTAGCAACCAATTCACATGATAAGGTTCAAACAATGAATCCTCTTGAAACTCAACAGCCTATGTTCTCAGTCACCAAGCAATTGTAATTCAACTTATTCAACAAAATCTCCAAAATAGTCTAAGTAAGAGCTTCACATACTCAACCACCATATAGTCTGCTATGGTTGCTAACACTCATCGCACGCACATGAGCAAAACGTTTGAACCGGACACATAGAAATATAGGGGCTTATAATTTCGCCTCCCAACGTATTCACCTCAAGGATGATGTCAACAATGATAACGCATGCTACCCATATCCAACTGGATATATGTGCCTAGATCTTTCCTCACCACATGATGCTTGCTAAAAGAGAAAAATAAAAAGAAATAGAGAGAAAAACTTTGACTCTTGCATGAAAGTAAATACATAAAAGTAAAAGATAAGCCCTTCGCAGAGGGAAGCAGAGGGTGCCATGCGCTTATCTATTACCTAATATTAAAGGACGAAAGTTTTCATAGTTCTCCATACGTCACCCTCTTTATATCCGTTTATTTACTAGATTTATGGCTGAGATTTAATTAGATCCGCATAACGGTAAGTTGACAAAAATTACACCATATATGCCATCTATAAGTGCAAACGATTAATTTTTTTTCAAACGTCGCCCGTCGCCTACGAGACTACGACTAATTTCTGATGGCTACTTCCCGTAAAAATAAAAAACAAGTTCTGATCGCTACAAGCTAAAAAAAATCTGATCTCTAGCCCGTCTTCTGGTCAGCGCACCCTCCCCTGTCAATGCGAGCACCCCCTCCAACACCAACACGACCACATCGCCCATCTAAAAAACACGACCACAGCTCCTCTCACCCCGACTTCGGCGGCGCTCTCAAAATATAGGGCAGGTTCCTACTGCTCTCTTTCTCCTACCCGCCTCCGTCCTCCTCCCGGAAGAACCTCGCCTCACTGGCGCTCATTGCCCCCGCCTCCGGCCTCCTCCCGGTAAAACCCCACCTCGCTGGCGCTCGTGGTCTGACTCGGATCAGGAAGTTTCTGATGTGTCCGGCTTGAACACGCCAACAAGGGGTGCCGGACACGGACTCCACTTCAACCGCCCTCCTTTTGCCACATAAAAAGGCCTCGAACCTCTAGAGAAGTATTCAATCTGGTAGTCGTTCAATCTACTTCGCTCAAACGCTCTCCAGAGCGGACGACAGAACAGCGCAGCCGTTGTCGCTCGAGTCGAGGCTCCGGGCCGGCCGCTGTCACTTGAGTGCAGGGCGTCTTTGGTTTCCACCGCTTGATTCCGGGCTGGCGGCCATCACGGCTGCTTCTACACCGAGGACCGAGCAGGCCAGAACCAAAAGCCGACAGGGCAATAGACTCACGAAGTGGTAATATTTTTTAATGTCCTAAGATAATCCCTCCTCTGTAATTTGTATCAGTGATTCAGTGTATGTTTTATGTTTTCCTGTGTAACGTGATAGAGAATTGGAGAATATAAATTAGAGAATGGGATTGCTCGATGCTCTGCTGACGTTGCTTCCTGGCGCATTGATTTCTTTGTACAATTGTGACTTTGTGTGCAACTGTTTATAGCTTGTGTGCTTTTGTACCTGTGTACTATATTATTCAGATGCCAAAGCTAAATGTAGTTATTTACCACGTTATTGTGTGTTTGTACGCTTTTGTAGCTGCGTAGCATATTATCCACATGCCAAGTTAAATGCAATTCTATTGTTAGATTAACAAGACTACGTTCTACATCATCAGAGCATGAGTAACCTTGAAGTAGCACGCCTGTTAGCAGTACTTTTTCAATTACTTACTGCTATTGATTTTATCCAGCCGTGCGAATTCAGCGGAAGAACTAATTTCATTTTTTCATGTACCTTCAGGAAGATTTCCAGGGAGCCCTTTGATGACTGCAAAATTTAGGAGTGTACCATGCAAGTTTAGAGAGGGACATATCAAGTTTACTATGAACAAAAACCTGAAGGTTTTGACAAACAGCACACTTGAGGTTCTTGTTTAATTGGAGTGAAGTTGCAAACCGCCTTTTCTTGCGCTGTGCTAAGATCATAGAATTTTATTCTGTCAATTCAACGATAATCACAGGATTAAAACTGGCTCTACAGGAAATTACTAATTCTCTGTACTGCATTTCAAAGTTATAATAGAAGGAGACATGAGCTGTGATAGTGTAGAAAAATTACACTATTTGAAGGTCTATTTTATGCACAATCTCCGCCAAGAGACCGAGGTACCGGCCTGCAAAACAGAACCCACCTCCGCCATGGTCTTGAACCTAGCTTGATTCTCATCCATGCCAAGATGTACCTATTGCACGTAATGTCCTACTCCTTAGTCCTTACCCACCGTCTTGTTCAACAATGGTGATCAGTGCTGGGCGAAGGACTACGTCAAGGGTGCGGTGGCCAATCGAGCCGCTAGACGGGGAGGCAACGCAGAGGACATGTTCACCAGCGCCATGGATGAGCAAGACAATTAAAGACCTCCAGGGGTCTCCACAAAGTACTCCTGGTCTGCTGTCGCTGCCACAGCCAGTCTGCTCGCCACGCGGCGCTACATGGCGCTCATGTTGTTCCTGGAATTTCGGCACTCAGCCATGGCCATGATGGCCTCGGTTGCTGCCCACCGCGTGGCCTTGACCAATTGGCACAAAGGTAGCCCCGGCGACGCCCACCGCGCGACATACAGGTCCTCCTCGCTAGCGACGGCGGCATCGCGAAAATCAATTTTCAAAAATTCGGACAATTTTTAAACCACAACAAGTCTATAGATTTTGGTCAAACCACCCGACCCAACGCAGCTCAATTCCATAGAACCGAGACGTCTCTGTCAATCTAAACTAACAGGAGGACAGTACCGACACAACGAACCTGAATACCGAGCTAACACCTCTCAAAGACCCTTCCATCCATTGAATCGTCAAGTTCTCCATGAATTCATGTGATATTTAATTTGTTCCCTGTCACACACGGTGAGCATCTTGCTAATTCGTCGGTATGTCATATTTGGCATCAATTTTTCAATCACGTACTAACTGTTGTCAAAACATAGCTTGGTATTGTGTCCGGTGCTCCTAATCTCTCTGGAATCACTGTCAAAAGTAGGAGAGCAATCAGGTTTGCCAAAACGTCAATGATCTCTTTGTCTAAGTAACTGGATCATGGCTTTCCTTGGATTCGGAACCATGCATGGTTAAAAAAGAAAATCTGAATCATGCACTTGATTTCATGAAAATTATTGCTGGCCGCCTACATTTTAAATTCATATTTAAAATTTGGCATCAACTCATTGGACGTCACGGAGGCCATGGTGCAACCAAGAAAAGGTCTGCAATGCATGTGTATTAAAGTCATCTTTGGAAGGACAAAATTTCGAAGTAAATTACCATAGCATGAATCATTGCTATGTCGTTAATTAAGCTTAGCAAATGTTGTTCAATTGACCTGATATAATTAGGGTAATGTTCTTTCCGCATTCTTCAAAGAAATGAAACTGCTTTGGTGTGGTACGTGCAAATCTGTTTATTATGTTTCCTTCTGTATCGAAGAAAAGAAAATTGAGTTGCACTTTAAGCTTTGTACGTGCAAGCAGGGTTAGAAGAAATTTCATAATCAATAAAGGGCATTTCAAGACTTACTAATTAAACCT
Organism: Triticum urartu; assembly: GCF_003073215.2. Taxonomy (NCBI): domain Eukaryota; kingdom Viridiplantae; phylum Streptophyta; class Magnoliopsida; order Poales; family Poaceae; genus Triticum; species Triticum urartu. The sequence continues at coordinate 732,587,434 of NC_053024.1, read as the reverse complement.
TAATTTCTTATTTGTCAACATATATGTACGATCCCCATAATTTATTCTCTCAAGTCTCAATAATATATCAACTGATGAACATAATGGCTCCTTACATATTTCAATTAACTGTGAAGGTAATTTACATGTTTAAATTAACCAATTCTTTACAATGAAAATGAGCATGTACTTTAAGTGCAGTGCTATGTGAACATAGGTCACAATGTCTATAAAATACATTACATGACTTGCGTTGCCAGGAATGTCTCATTCGTAGAGGAAGAGTGGGAAAATATCTCAATGATAACGGGAGAGAGAGAGAGAGTATCTCAGTGATGCAGCAAAATATGGTCTTGGGCCAATGGGCAAGGAAAGTGTGGCATTTTTTTCTTCCAGTGCAATGCACGGGCATGTTTGCTAGTTTGTTTGTATGCTCAACCCCTTAGTGCAAAAGAACGTCATGTTATATTGCCACTTATGATAGCAACCTTTATTATGCAGTCTGTCGCTTTTATTCTTTGCCTTCACAAGTTCATACAACGCTCAATTTTGTCTTACACTAAATGATCTAACACTCTTTAGAAGCAATTTTTATTGCCTTATTGCACCGATGAGAACTTACTTGCAGGATCTTATTCAATCCTTAGGTAGGTATGCTGGACTCTTGAAAATAATATTTGTGTTTAAGGGTTTTTGGATGCACAAGTAGTATGTCTACTTGGTGCGGAATTTTTGACTACCGAAGATGGGGGGAAGCACCACATGTTGAAGGTGTCGGGGAACATAGTAATTTCAAAATTTTCCTACGCACACACAGGATCATGGTGAGGGAGCGCGCTGTCTGCCCTAGGCCGCCCCCTCTCTCTTTCCCTTATGGCCCAACAAGGCCCATTAGTCCCCAGGGTGTTCCGGTAACCCCTCCGGTACTCCGGTAAAATCTTGATTTCACCCGGAACTATTCTGATGTCCAAATGTAGGCTTCCAATATATCAATCTTTATGTCTCGACCATTTCGAGACTCCTTGTCATGTCTGTGATCGAATCCGGGACTCCGAACTAACTTCGGTACATCAAAACATATAAACTCATAAAACCGATCGTCATAGAACTTTAAGCGTGCGGACCCTACGGGTTCGAGAACAATGTAGACATGACCGAGACACGTCTCCAGTCAATAACCAATAACGGAACCTGGATGCTCATATTGGTTCCTACATATTCTATGAAGATCTTTATCGGTCAAACCGCAGAACACTATACGTTATTCTCTTTGTCATCGGTATGTTACTTGCCCAAGATTCGATCCTCAGTATCCCAATACCTAGTTCAATCTCGTTACCCGCAAGTCTCTTTACTCGTTCCGTAATACATCATCCCGTAACTAACTCATCAGTTATCATGCTTGCAAGGGTTATAGTGATGTGTATTACCGAGAGGGCCCAGAGATACCTCTCCGATAATCGGAGTGACAAATCCTAATCTTGATCTATGCCAACTCAACAAGTACCATCGGAGACACCTGTAGAGCACCTTTATAATCACCCAGTTACGTTGTGACGTTTGGTAGCACACAAAGTGTTCCTCTGGTATTCGGGAGTTGCATAATCTCATAGTCATAAGAACATGTATAAGTCATGAAGTAAGCACTAGCAGTAAACAAACGATCAAGTGCTAATCTAACGGATTGGGTCAAGTCAATCACATCATTCTCCTAATTATGTGATCCCATTGATCAAATAACAACTCATGTCTATGGTTAGGAAACTTAACCATCTTTGATCAATGAGCTAGTCAAATAGAGGCATACTAGTGACACTATGTTTGTCTATGTATTCACACATGTATTAAGTTTCCGATTAATACAATTCTAGCAATAATAAACATTTATCATGAAATAAGGAAATGAATAATAACTTTATTATTACCTCTAGGGCATATTTCCTTCAGAAGGATCTATGACAATATAGCTTATATGTGAATATGAACAAACATAAATCATTATGTTGTCTTCCTTGTCCAACGTCAACAATTTTGGCATATAATATTTTGATGGGGGCTCAGAATCACAAAAGTTTCCAGGATAGTGTATTTGCATGTTAAAGTTCCCTTCCTTATAGTAATCATTCATGAATTGCTTGTATGACCAATATTGTGATTGTCAAGCTTCAAAAGATTTCAACTTTGACTTCAACTTTCTAAACCCAATGTGAAGCTACTAGTAGGTATGCTATGAACATATGATTTCAACTTCATTATATTCAGATCATTCAACAATTTACTAATAGGATACAAGTGAAGGGCAAGAGCAAATGACAAGCTACTCCAAAAAGATATAAGTGAAGATAAAGCGAGTAGTTAAGTAAATAGGTAGCTATTTGAGGACTCTCTTGAAGGAAATATGGCCTAGAGGCAATAATAAAGTTGTTATTTATATTTCCTTATATCATGATAAATGTTTATTATTCATGCTAGAATTGTATGAACGGAAACTTAGTACATGTGTGAATACATAAACAACGAGAGTGTCACTAGTATGCCTCTACTTGACTAGCTCGTTAATCAAAGATGGTTAAGTTTCCTACCCATGGAAAAAGAGTTTTCATTTGATAAGCGGGATCACATAATTAGAGAATGATGTGATTGACTTGACCCATCAGTTAGCTTAGCACGATGATCCTTTAGTTTGTTGCTATTGCTTTCTCCATAACTATACATATTCCTATGACTATGAGATCATGCAACTCCCGAATACCGGACGAACACTTTGTGTGCTACCAAACGTCACAACGCAATTGGGTGATTATAAAGGTGCTCTACAGGTGTCTCCGATGGTGTCTGTTGATTTGGCATGGATCAAGATTAGGATCTGTCACTCCAATTGTCGGAGAGGTATCTCTGGGCCCTCTCGGTAATGTACATCACTATAAGCCTTGCAAGCAATGTAGCATACCGATGACAGTAACGAGATTGAACAAGGTATTGAGATACCGACTATCGAATCTCGGACAAGTAACATACCGATGACAAAGGGAACAACGTATATCGTTATGCGGTTTGACCAATAAAGATCTTCGTAGAATATGTAGGAACCAATATGAGCATCCAGGTTCCGCTATTGGTTATTGACCGGAGACATGTCTCGGTCATGTATACATAGTTCTCGAACCCATAGGGTCCGCATGCTTAACGTTCGGTGACGATCGGTATTACGAGTTTATGTGTTTTGATGTACCCAAGGTAGTTTGAAGTCCCGGATTTGATCACGGACATGACGAGGAGTCCCAAAATGGTCGAGATGTAAAGATCGGTATATTGGAAGTCTATGTTTGGACATCGAAATGGTTCCAGGTGAAATCGGGAGTATACCAGAGCACCGGGAGGTTACCAGAACCCCCCGAGAGGTATATGGGCCTTATTGGGCCTTAGTGAAGAGAGCGAAAAGAAGCAAAGGAGGGGGCGCCCCCCTTTCCTTCCTTCCTCCTCCTTCTTCCTTCTCTCCTAGAACCAACAAAGGGAAGGAGGGAATCCTACTCCCGATGGGAGTAGGACTCCCTTGGGGCGCACCTACAGAGGTCGGCCCCTCCCATGGACACACAAGTTGATCATTGATCTTTAGCCGTGTGTGGTGCCCCCCTCCACCATAATCCACCTTGGTAATATCGTAGTGGTGCTTAGGAGAAGCCCTGTTCTGGTAGCAACATCATCACTGTCATCATACCGTCGTGTTGACGAAGCTCTCCCTCGAAGCTCTAATGGATCGTGAGTTCACGGAAAGTCACCGAGCCGAACGTGTGCAGATCGCGGAGGTGTCGTATCTTCGGTACTAGATCGGTCGATCATGAAGACGTACGACTACATCAACCGCGTTATCATAATGCTTCCGCTTACGGTCTACAAGGGTACGTAGATGAAACTCTCCCCTCTCGTTGATATGCATCACCATGATCTTGCGTGTGCGTAGGAATTTTTTTTGAAATTACTGCGTTCCCCAACAGTGGCATCCGAGCCAGGATTATGTGTAGATGTTATATGCACGAGTAGAACACAAAGGAGTTGTGGACGTGGGTATATACATATTGGTTACCGTCACTAGTTGATTTTTGATTCAGCGGCATTTTTGGATGAAGCGGCCCAGACTGACATTATGCGTACGCTTACGCGAAACTGGTTCACCCGACGTGCTTCGCACACATGTGGCTAGTGGGTGTCTGTTTCTCCAGCTTTAGTTGAATCGGATTCAACGAACAGGGTTCTTTCTGAAGAGCAAAAAGCAATCACTATACCGCGTTGTGGTCTTTGATGCGTAGGTAAGAACGGTTCTTGCTCAGCCTGTAGCAGCCACGTAAAACTTGCAACAAGAAAGTAGAGGACGTCTAACTTGTTTTTGCAGGGCATGTTTTGATGTGATATGGTCAAGACTTGATGCTAAATTTTATTGTATGAGATGATCATGTTTTGTAACATAGTTATCGACAACTGGCAGGAGCCATATGCTTGTCACTTTATTGTATGAAATGCAATCGCCATGTAATTGCTTTACTTTATCACTAAGCAGTAGCGATAGTCGTAGAAGCAATAGTTGGCGAGATGACAACGATGCTTCGTTGGAGATCAAGGTGTCAAGCCGGTGACGATGGTGATCATGACGGTGCTTTGGAGATGGAGATCAAAGGCACAAGATGATGATGGCCATATCATATCACTTATATTGATTGCATGTGATGTTTATCCTTTATGCATCTTATTTTGCTTAGTTCGATGGTAGCACTATAAGATGATCTCTCACTAAATTTCATGGTATAAGTGTTCTCCCTGAGTATGCACCATTGCTACAGTTCGTCGTGCTGAGACACCACGTGATGACAAGGTGTGATAAGCTCTATGTTCACATACAGCGGGTGCAAGCCAGTTTTGCACACGCGGAATACTCGGGTTAAACTTGACAAGCGTAGCATATGCAGATATGGACTCGGAACACTGGAGACAAAATGGTCGAGCGCGAATCATATAGTAGATATGATCAACATAGTGATGTTCACCATTGAAAACTACTCCATCTCACGTGATGTTCGGACATGGTTTAGTTGATATGGATCACGTGATCACTTAGATGATTAGAGAGATGTCTATCTAAGTGGGAGATCTTAAGTAATTTGATTAATTGAACTTTATTTTATCATGAACTTAGTACCTGATAGTGTTTTGCATGTCTATGTTGCTGTAGATAGATGGGCCGTGCTGTTGTTCCGTTGAATTTTAATGCGTTCATAGAGAAAGCTAAGTTGAAAGATGATGATAGCAACTACACGGACTAGGTCCGTAACTTGAGGATTATCCTCATTGCTGCACAGAAGAATTACGTCATGGAAGCACCGCACCGCACGCACGCCTCATTGCTGCACAGAAGAATTATCCTCATGGTGAGTATTTGAGTTGTGAGTTTGGACTTCATTTGAAACAATTTGGAATAGTTTCGCAACTCACGCCACCTGGAACACCACGATGTAATGGTGTGTTCAAACGGCATAACCGCACTTTATTAGATATGGTGTGATCTGTGATGTCTCTCACTGATTTACCGCTATCGTCTTGGGGTTATGCTTTAGAGACGGCTGCATTCACGTTAAATAGGGCACCATCTAAATCCGTCGAGACGACACCTTATGAACTGTGGTTCGGCAAGAAACCCAAGTTGTCGTTTCTTAAAGTTTGGGGCTGCCATGCTTATGTGAAAAAGCTTCAACCTAATAATTTCGAACCCAAATCGAAGAAATGTGTCTTCATTGGATACCCAAAGGAGACTGTTGGGTACACCTTCTATCACAGATCCGAAGGCAAGATATTCGTTGGTAAGAATGGATCATTTCTAGAGAAGGAGTTTCTCTCAAAAGAAGTGAGTGGGAGGAAAGTAGAACTTGACGAGGTAATTGTACTTTCTCCCTTATTGGAAAGTAGTTCATCACTGAAATCAGTTCCAGTGATTCCTACACCAGTAAGTGAGGAAGCTAATGATGATGATCATGAAACTTCTGATCAAGTTACTACCGAACCTCGTAGGTCAACCAGAGTAAGATCCGCACCAGAGTGGTATGGTAATCCTATTCTGGAAGTCATGTTACTTGACCATGACGAACCTATGAACTATGAGGAAGCGATGATGATCCCAGATTTTGCAAAATGGCTTGAGGCTATGAAATCTGAGATGGGATCCATGTATGAGAACAAAGTATGGACTTTGGTTGACTTCCCCGATGAACGACAGGCTATGGAGAATAAATGGGTCTTCAACAAGAAGACTGACGGTGACGGTAATGTTACTGTCTACAAAGCTCGACTTGTTGCAAAAGGTTTTCGGCAAGTTCAAGGAGTTGACTACGATGAGACCTTCTCACCCGTAGCGATGCTTAAGTCCGTCCGAATCATGTTAGCTATTGCCGCATTTTATGATTATGAAATTTGGCAAATGGATGTCAAAACCACATTCCTTAATGGATACCTTAAAGAAGAGTTGTATATGATGCAACCAGAAGGTTTTGTTGATCGAAAAGGTGCTAAGAACGTGTGCAAGCTCCAGCTATCAATTTATGGACTGGTGCAAGCCTCTCGGAGTTGGAATATATGCTTTGATAGTGTGATCAAAGCATATGGTTTTGTACAGACTTTTGGAGAAGCCTGTATTTACAAGAAAGTGAGTGGGAGCTCCGTAGCATTTCTGATATTATATGTAGATGACATATTGTTGATCGAAAATGATAGTGAAATTCTGAATAGCATAAGAGGATACTTGAATAAGAATATTTCAATGAAAGACCTCAATGAAGATGCTTATATATTGGGCCTCAAGATCTATAGAGATAGATCAAGACACTTGATTGGACTTCCACAAAGCACATACCCTGATAATGTTTTGAAGAAGTTCAAAATGGATCAGGCAAAGAAAGGGTTCTTGCCTGTATTACAAGGTGTGAAGTTGAGTCAGACTCAATGCCCGACCACTACAGAAAATAGAAAGAGAATGAAAAGTCATTCCCTATCCTCAGTCACAGGTTCTATAAAATATGCTATGTTGTGTACCAGACCTATTGTGAACCTCACCATAAGTTTGGCAAGAGGGTACAATAGTGATCCAGGAGTGGATCACTGGCCAGCGGTCAAAAATATCCTTAGTGGAATAAGGAAATGTTTCTTGGTAATGGAGGTGACAAAGAGTTTGTCGTTAAGCGTTACGTCGATGCAAGCTTTGACACTGATCTGGATGACTCTATGTCTTGATCTAGGTACATATAGAAAGTGGGAGCAATTATCTAGAGTAGCTCCGTGCACAGCATTGTAGGCATAGAAAATTTGCAAAATACATACGGTTCTGAATGTGGCAGACCCATTGACTAAATTTCTCTCACAAGCAGAACATGATCACTCTTTGGGTGTTAATCACATGGCGATGTGAACTAGATCATCGACTCTAGTAAACCCTTTGGGTGTTAGTCACATGGAGATGTGAACTAATCACATAAAGATGTGAACTATTCGTGTTAAATCACATGACGATATGAACTAGATTATTGACTCTAGTGCAAGTGGGAGACTGAAGGAAATATGCCCTAGAGGCAATAATAAAGTTGTTATTTATATTTCCTTATATCATGATTAATGTTTATTATTCATGCTAGAATTATATTAACCGGAAACTTAGTACATGTGTGAATACATAAACAGACAGAGTGTCACTAGTATGCCTATACTTGACTAGCTCGTTAATCAAAGATGGTTAAGTTTCCTAGCCATGGAGAAAGTGTTGTCATTTGATAAGCGGGATCAGACCATTCCAGAATGATGCGATTTCCTTGACCCATCCGTTAGCTTAGCACGATGATCATTTAGTTTGTTGCTATTGCTTTGTCCATAACTATACATGTTCCTATGACTATGAGATCATGAAACTCCCAAATACTGGAGGAACACTTTGTGTGCTACCAAATGTCACAACATAACTGAGTGATTATAAAGGTGCTCTACATGTTTCTCCGATGGGTTTGCTGAGTTGGAATGGATCAAGATTAGGATTTGTCACTCCGATTGTCGGAGAGGTATCTCTGGGCCCTCTCTGTAATGTACATTACTATAAGCCTTGCAAGAAATGTAGCTAATGAGTTAGTTATGGGAGCATTACAGAACAAGTAAAGAGAGTTGCCGTTAATGAGATCGAACTAGGTATTGAGATACCGACGATCGGATGTCGGACAAGTAACATACCGATGACAAAGGGAACAATGTATATCGTTATGCGGTTTGACCGATAAAGATCTTCGTAGAATATGTCGGAACCAATATGAGCATCTAGGTTCCGCAATTGGTTATCGACCGGACACATGTCTCAGTCATGTCTACATAGTTCTCGAACCCATAGGGTCCGCACGCTTAATGTTCGATGACGATCGGTATTACGAGTTTATGTGTTTTGATGTAATGAAGGTAGTTCAGAGTCTCGGATTTGATCACGGACATGACGAGGAGTCTCAGAATTGTCGAGACGTAAAGATCGATATATTGGAAGCCTATGTTTGGACATCGGAATGGTTCCAGGTGAAATCGAGAGTATACCGGAGCACCGGGAGGTTACCGGAACCCCCCGGAGGTATATGGGCTTTATTGGGACTTAGTGGAAGAGAGGGAAAAGAAGCAAAGGAGGCGGGCGCCACCCAAATCCCATTCCGAATTGGGAGGGGGGCTGGCCCCCCTTTCCTTCCTTCTTCCTCCTCCTTCCTTCTCTCCTAGAACCAACAAAGGGAAGGGGGGGAATCCTACTCCCGGTGGGAGTAGGACTCCCTTGGGGCGCGCCTAGAGAGGCTGGCCCCCTCCCCCTCCTCCACTCCTTTATATACGGGGGAGGGGGCACCCCATGGACACATAAGTTGATCATTGATCTTTAGCCGTGTGCGGTCCCCCCCTCCACCATAATCCACCTCGGTAATATCGTAGCGGTGCTTAGGCGAAGCCCTGTTCCAGTAGCAACATCATCACCGTCATCACACCGTCGTGTTGATGAAGTTCTACTGGATCGTGAGTTCGCGGGACGTCACCGAGCCAAACGTGTGCAGATCGCGAAGGTGTCGTATCTTCCGTACTAGATCGGTCGATCGTGAAGACATACGACCACACCAACCGCATTGTTATAACGCTTCCGCTTACAGTCTACGAGGGTACGTAGACGATAGTCTCCCCTCTCGTTGCTATGCATCACCATGATCTTGCGTGTGCGTAGGATTTTTTTGAAATTACTGCGTTCCCCAACATCTCTATTATTTAAAAACTTTCATATCTAAGTATTTTATTAAAACATCAGGCAAAACAAAACAAAATAATATTCCAAGAATAGCACAACTCATGTGAAGAAGCAAAAACTTAGGTTCAACCAATACTAACTGATAATTGTTGATGATGAAATGTGGGATGCCTACCGATGCATCCCAAAGCTTAGATGCTTGAGAATTCTTGTAATATTATCTTGGGATTCCTTGGTCATCCCCAAGATTGAGCTTTTGTGTCTCCTTAAACTCCTTTTATATCACGGTTTCCATAAATCTTAAAAACTTCATACACACAAAACTAAACAAGAACTCGTGAGATAAGTTAGTATAAACCAATACAAAAACCTTATCATTCTCTACTGTAGCAAAATGACTAAAATTATCATTCAACATTGCATACTAAATTCCTTTGCATATTTAATACTCCTATCCTCAAATAGAATCATTAAACAAGCAAACATATGCAAACATAACAGCAATCTGGCAAAACAGTATAGTCTGTAAAGAATGCAAGAGTATCAATACTTATTCAACTAGAAAAATTATCAAAATTTACCACACTGTAGAAAATTTATTATAGCTTATTTTGAAAAAAGTTTCAGCATTTTATCACATTCTTATGTTTCTAGGGAATTTTCACAAGAGCGACAAACTTTCTGTTTTTTAAACAGCAACTCATATACTTGCAAAATAAGCATGGTAAAGGCTACACTTGACATTTTTATTGAAAATAAATATGCAAAACATTATTCTAAATAACATCAAGAAAATCAAAACAAGATAAAATGACGCTCCAAGAAAAACTCATATCATGTGACGAATGGAAATATAGCTCCAAGTGAGGTTATCGATAATGTTGAAGACGAAAGAGGGGATGCCTTCCGGGGCATCCCCAAGCTTAGTTGCTTGGATCTTCCTTGAATATTACCTTGGAGTGCCTTGGGCATGCCCAAGATTAGGTTGTTGTCAATCCTTATTCTCCTCATATCGATATCTCACCCGAAACTTGAAAACTTCAATGTCACAAAACTCAGCGGGACTTCGTGAGACAGGTTAGTATGATAAAGAGGGCATGGATTATTAGTTTGGTGAAATGCTTAGAATCATTTCGTAAACTAGAGCAAAGAAAATGCTAACTTCTATAACCCCAATAAGAATTTAACTATCAAATGTAGTTGCTAGTGCATTCATGTTTATCTCAGAGCTGAAGAGCTGCATTGCATTGAAGTCAGTCTGAAACTGCCAGCTGCATAACTAAACAAGTAACCATCCCATCTAATATATGCACTTTGAATTTTTGTCATCTATTGAACACTTTTAGCTTCGCTGCTAACCTAGCACGAGTGATTGATACTATCCTATGCCCTCATACACATCAACCATGTTAGTGTGGCTTGATCGAGGACATCAATATGTAGATGACCAAAGAAAAGAAGAGGGTCCAATGTAGTGGAGATTGGAAAAGGAAACAACAGACAAATTGAGCATTAAAATGAAAATATGCAATGGAACATAAATGGGCTGCATGGCTGACACCATCAATCAGCAGTGCCAATTCATCTACTGCTTCCAATAATTCAGTTCCTACTATCAGCAGACAGCAATATCAGCTTCTTGCCCATATGAGACAATCAAATACAAGATATAGGCAACTGGATAAGCTACAAATCCAAGACTAATAAGCCTATGTAGAACGGATGTTTCTTTCAGTGGCATCTAGTATGTTACAGATCTGCAGTGCTATATTGATGCTTTTAACGCTATCAAATCGAGAAAACTCAGGCCATCAGAATCACCTGACAAAAATGACAACTAATTAAAATAGGATTTACCTGAGCATTCGGTTAATTTAAAGTTGGTGTATATACTAATGTACATGTCTGGCAACACAATGAACAACCCTAATGCTGTGAATGGAATATTTATGTCCTTATCTCATAGAACTGTTGTCGAGCTCCTATCTAGCACCCCAAGTGAAAAAGGCGTAAAATGTTGGTTAAAAAAATATATCTTCTTGAAAGCATGGCAGACCTGTCCTCGAATATTTCTTCCGCCACATCCGGCTCAGCATATTCTCTATCTAGTTTAAAAGATGCATCTGAATTTTTTCGGCAGAACATTTTATTTTTCAAATCAACGCGGAACATATTATTGAGTATGGTTTTCCCCTGCCACTTTGTTGGAGGACTAGGAGCTAGTGTTTCTGGAGGTAGTATGTCCACCACGATGCAGGTAGTATCATCTCTTAGTCCTCGAGGTAGGATTGCTTACTTCAAATAAGAAAATATAACACGAAATGAGGGGCCAGAAGTTTGAGTCTATTAACCAATGGAAATGATTGAAAATTAGTTACATTGCCAATTCGATTGGCAGCTATATCAGAAGGGTATCCACGAGAACATTCAAGAGCCATTTCAAAAGTCAAATCATCCCATACACCATCGCTTGGAATGATAATTCTGCTTCCAACATTGGATAGCTGCAACAAAAATGCAATAGAAAATCAAAATAGTGTCAAAGCAAACTATGCTCTTCAGTGGTGAGATGTAGAAGCAAATCACACCATAAACTATAGATGTTGTGGAATATTATAGAAGACGTCATCTAAAAGGAAATCTATGATAAATAGGCACCCAAACAAAAACATTTGTGAAAATAAAAAGAGATATGTGGTGCAGAAGGGTTTTTATACGAGAAAACCTTCACTTGCTTCACATGAGGAACAGGGATGATGCATTCACCAACATCCATATACCCGATTTATCTAGATAGGCTCAAACCACCTGTCCAGCATCTTAAAGGACCAACCTGAAAAGGTACATGATAAATTTCAATAACAGAAATGATTATAGTAAGAAAAATAAATAGTGACCAGGTTATCGAATAAAAGAGTAGATAAAAAAACATAAGAAATGAGTTAGACATTGATGATATAATGGATGTAAGATGAACATTCTCTAAATTAAACAAAATTGTTATACGAACATGGTAGAGTTTTACACGCAGATCAAAGTATTCAATATTCATCAATCCCCACGCAAAATACAGAGAGGGAACAACAACAGGAGTTGTTAAACAAAATCTGCAGGGCGTAGCCAAAAATAGGAATTACCTTATCACTGAAAAAACCAGCAGCACAAGAAATTTAGTCCATCATATCATAAGCTAAGATATTGTTTGGTTGGCACATAATTTAAAAGTGATGTTAGGTGCACGTACGACAAAACATATTTGAGAATTAAGAAACAGATGGTTAGCAGATTACTGCAGAAAATGAGAACTATCAGATTGATTACATGTAACACCATGCATCGACACCGCACATCCCAACTCAAGAGCACAACGGATTATAAAGGTAAAAGAGACGAATCTCTGGACCACCAACAACATTCAGTTGTCCAACCTTGCTTCCCCATGCAGTTACACGTTCCACCCTGTAAAATGAACAGGTCATAAACTGCACAATTCTCAACCAATTACGTCAAAGGTAGGACTTACTCATCTCTGTTGGAGTCAAAGCGATGATCAACTGACAAATGGTATAGGGAACCATCAGCTGACTCTAGTATGCAACGTGAATCACCAACCGATGGTACTGTTACAACCCACTCGTCTATTATCACAAATGTCACAGTTGTACCAGAACTTTCAACTGAAACAACAAAAAGACTATTTCCAAAGATAAAAGAGAGGCATCACTTGAGGTGTTAAGAAAGAGAGATTAAACAAAAGCACGATTGTCTCAACCAGGCGGCGTAGCACTACAATTAGCTGAAGAACATATCTGATGGTGTAATATCTAATGAACCAACTAGAATGACTATGAATGGTTCATACAGCTTTACTTCGTCCTTGACAACAAACAAAGTGCTAAGTCCCTGCTTGGAATACATGAATTCCACAGGATGACAGGAATAGTTCAATTCCCATAAGGATCAGGAACATTTCCAAGTTCACAAGATGGCCTAAATAAACAGTAACAACATGTGCACTAACGAACAGTCATATGAAAAACTATAGTGTATTCCTATTTCCTTAAGGAACTGGAAACTTGAAGTCAACAAGGTAAACAAGGATATGGCCGATTTACCTGCGGCTTGCAAATCCTTATCTGTCTTGACAAATGCTGCAACGAGTGAACGTGGAAGCACTGCAAGCCACTCATCCCTTGTAGCATGCAGGACATTGTTCAGCTTATTGTTCTTTGCGTATCTGGCTGCTCCAGATCCATGGTGGCCATCAAACATCTATAAACATGTGACACAATAATCAGTGATCATGATCAATCAACAGAAACACACCACCCCGATTAAAAAATGACCGGCCAAGCCATTAAATAGATCAGATGATAGTGTTGGGGAACGCAGTAATTTCAAAAAAATTCCTACGCACACGCAAGATCATGGTGGTGCATAGCAACAAGAGGGGAGAGTATCGTCTATGTACCCTCGTAGACCATAAGCGGAAGCGTTATGACAACACGGTTGATGTAGTTATACGTCAGAAGAAAAAAGATGGCATACCTGTACTATTAGAGTGTTTCGGGTCTCTTACGACTCACTGGAGGATTGATCCCCCAGCGGACTTGGTGCGGCAAACGCACCCCCAAGGTAGGACCCTCTGTGGGAAACTTCTTCTCTCGTTTGGAAGCTTCGGCTTCCGGATCCCCGGGCGTAGTCCTTTTCCTCTTCCGGTCGTCTTCCTTCATGGAGGCGCTCGCTCCCTTAGTTAGAATGGGCAGCGTTGGGGGCCCGCGTCCGCCCGTATTATCCTCACCGGTATCTTCCTTCAAGGGCTCCGGGCAAGGTGCGACCTGGAGCATCTTTTCCAATACCGGATTCTCCAAACCCTCAGGGAGGGGGGCCGAACACCGAATCAACTTTGCCTTTGTTAGCCAGTCCTGGTCAAAAAGCGAACTCTCAGAAATACCTCCGTAACAAATGAGAGATAGTATGTTCGGCCGGAAGATTCCTTACCTGTTCGGCGGCGCGGTTACTGCTCAGGCCCACGTCCTCGGTGATTTCCGGACACTCTACCTGAGGTCCGAAGAATGACTTGTACATCTCCTCGTGCGTCAGGCCGAGGAAATTTTGAATGACACACGGTCCCTCGGGATTGAACTCCCACAAGCAAAGGGGCCGGCGTTTGCAAGGCTGGACTTGACGAACCAGCATAACTTGTATTACCGCAACCAAACTAAAATCTCCATTGAAGAGATCTCAAATGCGGCCTTGCAGTATAGGCACGTCCTTGGCTGGACCCCAGCTCAATCCTCTGCTAATCCATGACATCAGTTGTGGTGGAGGGCCCGAGCGGAAAACAGGGGCGGCTGCCCACTTGGCACTTCTAGGAGCCATGATGTAGAACCACTCCTGTTGCCACAATTCAGACACCTCTGGAATGGAACCTTTGGGCCATGGAGCTCCCGTCATCTTGCGTATTGAGGCACCTCCACACACCGCATGTTGCCCCTCGCTCATCTTCGACTTTACTTCAAAAGTCTTGAGCCACAGGCCAAAGTGAGGGGTAACCCGGAGGAAGGCCTCACACACGACAATAAATGTCGTGATATGAAGAAAGGAGTCCAGAGCTAGATCATGGAAATCTAGCCCGTAATAAAACATTAAACCCCTGACGAAAGGTTCCAAAGAAAGGCCTAGACCTCGTAAGAAGTGAGAGACGAACACGACGATCTCGTTGGGTTCGGGGGAGGGGACGGCCTGCCCTCGGGCAAGCAGCCGATGCGGAATCTCGGCAGTTAGATATCTGGCCTCCCTCAATTTTTTGATGTCTTCTTCCGTGACAGAGGAAGGCATCCATCGGCCTTGAAGGCTAGAACTGGACATGATTGAAGGTCCAGAGCACCTGACCTGAACTTTGGGTGTTTGAGCTCGAGGTGCGGGAAGGATTCGATTGAGCACGGGAGGGAGAAAATAAAAGCCTTGCCCCTTTATAAAGAGGGTGAATATCAAGCATCCTCTCTGTGGCCGTTTGGACTTGCCTATAGTCTAGGAGTCCTAGAAGCGGTTGGGTTACCCACGCCCGTATTGACGGGAATCCCGGAATAAGGGGACACGATCTCTGCTTTAACAAGACGTGCCAAGGAAACCGCCTCGCATGACGCGCTGAGGTGGGATAATAAAATGACTCGGATAAAGGCTTGGCTGTGGTGTGTGACACTACGGAATACATCAGCAGATTAGATTTGTGTAAATATTATTCTCTCTATTGCAATATGTGGAAACTTATTTTGCAGAGCCGGACATTGTCTTTGTGTTCAAAATCTTCTATGAAGTACTTAGAGGGGGAACCCGCCTTGCAATGCCGAAGACAATCTGCGCGCCGGACTCGTCGTCATTGAAGCCTGGTTCAAGGGCTACTGAGGGAGTCCTGGATTAGGGGGTGTCCGAATGGCCGGACTATACCTTCAGCCGGACTCCTGGACTATGAAGATACAAGATTGAAGACTTCGTCCCGTGTCCGGAGGGAACTTTCCTTGGTGTGGAAGGCAAGCTTGGCGATACGAATATGTAGATCTCCTACCATTGTAACCGACTTTGTGTAACCCTAACCCTATCCGGTGTCTATATAAACCGGAGGGTTTTAGTCCGTAGGACAAGATACAGAACAACAATCATACCATAGGCTAGCTTCTAGGGTTTAGCCTCTCCGATCTCGTGGTAGATCTACTCTTGTACTACCCATATCATCAATATTATCAAGCAGGACGTAGGGTTTTACCTCCAGCGAGAGGGCCCGAACCTGGGTAAAACTTCGTGTCCCTTGCCTCCTGTTACCATCCGGCCTAGACGCACAGTTCGGGACCCCCTACCCGAGATCCGCCGGTTTCGACACCGACAATTGCGAAGAGCTCGGGAATCATCTTATCCATCCCTTGCATATTATAGTTCATCACGAAGCTCTTGTAGCTTGGTGGCAGTGATTTGAGAACTCTGTGAATGACACTATCACCAGGAAGATTAACTCCTAGTTGAGTCAAGTGGTTGTGGTACTAATAACCCACAAGTATAGAGGATCGCAATAGCTTTCGAGGGTAGAGTATTCAACCCAAATTTATTGATTCGACACAAGGGGAGCCAAAGAATATTCTCAAGTATTAGCAGCTGGGTTGCCAATTCAACCACACCTGGAAATTTAGTATCTGCAGCAAAGTGTTTAGTAGCAAAGTAATATGATAGTGGTGGTAGCGGCAACAAAAGTAAAGACAGCAAAAGTAATGTTTTTGGTATTTTGTAGTGATTGTAACAGTAGCAGCGGAAAAGTAAATAAGCGTAAACCAGTATATGGGAAACTTGTAGGCACCGGATCAGTGATGAATAATTATGCCAGATGCGGTTCATCATGTAACAGTCATAACATAGGGTGACACAGAACTAGCTCCAGTTCATCAATATAATGTAGGCATGTATTCCGTATATAGTCATGTGTGCTTATGGAAAAGAACTTGCATGACATCTTTTGTCCTACCCTCCCGTGGAAGCGGGGTCCTATTGGAAACTAAGGGATATTAAGGCCTCCTTTTAATAGAGAACCGGAACAAAGCATTAGCACATAGTGAATACATGAACTCCTCAAACTATGGTCATCACCGGGAGTGGTCCCGATTATTGTCACTTCGGGGTTGCCGGATCATAACACATAGTAGGTTACTATAGACTTGCAAGATCGGATCAAGAACTCACATATATTCATGAAAACATAATAGGTTCAGATCTGAAATCATGGCACTCGGGCCCTAGTGACAAGCATTAAGCATAGCAAAGTCATAGCAACATCAATCTCAGAACATAGTGGATACTAGGGATCAAACCCTAACAAAACTAACTCGATTACATGATAAATCTCATCCAACCCATCACCGTCCAGCAAGCCTACGATGGAATTACTCACGCACGGTGGTGAGCATCATGAAATTGGTGATTGGGGATGGTTGATGATGACGACGGCAACGAGTCCCCCTCTCCGGAGTACCGAACGGACTCCAGATCAGCCCTCCCGAGAGGTTTAGGGCTTGGCGGCGGCTCCGTATCGTAAAATGTCACAACCCCAGTTCATCCCTTGCTTGACTTTGCTTGTTCATCATGCCATCATGTTTAAATTCCAAAGAAACTTGAAATGGGGATTGCCTAAACCCCTAGCATCAAAGGAAGTCACTAGGTTCAACTAAAATATTTTCAGTAAATCCAAATGGCTTTCAAAAATGTTCATCATTTATGGAAAATGCTGTAAACAGTAACCAGAGGTGATGCACATTTTTCCATGACATATTTGGGCTCTGAATTAAATCATACTCTATTTGCATTTGGGCATTAAAAAGCTATAAAATATTTTAAATGCTCAAATAATCATAAACTAAAATGTTTATTGTTGGATATATTATAAACAGTAGCCATGATTAGTTTCATGATTTTTATAAATTTCTTAGCATTTTAATTAAGTCAAAACAATTGCAGAAAAAAATAGAAAACAAAAATATATATAAAAAACAGAAAGAAGAGAGAGAGAAAGCAAACCTGGCGGCCCAGCTGTGGCCCAGCCCACCTCCTTCCCTTGTCTTCTTCCAGCTGCTGCCAGGAGGACGCCGGGCGTGTGCTCGCTATTGGGGAACGTAGTAATTTCAAAATTTTCCTACGCACACGCAAGATCATGGTGATGCATAGCAACGAGAGGGGAGAGAGTGATCTACGTACCCTCGTAGACCGACAGCGGAAGCGTTATGACAACGCGGTTGATTTAGTCATACGTCTTCATGGCCCGACCGATCAAGCACCGAAACTACGGCACCTCCAAGTGTCGGGGAAGAGTTCCGTCAGCACGACGGCATGGTGACGATCTTGATGTTCTACCGTCGCAGGGCTTCGCCTAAGCACCGCTACAATATTATCGAGGAGTATGGTGGAAAGGGGCACCGCACACGGCTAAGAAAACGATCACGAGGATCAACTTGTGTGTCTAGGGGTGCCCCCTCCCGCCGTATATAAAGGAGCAAGGGGGGAGGCCGGCCGGCCCTAGGGCGCGCCAAGGAGGAGGAGTCCTCCTCCTAGTAGGAGTAGGACTCCCCTCTTTCCTACTCCTACTAGGAGGGGGAAAGGAAGGGGGAGAGGGAGAAGGAAAGGGGGGCGTTGCCCCCCTCTCCTAGTCCAATTCGGACCAGAGGGGGAGGGGGCGCGCGGTCCACCCTGGCCGCCCCTTTCTCTCTCCACTAGGGCCCATAAGGCCCATTACTTCTCCCGGGGGGGGTCCGGTAACCCTCCGGCACTCCGGTTTTCTCCAAAATCACCCGGAACACTTCCGGTGTCCGAATATAGCCGTCCAATATATCAATCTTTATGTCTTGACCATTTCGAGACTCCTCATCATGTCCGTGATCACATCTGGGACTCCGAACTAACTTCGGTACATCAAAACTCATAAACTCATAATATAACTGTCATCGAAACCTTAAGCGTGCGGACCCTACGGGTTCGAGAACAATGTAGACATGATCGAGACACGTCTCCGGTCAATAACCAATAGCGGAACCTGGATGCTCATATTGGCTCCCACATATTCTACGAAGATCTTTATCGGTCAGACTGCATAACAACATACGTTGTTCCCTTTGTCATCGGTATGTTACTTGCCCGAGATTTGATCGTCGGTATCTCAATACCTAGTTCAATCTCGTTACCGGCAAGTCTCTTTACTCGTTTCGTAATACATCATCTCGCAACGAACTCGTTAGTTGCAATGCTTGCAAGGCTTATGTGATGTTCATTACTGAGAGGGCCCAGAGATACCTCTCCGGTAATCGGAGTGACAAATCCTAATCGCAAAATACGCCAACCCAACATTTACCTTTGGAGACACCTGTAGAGCTCCTTTATAATCACCCAGTTACGTTGTGACGTTTGGTAGCACACAAAGTGTTCCTCCGGCAAACGGGAGTTGCATAAGCTCATAGTCATAGGAACATGCATAAGTCATGAAGAAAGCAATAGCAACATACTAAACGATCAGGTGCTAAGCTAATGGAATGGGTCATGTCAATCACATCATTCTCCTAATAATGTGATCCCTTTAATCAAATGACAACACATGTCTATGGTTAGGAAACATAACCATCTTTGATTAACGAGCAAGTCAAGTAGAGGCATACTAGTGACGTTTAGTTTGTCTATGTATTCACACAAGTATTATGTTTAAGGATAATACAATTCTAGCATGAATAATAAACATTTTCATGATATAAGGAAATAAAATAATAACATTATTATTGCCTCTAGGGCATATTTCCTTCAGTCTCCCACTTGCACTAGAGTCAATAATCTAGATTACACAATAATGATTCTAACACCCATGGAGCTTTGGTGATGATCATGTTTTGCTCATGGAAGAGGCTTAGTCAACGGGTCTACAATATTCAGATCCGTATGTATCTTGCAAATCTCTATGTCTCCCACCTAGACTAGATCCCGGATGGAATTGAAGCGTCTCTTGATGTGCTTTGTTCTCTTGTGAAATCTGGATTCCATTGCCAAGGCAATTGCACTAGTATTGTCACAAAAGATTTTCATTGGACCCGATGCACTAGGTATGACACCTAGATCGGATATGAACTCCTTCATCCAGACTCCTTCGTTTGTTGCTTCCGAAGCAGCTATGTACTCGGCTTCACATGTAGATCCCGCCACAAGGCTTTGTTTAGAACTGTACCAACTGACAGCTCCACCGTTTAATGTAAACACGTATCCGGTTTGCGATTTAGAATTGTCCGGATCAGTGTCAAAGCTTGCATCAACGTAACCATTTACGATGAGCTCTTTGTCACCTCCATATATGAGAAACATATCCTTAGTCCTTTTCAGGTATTTCAGGATGTTCTTGACCGCTGTCCAGTGATCCACTCCTGGATTACTTTGGTACCTCCCTGCTAGACTTATAGCAAGACACACATCAGGTCTGGTACACAGCATTGCATACATGATAGAGCCTATGGTTGAAGCATATGGAACATCTTTCATTTTCTCTCTATCTTCTGCATTGGTCGGGCATTGAGTCTTACTCAATTTCACACCTTGTAACACAAGCAAGAATCCTTTCTTTGCTTGATCCATTTTGAACTTCTTCAAAACTTCGTCAAGGTATGTGCTTTGTGAAAGTACAATTAAGCGTCTTGATCTATCTCTATAGATCTTAATGCCCAATATGTAAGCAGCTTCACCGAGGTGTTTCATTGAAAAACTCTTATTCATGTATCCCTTTATCCTATCCAGAAATTCTATATCATTTCCGATTAGTAATATGTCATCTACATATAATATCAGAAATGCTACAGAGCTCCCACTCACTTTCTTGTAAATATAGGCTTCTCCAAAAGTCTGTATAAAACCAAATGCTTTGATCACACTATCAAAGCGTTTATTCCAACTCCGAGAGGCTTGCACCAGTCCATAAATGGATCGATGGAGCTTGCACACTTTGTTAGCTCCCTTTGGATCGACAAAACCTTCCGGCTGCATCATATACAACTCTTCTTCCAGAAATCCATTCAGGAATGCAGTTTTGACATCGATCTGCCAAATTTCATAATCATAAAATGCGGCAATTGCTAACATGATTCGGACAGACTTAAGCATCGCTACGGGTGAGAAGGTCTCATCGTAGTCAATCCCTTGAACTTTTTGAAAACCTTTTGTGACAAGTCGAGCTTTGTAGACAGTTACATTACCGTCAGCGTCAGTCTTCTTCTTGAAGATCCATTTATTCTCAATTGCTTGCCGATCTTTGGGCAAGTCAACTAAAGTCCACAGTTTGTTCTCATACATGGATCCCATCTCAGATTTCATGGCTTCAAGCCATTTTGCGGAATCTGGGCTCACCATCGCTTCTCCATAGTTCGTAGGTTCATCATGATCTAGTAGCATGACTTCCAGAACAGGATTACCGTACCACTCTGGTGCGGATCTTACTCTGGTTGATCTACGAGGTTCAGTAGTATCTTGTTCTGAAGTTTCATGATCATCATCATTAGCTTCCTCACTAATTGGTGTAGGTGTCAGAGAAACCGGTTTCTGTGATGTACTACTTTCCAATAAGGGAGCAGGTACAGTTACCTCATCAAGTTCTACTTTCCTCCCACTCACTTCTTTCGAGAGAAACTCCTTCTCTAGAAAGTTTCCGAATTTAGCAACAAAAGTCTTGCCTTCGGATCTATGATAGAAGGTGTATCCAATAGTTTCCTTTGGATATCCTATGAAGACACATTTCTCCGATTTGGGTTCGAGCTTATCAGATTGAAGCTTTTTCACATAAGCATCGCAGCCCCAAACTTTTAGAAACGACAACTTTGGTTTCTTGCCAAACCACAGTTCATAAGGCGTCGTCTCAACGGATTTTGATGGTGCCCTATTTAACGTGAATGCGGCCGTCTCTAGAGCATAACCCCAAAACGATAGCGGTAAATCAGTAAGAGACATCATAGATCGCACCATATCAAGTAAAGTACGATTACGATGTTCGGACACACCATTACGCTATGGTGTTCCGGGTGGCGTGAGTTGCGAAACTATTCCGCATTGTTTCAAATGTACACCAAACTCGTAACTCAAATATTCTCCTCCACGATCAGATCGTAGGAATTTTATTTTCTTGTTACGATGATTTTCAACTTCACTCTGAAATTCTTTGAACTTTTCAAATGTTTCAGACTTATGTTTCATTAAGTAGATATACCCATATCTGCTTAAGTCATCTATGAAGGTGAGAAAATAATGATATCCACCACAAGCCTCAACATTCATCGGACCACATACATCTGTATGTATGACTTCCAACAAATCTGTTGCTCTCTCCATAGTACCGGAGAACGGTGTTTTTGTCATCTTACCCATAAGGCACGGTTCGCAAGTACCAAGTGATTCATAATCAAGTGGTTCCAAAAGTCCATCAGTATGCAGTTTCTTCATGCGCTTTATACCGATATAACCTAAACGGCAGTGCCACAAATAAGTTGCACTATCATTATCAACTCTGCATCTTTTGGCTTCAACATTATGAATATGTGTGTCACTACTATCGAGATTTAATAAGAACATTATTCATGGGTGCATGACCATAAAAGATTTTACTCATATAAATAGAACAACCATTATTCTCTGATTTAAATGAATAACCGTCTCGCATCAAACAAGATCCAGATATGATGTTCATGCTCAACGCTGGCACCAAATAACAATTATTTAGGTCTAATACTAATCCCGAAGGAAGATGTAGAGGTAGCGTGCTGACCGTGATCACATCGACTTTGGAACCATTTCCCACACGCATCGTCACCTCGTCCTTAGCCAATCTTCGCTTAATCCGTAGTCCCTGTTTCGTGTTGCAAATGTTAGCAACAGAACCAGTATCAAATACCCAGGTGCTACTGCGAGCATTAGTAAGGTACACATCAATAACATGTATATCGCATATACCTTTGTTCACCTTGCCATCCTTCTTATCCGCCAAATACTTGGGGTAGTTCCGCTTCCAGTGACCGGTCTGCTTGCAGTAGAAGCACTCAGTTTCAGGCTTAGGTCCAGATTTGGGTTTCTTCTCTTGAGCAGCAACTTCTTTGCTGTTCTTTTTGAAGTTCCCCTTCTTCTTCCCTTTGCCCTTTTTCTTGAAACTAGTGGTCTTGTTGACCATCAACACTTGATGCTCCTTTTTGATTTCTACCTTCGCAGCTTTAAGCATTGCGAAGAGCTCGGGAATAGTCATATTCATCCCTTGCATATCATAGTTCATCACGAAGCTATTGTAGCTAGGTGGCAGTGATTGGATAATTCTGTCGATGACGCAATCATCCGGAAGATTAACTCCCAATTGAATCATGTGATTATTATACCCAGACATTTTGAGTATATGCTCATTGACAGAACTATTCTCCTCCATCTTGCAGCTATAGAACTTATTGGAGACTTCATATCTCTCAATCCGGGCATTTGCTTGAAATATTAACTTCAACTCCTGGAACATCTCATATGCTCCATGACGTTCAAAACGTCGTTGAAGTCCCGATTCTAAGCCGTAAAGCATGGCACACTGAACTATCGAGTAGTCATCAGCTTTGCTTTGCCAGACGTTCATAACATCTGGTGTTGCTCCAGCAGCAGGCCTGGCACCCAGCGGTGCTTCCAGGACGTAATTCTTTTGTGCAGCAATGAGGATAATCCTCAAGTTACGGACCCAGTCCGTGTAATTGCTACCATCATCTTTCAACTTTGCTTTCTTAAGGAACGCATTAAAATTCAACGGAACAACAGCACGTGCCATCTATCTACAGTCAAACATAAACAAGCAAGATACTGTCAGGTACTAAGTTCATGCTAAATTTAAGTTTAATTAATCATATTACTAAAGAACTCCCACTTAGATAGACATCCCTCTAATCCTCTAAGTGATCACGTGATCCAAATCAACTAAACCATGTCCGATCATCACGTGTGATGGAGTAGTTTCATTGGTGAACATCACTATGTTGATCATATCTACTATATGATTCACGCTCGACCTTTCGGTCTCCGTGTTCCGAGGCCATATTTGTATATGCTTGGCTCGTCAAGTATAACCTAAGTATTCCGCGTGTGCAACTGTTTTGCACCCGTTGTATTTGAACGTAGAGCCTATCACACCCAATCATCACGTGGTGTTTCAGCACGAAGAACTTCCGCAACGGTGCATACTCAGGGAGAACACTTCTTGATAATTAGTGAGAGATCATCTTAAAATGCTACCGTCAATCAAAGCAAGATAAGATGAATAAAAGATAAACATCAGATGCAATCAATATAAGTGACATGATATGGCCATCATCATCTTGTGCTTGTGATCTCCATCTTCGAAGCACCGTCATGATCACTATCGTCACCGGCGCGACACCTTGATCACCATCGTAGCATCGTTGTCGTCTCACCAATCTAATGCTTCCACGACTATCACTACTGCTTAGTGATAAAGTAAAGCATTACAGCGCAATTGCATTGCATACAATAAAGCAACAACCATATGGCTCCTGCCAGTTGTCGATAACTCGGTTACAAAACATGATCATCTCATACAATAAAATTTAGCATCATGTCTTGACCATATCACATCACAACATGCCCTGCAAACACAAGTTAGACGTCCTCTACTTTGTTGTTACAAGTTTTACGTGGCTGCTACGGGCTTAAGCAAGAACCAATCTTTCCTACGCATCAAAACCACAAGGATAGTTTGTGAAGTTGGTGCTGTTTTAACCTTCGCAAGGACCGGGCGTACCCACACTCGGTTCAACTAAAGTTGGAGAAACTGACACCGGCCAGCCACCTGTGTGCAAAGCACGTCGGTAGAACCAGTCTCGCGTAAGTGTACGCGTAATGTCGGTCCGGGCCGCTTCATCCAACAATACCGCCGAACCAAAGTATGACATGTTCGTAAGCAGTATGACTTATATCGCCCACAACTCACCTGTGTTCTACTCGTGCATATAACATCAACACATAAAAACCTGGCTCGATGCCACTGTTGGGGAATGTAGTAATTTCAAAATGTTCCTACGCACACGCAAGATCATGGTGATTCATAGCAACGAGAGGGGAGAGTGTGATCTACGTACCCTCGTAGACTGACAGCGGAAGCGTTATGACAACGTGGTTGATGTAGTCGTACGTCTTCACGGCCCGACCGATCAAGCATCGAAACTACGGCACCTCCGAGTTTTAGCACACGTCCAGCTCGATGACGATCCCCGGACTCCGATCAAGCAAAGTGTCGGGGAAGAGTTCCGTCAGCACGACGGCGTGGTGACGATCTTGATGTTCTACCGTCGCAGGGCTTCGCCTAAGCACCGCTACAATATTATCGAGGAGTATGGTGGAAAGGGGCACCGCACACGGCTAAGAAAACGATCACGAGGATCAACTTGTGTGTCTAGGGGTGCCCCCTACCCCCGTATATAAAGGAGCAAGGGGGGAGGCCGGCCCGCCCTAGGGCGCGCCAAGGAGGAGGTGTCCTCCTCCTAGTAGGAGTAGGACTCCTAGTAGGAGTAGGACTCCCCTCTTTCCTACTCCTACTAGGAGGGGGAAAGGAATGGGAGAGAGAGAAGGAAAGGGGGGCGCCGCCCCCCCCTCTCCTAGTCCAATTCGGACCAGAGGGGGAGGGGGCGCGCAGCCCACCCTCGCCGCCCCTCTCTCTCTCCACTAGGGCCCATAAGGCCCATTACTTCTCCCGGGGGGTTCCGGTAACCCTCCGACACTCCGGTTTTCTCCGAAATCACCCGGAACACTTCCGGTGTCCGAATATAGCCGTCCAATATATCAATCTTTATGTCTCGACCATTTCGAGACTACTCGTCATGTCTATGATCACATCCGGCAATCTGAACTAACTTCGGTACATCAAAACTCATAATCTCATAATATAACTGTCATCAAAACCTTAAGCGTGCGGACCCTACGGGTTCAAGAACAATGTAGACATGATCGAGACACGTCTCCGGTTAATAACCAATAGCGGAACCTGGATGCTCATATTGGCTCCCACATATTCTACGAAGATCTTTATCGGTCAGACCGCATAACAACATACGTTGTTCCCTTTGTCATCGGTATGTTACTTGCCCGAGATTCGTAATACATCATCTCGCAACTAACTTATTAGTTGCAATGCTTGCAAGGCTTATGTGATGTGCATTACCGAGAGGGCCCAGAGATACCTCTCCGACAATCGGAGTGACAAATCCTAATCTCGAAATACGCCAACCCAACAATTACCTTTGGAGACACCTGTAGAGCTCCTTTATAATCACCCAGTTACGTTGTGACTTTTGGTAGCACACAAAGTGTTCCTCCGGCAAACGGGAGTTGCATAATCTCATAGTCATAGGAACATGTATAAGTCATGAAGAAAGCAATAGCAACATACTAAACGATCGGGTGCTAAGCTAATGGAATGGGTCATGTCAATCACATCATTCTCCTAATAATGTGATCCCTTTAATGAAATGACAACACATGTCTATGGTTAGGAAACATAACCATCTTTGATTAACGAGCTAGTCAAGTAGAGGCAAACTAGCGACGTTTAGTTTGTCTATGTATTCACACAAGTATTATGTTTCCGGATAATACAATTCTAGCATGAATAATAAACATTTATCATGATATAAGGAAATAAAATAATAACATTATTATTGCATCTAGGGCATATTTCCTTCACTCGCCACGCGCGCGCCACCTCCACCCTCTGTCCACCTCCTGCTTCCCCGACCCCTTCTAGCGACGCCACGGAGATGCCCCGAAGCCCCTGTCCCGTCTCCCTCACTCGCCGCTCTCTCTCCCCTGGCTCTCTTCCTTTAGCTCACCCGAGCGAAGCCGTCGCTGCCGACCAGTGCTCGCGCGGCCACAGCCACCCCCTTGCTCCCTTGACGCGTCCGAGAGCTCTGCCACGTCGTCCTCATCTTCTTCACCGAGTCACAGGAGCTGGGTCGCCCTGTGATGCCGCCAACATCATCTTCTTCCTCGCCGGTCGCCAGAGATCCCCCTTGCCGCCCCGACTGCTACGGACCGTCTCCGAGCTCGCTAACCTCCTCGTCCGACTCGCTGTGAGCCTCTGACCCTGCCCATCCCTCTCTTGTTCCTCGTAGGCCTCCGTCGCCACCGGACCGCCTATGCCCGAACCCGCCGCTGCCTGCGCTCGCAGCCGACGCAACTCCGGCGACCAAATGGTCCGCCCGATGCATCCAACCCACTCACCGCACCGCGTAGGCCCCTGCTAGCGCCTCAGCTCGCTAGATCGCGCACTGCAGCACTGCCCGCGCTCACGCCCGAGCTCCGGCCACTGCACTTGTCGTCATTGCCGTTGCTACGGGCCGCCCTAGCCACTGCTGCTTGCACTGCTCGATGCGGACGAGCACGAGCAACACGTAGATGCCCTCCGCCACGCTTCAGGCCCCCGGAGGAGGAATTCTGGTGAGCCACCGCCGTGCGTGCTGTCGCCGCCGGCTAAACTCTGGCCTAACCACAAGTTAATTAGGCTAATGACCCTGCTAGTCTAATCCTGGGTCATTGACATGTGGGCCCCGGCCCCACTGACATTTTAGTTAGGTTTAATTTAAGGGTAATTAACAATATTAATTAGCTGAGTGGATGACATATGGGTCCCACTGTCAGGTTTGACTCTGGTTAGGCGTTGTTGACCAGCCGACGTCACAATGATGTAGTGCTGACGCATTAGTGCCCTTTTCTGGATTTATTCTTAGACAGGAAATTCCAGAAAATAGCTAAAACTTCTAAAAATCACAGAAAATAATCTATAGCTCGGATTGAAAAGATTTATATATGAAAAATGATCAGAAAAATCCAATCTATCCATCTGTACTGGTTTCATGCATGTTAGAGCAACTTAACATTGCTGTTTAGATAAATCTAGATAATTCACTTATATGAGTTCATATTTTGAGTTTGCATTTGAATCTTTAATTCAAATGAACTCAAAACACCCTGTTTATAGCTGCATTAGCCAAAACACACTCATCTTGCCATGTCACATTATGCATCATATTGTTGCATTGCATTGATGGTGTTTCCTCTCTGTTGCTGGTGTTGTTCCCCCTCGGTAGACGTTGTTCCGATGTTGTGATCGTTGACACTGATGAAGACTCAATGTTATCTTCAGAAGTGTCAGGCAAGCAAAACCCCTTGTTCATTCCGATACAATCTCACTCTATCGCTCCTGCTCTCTTTTACTGCATTAGGACAACAACGATTCATCTGTTACTTGCTACGGTAGTTGAACCCCCTTATCCTCTGCATGACCTGTCATTGCCACAGTAAATAGATGAAACCCACTATTATGAGTAGGAGTTGTTTGAGCCCTGATGTGCCTACTCATTCATGCTTGTTTGTCATGCCTGCTACTGCTTAGAGTTGAGTCAGGTCTGATTCATCGGGGATGAATTGGAACAGTGATGAACATGTCCTACTGTGTGTGAGCTAAGTGTCTGAACACCATTTGGTAAAGGTAGCGGTGAGAGGCCATGTAGGAGTACATGGTGGGTTGTCTCATTGAAACCGTTCTTAGGAACTGAGTTCTGTGTTTGTGATCCATGACCAGCTACTACCACGCATTGGGCCCGAAACCAATGGACCCTCTCAACTTATTAACTGCCCTTGTCCTCTATCCAGGAGTTGCAACTAGTTTTTGGTGTTTGTAGGATATGTGTTGGCGGCCGTGCATAGCGCTGACCCTAGGGGTGGGCTATGATGCGGAAGATACACCATGGCACGGTGTACCGGGCGCCCGTTTGGTGTCTCGGGAACCCTGCACACATCGTTTGGGGCTGTGAGCGAAACTCCGGCCGGATCTCCTCGCGGATGGAACCCGAATAGGCGATAAACCTGGACTTGAGACTTGTGTGGTTAGTCAGGTCATGGCCGACTCCCTCGCCAGGCTTCCGCTTGAAGATTGCCGAGATACACGACGTGTACATGGTGGTAAGTGGCGAGAGCGTGTGTGAAGAAGTACACCCCTGCAGGGTTATAAATGATCTATTCGAATAGTCGTGTCCGCGGTAAAGGACTTCTGGGTTGCCTATAACAGTTCATAGACAAGTGAAAGTGGATACTCTAAAACTCGCAAGATAAGTGTGAGTACTATGGATGGCCTTCTCGTAGGGAGGCGGGAGCGGATCCATAGTGGTGTATTGAATGGTGAATATGTGGACTCGTGTGCGCCACCTCAAAAGAGTTGCTTGTAGTCGTAGTTCAGGTTAGCCACTGAGTCAAAGCTGGCTTGCTGCAGTTAAACTCCACCACCCCCTTTATTGATACCGATGCATATATAGATAGTTCTGATGTACGTCTTGCTGGGTACATTTGTACTCATGTTTGCCTATTTTATGTTTTGCAGAGAGACGTCAGTCTCGCTAGTAGTTCTGTGTGTACTTCGACGTTTAGCTTGATACCTCAGCTACGATCTTGTGCCCTCGGCAGGATCTAGTAGATAGTCAAGCTTCTTAGCCTTTTTCATTTATAGATGTCTGTACTCAGACATGTTAAGCTTCCGCATGTGTTTTGATTTGTATGCTATGATTGTTGGGTCATGAGACCCATGTTCGTAATATCTCGCTCCTCGGAGCCTAATGAATTAATACTTGAGACGTAGAGTTATGTTGTGATGCCATGTTGTATTTACACATATCGAGCATATTGTGTGTATGATTGAAATGCTTGGTGTGTGTGGGATCCGACAATCTAGTTGTTTATCCTTGGCAACCTCTCTTATGGGGAAATGTAGTCTAGTGCTTCCATGAGCCATATTAGTCCGCTACAGCCCGGTTCACCGGAGTCCTGCTAGCCCAGCACTACTGCTCAGGACACTTGACTAGCCGGCATGTGTTTCACTTCGTTCCTGTGTCTATCCCTTCGGGGAAAGGTCACGCGGTGACATCCGGAGTCCTGCCTAGCCTGCTACAGCCCGGGTTCCCAGAGTCCTGTGCCTAGTGCTACAGCCCTGATTCACACGCTGCTGACCGACATGCTCGATGTGAATCATGTATGCCTGTCCCCATAGGTTGGTGCCTCTTTGGGTTCACGACTAGCCATGTCGGCCCGGGTTCTCTGTCATATGGATGCTAGCGACACTATCATATACGTGAGCCAAAAGGCGCAAACGGTCCCAGGCCATGGTAAGGCGACACCCGTGGGAATACCGTGCGTGAGGCCGCAAAGTGATATGAGGTGTTATCGGCTAGATCGATGTGACTTGAAATCGGGGTCCGGACATAAAACGCGATGATTTCTTCTCCCTAATTTTTTTTCTCTCCGAATGCAAATATATAGAGTTGGAGTTGGCATCGGAGGGAATCCAGGGGGCCGACGAGGTAGGGGGCACGCCCTAGGGGGGGGGTGCCCCCCACCCTCATGAGAAAGGTGTGGGCCCCCTGTTCTTCATCTTTGGCGAGGATTTTTTATAATTTTTCTAAGATGTTCCGTGGAGTTTCAGGTCATTCCGAGAATATTTGTTTTTTGCACATAAAACAACACCATGGCAATTCTGCTGAAAACATCGTCAGCCGGGTTAGTTCCATTCAAATCATACAAGTTAGTGTCCAAAACAATGGCAAAAGTGTTTGGAAAAGTTGATACGACGGAGACGTATCAGGTACCCAGACATTCTGAGTATATGTTCACTTGCAGACCTATTCTCCTCCATCTTGCAGCTGTAGAACTTATTGGAGACTTCATATCTCTCAATCCGGGCATTTACTTGAAATATTAACTTCAACTCCTGGAACATCTTATATGCTCCATGACGTTCAAAACGTCGTTGAAGTCCCGGTTCTAAGCCGTAAAGCATGGCACACTGAACTATCAAGTAGTCATCAGCTTTGCTCTGCCATGTGTTCACAACATCTTGCGTTGCTCCTGCGTGGATTTGTCACCTAGCGGTGCTTCCAGGACGTAATTCTTCTGTACAGCAATGAGGATAATCCTCAAGTTACGGACCTAGTCCGTGTAGTTGCTACCATCATCTTTCAACTTAGGTTTATCTAGGAACGCATTAAAATTCAACAGAACGACAGCACGGGCCATCTATCTACAACAACAAAGGCATGCAAAATACTATGAGGTACTAAGTTCATGATAAATTAAAGTTCAATTAATCAAATTACTTAATTGCGAAGTATCCACTTAAAACAGGAATTCAGTGAAAATCTGGAAACTTGCTTCCTGAGCCGTTAGATCAACAGCGAACGGGTCAATGGTGGGAGTTCTAGACAATGACTTAACTATACTTTACACGTAGACCCCTCTTATTTCATAAATAGCCAGCGGATTATCTTCTCGACTCCCTATTTGCTAATCCATCCCCGGGGACATGGCTAACCATGATTAGTTTATACACTCTTTAGAGGTTTGCTCACTTTTCCCCACAAGACACGATCTCCTCCACTGGATTTCTCGCACTACATGGTGTTTGAGAAACGGATGATCGAGACACAGTCTTTCAGAAGCATTAACTATAACCCCGGGTAGACCGTACCAACCTAGATCCCCTACATCTGCTAGTCTACCACTGGAAGAGGTCACGCAACTTACTCAACTATGCTAGAGCCCATAATAGCTTGTGGCTGCACACGGAAGTTTCAAGCATGAATAATCTTATGATCCCTTTGAGCCTGGGTGGTGGACCATAGGAGGATCACACGGTATAACCCCGGGATCTCCTAGGACAACACGGGTATAACCCAGGTGCCCACAAGCAATCCACCCAGATGTGTATTATAGTTGCCACCTTAAGTTGAACCATTAATTAACAACTCACATCTATCATGGATACTCTCAAACCCAAACCACGTCTACGAGCATAGCATGGCAATATAAGCATAACGTAGAAGTAACTCCCAAGGGTTTGATAATAAACATGGCAATAGGTTCTACCTCATCATCTACTTCCCAAAACCCACATGTTAAGAGATGCTACTCATGAAATGTTTTAGGATTTAAACTAATGCATACAACCGGGTATGAATGAGTATGATCAATGTCTTACTTGCCCTGCTGACGATCTGCAAATCCTAAAGACTCGTAGTAGCACGCTTCACACTCCGGGAATTCTATCGCAAACAAACAATAGCATACATAAACAATCAAGCAAAGATGCAAAGGGACAACTTTGAATAAGAAGATCTAACCAGAAAGTTCAACTGAAGAACTCCGGTTTGCAAAAAGAATCAAATCAAACGGAGCAACGAAACTCAAACTACAAAAGCAACAAGATCCGATTACTGATCTGGAATAAAGTCAAATTTTCCAATACCAAAATCTTGTTGAAGTTGGTTAAACAGAAAGAGGGCTTCGAGACGAAGATCTAGGCGCTTGTTTCACCTGATTTGGACAAAAGAGCGAAAAGATAAACTAAAATGAAGGTTAGGGCAGAAATCGCGATCAAAAATAATCGCAGAAAAGCCCTGGAAAAAACAAGACAAATAGGCTAACGAACGAACATTCGCTGTTTGCAGCTAACTGACGAACAACGTTCATTAAAATGAATGTACGGGCGGAGGTCCGCTATTTAACTAAACCGACAAAAAACCGATCTAAATAAAAAAACCGAGATCTAGGGTTTCGAAAAAACTGGCGGTTTTTCCCAAGAAAAACCGGACGGCGGTGGTGGCTACCTCGGTGGCGGGGTCGGCAGCGGTGGACGGCGGCGGCGGCAAAGGCTGGCGGCGGCGGCGCGGCTCTAGGATCGAGGCGGCGGCGAAGCTAGGGTTAGAGGGGCGGGGCGCGGCTTGGGCCTCGGGGCGGTCGGCTCGGGCGGCTTATAAAGGCCTCTGGGCGCAGTGTCTTGGATGGACACGGCCCGTTAGGTCGGTGACTTTTTTTAAAAAAAATACTGAAGTGGAGAAACAAATAAAAGAAATACTAAACGAAGTCCAAAAATTCTGAAATAAATTTTCAAGGTCCTCTAATAATATTGCGGACAAAGTGAACATTTATTTGGGCCTCTAATGCAATTTTGAAAAACGCATATTATTCCTAATTCAAATAAAATAGCAACAAAAATCCAGATAAAATTACTTATTTGATTTTAATATTTTTCCTCTGATATTTCATTTATTTTGGAGAAGTTATATTATCTCCTCTCATATATTTTAATTAGAAATATTTTCGGAGAGGAAAATAATTAAAACCAAAATGATCCTTGTTTCGATATTTGATAAAATTCAAATATGGAAAACGTGAAATCCCCAACTTTCTCCATGAGTCCTTGAGTTGCTTAGAATTTTGAGGATCGCAAAGCAAAAATGCAGTAAAATATGATATGCATGAATGATCTATGTATAACATTTCAAATTGAAAATTTGGGATGTTACAATCTATGTTAACAAAGCCCATGATATATCAAGATCGTGACATCTCAAGATCACGAGAGAGATAGAGAGAGAGATTAAACACATAGCTACTGGTACAAACCCTCATCCCCGAGGGTGGACTACTCCTTACTCGTCGTGGTGGTCGTCAGGATGATGAAGATGGCCACCGGTGATGATTCCCCCTGGCAGGGTGCCGAAACTTCTGATCTAGGGTTATTTCTGATTTTTGGGCGTCAGTTTCATGGTAAGATGGGCCTCGAGGTGAGCACAACCCACTGGGATATAAGCAAGGGCCCAGGCGCACCCTGGTGGGTTATGCCTTCCTGGTGGCTCTTTTGGCCCTCCCACAGAGCTTCGGGGGTCTGTTTTGTTCCAAAAAAATTGTCAAAAAGTTTCTTCCAATTCTGAGAACTTTTATTTCTGCACAAAAAAACAACACCATGGTAGGTCTGCTCATAAATTATAGATACGTTGGAGACGTATCAGGGCCTACACGGATGCCCCGGTCAATATAATTGCCATAATGCTTCAACATGGATGAAAAGCCCCTCAGCGCAAGTCATAAAAAGATATGGGGATACGGGGAGCCCTGCTGTAGGCCTCTTGAAGGAGTGAAATATGGCAACAATTCTCGATTAACACGAACAGAGAAGTGTACTGATGTGACACACTTCATTAATAGTCTGACCAAATTGCCAGCAAATCCAAGTCTCAGTAGCATAAGTTCAAGGAAGTGCCACCCTACTCGATCATAAGATTTCATCATGTCCAATTTGATTGCACACAAGAAGTTTTTCCCTTTCTTTCGTCTCTTCATCGTATGGACACTTTCAAATTCCATAAGGTCATTATCCGTGATCAACCGACCTGGAACAAAACCACTTTGCTCCTCACTTATAATCTCATCCATGCATGGCCTCAACCGATTGGTTATTACATTGACAGCAATGTTGTAAAGAACTGGGCACAAAGCAATGGGACAATACTGGGAGATATTCTGTGGATGACGTTCCTTAGGAATTAAAGTGATGGCAGTATCATTTAGTCCACCGAGTAATTCGCCACCATTTAAAAAATCTAGCACCGCCGGAACTATATCATGCTTCAATAGATCCTAGTGATGCCGATAAAAACCGGATGTAAATCCATCTACCCCTGGCGTTTTGGATGATATTAATGTCATCCGCGCTTAAACCAAACCATACGTTCCTTGCATCACCTACAGAGTCCCCTCACTTACTCTCGATTTTTCTCCACCGCGACCCGTCAGCGGGTGCTCTCAACTTTCCGTCTTTCTTAGGGTCCTCTTTGTGCCAACGCATCAACTTGGCATTATCTTTGTTTCTGAACAGACGTTTCAACCATGGTATTATAGGAGCATACCACATCACCTTGGCAGAAACCATCTTCCTGGGCCGCTCGCCCTGAACATCACCAGGGTCATCGCGTCTGATCTTATACCGCAATCCACCGCATACCGGGCATGCGTTCAAATCCTCGTACGCACCGCGGTAGTGGATGCGGTCATTAGGGCATGCATGTATCTTCCGCACCTCCAATCCTACAGGGCATACAACCTTCTTTGCTCCGTACGTACTGTCGGGAAATTCGTTATCCTTTGGAAGCTTCTTCAATATTTTCAGTAGCTTCTCAAATCTGTTGTCAGATACACCCTTGTTTGCCTTCCACTGCAGCAATTCAAGTGTGGTACCAAGCTTTGTGTTGCCATCTTCGCAATTTGGGTACAAACCTTTTTTGTCTCTTTGCATCAACAATGACCCGGCGAAGATCATCATTGGGCACATCGTCTCAGTCCTCTTGATCTTCAGCTTCCCCCGTTGCAGCATCACCGTATTCAGGGGGCACATAGTTGTCATCATCCTTTTCTTCTTTGTTGTCCTCCATCAACCCCTCTTTCTCCTGCTTGGTCCAAACGTTATAGTGTGGCATGAAGCCCTTATGAAGCAGGTGGGTGTGAAGGATTTTTTTGTCAGAGTAAGACTTCGTATTCCCACATATAGGGCATGGACAACATATAAAACCATTCTAATTGTTTGCGTCAGCCACTTCGAGAAAATAATGCATGCCCTTAATGTACTCAGAGGTGCGTCTGTTACCGTACATCCATTGCTGGTTCATCTGCGTCCATTATATATGATTAAGTGTGTCAAAAACCATTAGAGAACATCATGAATACAGAAGTGACCAAATTAATAGAAGTTCATCATCACATTAAAACCAAAGTACAGTAGTGATCAAATGTTATTACTGAAAAAATAAATACATAAAGTTCATACATATATAGTTCTCATTGAACAACATATAGCTCTCTAGAGCATCTAATTAAACCATACATTGAAACTATGTAAAACATTTCAATGCAACAACAAATGCGATCATAATCGCAGCTAAGGTAACAATTGATCCAATGGCATAATGATACCAAGCCTCAGTACGAATAGCATATTTTCTAATCTTTCTAATCCTGAAGCGCATTGCATCCATCTTGATCTTATGATCATCGACGACATCCGCAACATGCAACTCCAATCTCATCTTCTCCTCCTCAATTTTTTATTTAGGTAATTTTTTTCTTCTTCAACTAAATTTAACCTCTCGACAATAGGGTCGGTTGGAATTTCCGGTTCACATACCTCCTAGATAAAAACATCTATGTCACGTTGGTCGGCATAATTGTCATAAACACTAAATGAACCAAATAGTAATAAAAGATATTATACCACATCTGAATCATAGATAGGACGAGGGCCGACGGAGGCGGATACCAAAACCATCGCACTATATAATAACAAACAATAATAAAGTAAGAAAATTACACAAGTATCTATCGAAATCATACAAGTAAGAACTTTTTTCTTTTAGAAAGAAGATAAGAACAAGAGGCTCACCATAGTGGTGCTAGCGACGAGATCGGCGCGGGCGATTGACGGCGGTTTGGATGGGGAAGGGACAGGACGGACGACCAAACCTAGACAAATCTTGAGGAAAATGGAGCTTGGATAAGAAGCTTCGGGAGGAGAAAGGTGTGGCTCGGGCATTTCATCGAACACCTCATGCGCATAGGAGGTGAGCTAGAGCATAACACACCTCTCACAAAAAAACAGAGCAATGAGCTGAGCGCGCGGGCACTATATATAGCCTTCTCTTTAGTCCCGGTTTGTGCTTAGAACCGGTACTAAAGGACCACATTTGGTCCCGGTTCGAGACACCAACCGGAACTAAAGGTTGTGGGTCAGCAGCAAGACCCATTGGTCTCGGTTCGTGTCTAGAATCGGGACCGATGGGGTCAGGCGAACCGCGTCCAATGGCCCACGAGGCCCGGCCGGCGCCCTGGCCTCAAGAGCCGTGACTTATTCACTTCATAGGGGAACCGGGATTAATGCCCTTTTTAGGCCTAGACCAAACCCCTGTTTTCTACTAGTGTCGTAGCATCATGCAACATGGAGGTAACTCCCTTGGATCAGTTGTGGCGATTTACCAAGAGTGCTCTGTTTTAAGTTGCAATTTTGATCATGTTATCGTTAGTGCTAATCTTAGAGAGGCCAAAAGAGCAGCTCAGTTCTGTTTAATTTGGCAATGGCAACAAATTCTGCTTGTATTTTAGTTAAATTCCCTCTGGATTAGTTAACGAATCAGACATGCATGTTTGCTACTCATGGAAAATACAAGGAAAGCAAAGAGAGTAAGAAAATAACCACCATGCTGAATAAGGAAATGCAAACACAATCACGAACGAAGTCGAAGGAAAATAATGGCTTCATGGTGGCAAGGAAGACAGAGAGGCCTGACACGGTCGATGCATCAGTTTCTGCTCTGAAGATGGATCGATGGAAGACGGTGGTGTCGGGCCTTGCAGGGTGCTCATGTGGTGCCTGCTATGAGTTCGCCGGACCGGTGTGTGACCTATTCCCGGTATGTGGCTAGGCTGGGGCATCCGGTGTTAGATGTCAGGCTTTGGTGCGATATTTGTTTGTTATTATGCTCGGATATTCGGCAACCCTTCACCAAAGAGATAGGAGTATCAACAGGTGTTGCCTGGATGGTGGCTTTAGCCATACTGATGTATTACTTTGTAAGGCCTTTGTAGATAATTAATAAAATGGCTGCATGCATCTTCCATATGCAGAGGCCGGGGGTACATCCTCCTTTTCAAAAAAGAATGTTACATATCGTGAAATAAATAAGTTCATATGTTACATATAGTGAAAACAATATCAAATATTATTACATGTAACCTTTTTTATAAGTAATAATGTCGTGTGTGGTGCAAGTTTTTGTTCGTGCTAATTATACATGCCCAAATATATCTCTCCAGACAAACTTATATAGAGGACGATCATTACAAACTTATATAGCAATATGTGACAAATAGTGACCAAAGCATTAGCACAATAAATGGCGCTAAACAACTCAGTTTGATGCCCTTCGACTAGCCACAGTGGGAGTAAATTCAGCAGTAACATCAAGTCCAACTCAGCAAATTTGTTTATGTGGCAATGAGTTAATGAGGAGGAGGTAGTTTGAGTAACTTAGTTAGTTACTGTAACATCACATATCTCAATGCAATATGAGTCTATAACCTAATAAATGAAGCTTTGCATGACACCACACTTATGTTACTACCCACTATGAATGTACTAATATAGTCTAGGGGTATATGTATGTTACTCTCCATTGTGGCTTGTCTTCCAAAGCCATTGCACGGAGACAATCTCTACTACATGAAAAGAAGGTAAAGTTCCCGTTTCACCTTTCTCCCACCACCTCTTCGTCCAACATTTTCTTTGTGATAATCAATGACCTTAATTTACTTACCTTCTGAAACAATTCCAATTTAATTTACTTACCAAACTTCTCATCAAAACATAAGGTAAATCACGGGCAAGATTTGATAAATATTTATTTACACAATCACATTAATATGAGCACGTAAATCACAAACTAACATAATAGACTATTTATATCACATTGCAACACACAAGCATTGTCCTATTTTTTTAATTGAATTAAAAAAAGAATAGTGTTCCTTTTCCTGCTAGGCGGAGTGCTTCGTCCAACATTTCCATATTTTTACTGGTGATCATTCCTTGGAACCCACCTTACTTGTCTCATCTTTTATTGACTTACCAAATAAACTATAATTTCTTTGGCAAGTCAATAAGTGATTATTTAAATTAGAAAAATAGCATTGCTTTTCCTGTCAGGCGGAGTGCTTCATCCAACATTCCATACGTTTCCTGATTGTCTCATCTTTTACTGACTTACCAAATAATTTTTTTTTTGGCAAGTCAATGAGTGATTACAAAAAAATAATGACAAATTTTGGTGAATATTTATTTACACAATCATACAATACGGA
The DNA here is from genome assembly GCF_003073215.2 of Triticum urartu. Lineage (NCBI taxonomy): Eukaryota > Viridiplantae > Streptophyta > Magnoliopsida > Poales > Poaceae > Triticum > Triticum urartu. The sequence goes on along the minus strand of NC_053024.1, from coordinate 732,548,862 downwards.
ATTATGGGCTTATGTACTAGAATATTTATACCCTGTAGCAACGGAGGTGCAAATACCTAGTATTATTTTTAAAACTATGATGTCACCCCACTATTATCCCGAGAGGGAAGGGTGGGATCTGGTGGAACGTCCCCTTGGGCACCTCTAGACCGTAGGAAATGCAATGTGGATCTTTTATAGTTTTCGCCAGATGAACATGGGAACCTGAGCCGAATGCCTATGTATCCGGAAGCTTGAGCAGTATATGAATAATAACACAAAGGGACAAAATGATCATCTTATCCTTAACGTGTCAAGATGTCATGAGTTTTTATCTGTTTGAGAAAAAAAACATATTTTGAATAATAACACAAAGGGACACATGTTTTTAAAGTTAAAAAACCATAATGGAAAACAAAGCGAGCATGAATTCAATCATCAAATTTTGTCACATAATAGTGAGTTGTTGAACTGATCGTTGGTCAAAATCTACTCGAAACAATCAAAATGCACAGTGACCGGTGTACATGTATAACGTATTGAAGCTAGTAATCCTAACATTCTACATATCTGGTGGGAGGAGCCACACAGGAGGTTTGTCACCATCCACATGGTACCCCACCGACGTGATCCCATTGAAATTGCCCCATGCGCTGTTTTTTTCCTTGTAAAACACATTGCTGAATGAGGGTGAGTTCGTCTAGTGCACCTTTGCCCTGTGGTCGAAATAGTAGATGTGGTTTCTCCTCACGCCGCCACACCCGCCCGCCACCACGTGCACCACCTTGGTGCATGTCTCCCCCAGAAACAAGGCATAGTCGCCTAAGCTCGTAGCCTCCACCCACTTGCACATGGAAATTGTCATCCCGTCGTCGGCTTCAACTAGTTCAAACAGCGTGAAGGAGGGCCTGCGGTTAAAATCCCTGATCACCATTAGCAGCTTGCCAGGTAGGGCAACGATGTACATGTTGTACTCATGATAACGTCTCTCCGGGTAGAGATTTGGTATAGTCGCCCACACGACAGTCCTGAGCACGAGCGTGCCACGTTTGTTCACGCTGATGTTGATTTTGGTGAGCCTCCCGCTATATCTTGTGAGGCCATAGAGGTTGCCGCCGTAGAATGCGATATCCATGAGCATCCGGTCCTGAAAATATCTTCTTGTCGACCACCCAGCCCCCGGGTGGCTCAGCCTGCAGACTGCGACATTATCCATGCTAGTGATGGCGGCGAGGATACAACCGTTTGAAGTGGGCGGTGAGGAGAAGATGATCTTGCGCGTGTCTTCGGTGGAGTATTGTATGCGGAGCTTCATCCTTTGCTTGGCGGAGAGATCCACCTTCACGCCAGAGAAGAGATTCATGATCTGGAGCTCATCGTCGTACCAGGCGACCCAGCCGCCATCGTGACAGCCGACGAGTGACCTGCGGACGAAATTGCCCGGGAGTTGGAGTTGGACGTACGGCAGGACCTTGTCGTTTTCAGGGCAGTAGCACCGCATGCGTTTCGCTTTGTCATGGCCGCTTGAGTCGAGGAGCAGCCACGGAAAAACGGGCCGCCGCGGGTGGGTCGAGGCAAAGGACGCGCACGCGGCGGCGAGGCGGATCCGGTCGAGCGGGGATTCGAGCCTGGCGTAGACCTCGCGGAGGAGATCTGGGTGGAGGTTGGGCCACCCACCTGCCACCGCCGACCGCCTCTTGACGCCGCAGCCGTCACCTGTGGGCGTGTGCGGCGGCATGGTATGTTTCTTCTTCGTGCTATAATAACGTGCGTACCTCTCCTGAACTATCATGGGCAAATATAGAGGCCGCCCCGATCGATTGTGTAAAAAGGGATCCTTGTTTTAAACGCGTCCGTGCATGCGTTGGATCCTCACCGGACCCAAGGGAAGGGATCATTGCCTCCAACGCGATCGTCTTAAACGCTAATGTTGTTGCATGCGCAAAACAATTTCTTAAAAAAAAAGGAGAGATCGGGCGCAAAACAAACAACCTAAAGAAAGAAGGCCCGACAATTACGGGCGGGGACGAGCATCTTTTTTTTCGATCAATGAGTCATCATCATCAAGAAAAGAAATTAAATTAATTAGGGTGAGAGGCATGCATATCATCAAATTAATTATGGGGCCTGAGCATGATAACTTTTAAAACTGTCTACTACAATAATGTTTCCTAGGCTACGGTGAGGGAGTGACCATGATGGCGACCAGGGCCGGGCCGGCAAAATCCGGGGCCCCGTGCGAAACTAAAAAATGGGGCCCTATCTCACAAAAAAACTAACGAGCAATTATAGTATATATATATCTTAGAACAAAATTATAATGTATATAATATAATATCTTACATAACAATTGGACATATAAAAAAGTCATACCTATCCAATTCCTTGTTGTTTTTCTCTTGCGCTTGGGGAACCAGACTCATGTTTCTCCATGATGATTCAAATCTATATTATTGAAACACAAGATAAAAAAGGTGACTAAAATAAAATTGAAGTTATAGGGTCCTGTGATCTTTAATCGAGGAGGTAAGAAGTAAGAATCAATCTCTAACAAAGTAACGATCCCTGCCAATAGTTAATTACAATATTAGGAATTAGAAGTAGGAACCAAAGTTAATCAAAAAGAAGGACTCGCTAAGCAGTAAGCACATGGCAGGAGGCTAGAGTCGGTCCCCGATCAATCCATATCAATCCAAATTTGAGAGAGGAGAGAGGAGGCGAGGAAGGCAATGGCGGCAGCGGCCGGTTGCCGTAAGACGTTTCCTGTCCTTCCTGTAGCCACAAGCCCACGACCGTCGCCCCATGATCGAGAGTTTTCAGTTTTCTCACGATCCTGAATTCCCGATCACTTTAGGCTGTAGCGATCCAGACATCGTGTACAGGCCTCATCGAGTACAAGCACTCAAGAAGTCGAGGAGGAGTCGAGGACGACGAGGAGATCAGGATTCAGGAGAAGTTCTCGTTTCAGGGTTCAGCCGTTCAGGCTTTCAGCGCTGGTCGCCACAGCCGTTTCAGCGCTCGTCGCTCCCGCCGTTTGACTGTTTAAGCGCTGGTCGCTGCCGCGCCGCCGTTTCAACGCTGGAGTCGAGGTCTCGAGGAGATTACAGATTGGGATGGAGATTGGAGAACGATCCTGATTCCCTCGTAACCTCTCGCTTCGACTCCAGTCCAGCACAGTAGTGCATAAGGTTTTCTCTTTTCTAATGCTAGGCCTATGTATAAAAATTTGGGGCCCCTATAATTTTGGGCCTTGTGCGGGCCGCACTTTTTGAACCACTGTGGGCCCGGGCCTGATGGCGACGTGCTTTAGTCTCACTCCAGAGCTTTGTACTCGTTGCTAGGTGGTTCATGAACATGGTTGTAATTTTTATTATCCCTGTTATTCTTTGCACTGCCATGATTGAAGACTAGCAGATTGGAACTTTCTCGCACACAAAAAAAAATTGGTTGAGAAATCCCATGCATAGATGTCTAAGAGCATCTCCAACAGCCGCTGAATGCGTGGCGCCTAAAAAACGGGTTTACAGCGCGCAAGTAGTTTTTTTTAGGGCGCTAGAAGACATTTGCTCCAACAAGCGCTGTAAAATATGATGCGCGCGCGAGTCCAGCGGCCTCAATCAAGCGGTCACATCTGCAGCAGCCCAGAGTTTGCAGCGCGCGTGACCGGGCACACTAAATATGCTGCGCGCGATGCCTTTTTGATGCGCCCGCTGCATTAGTTATAGCGCGCGCTTTTTTTATGCGGCCGCTGGAGACTCCAAACCAGTTTATATACCGCGCGTCGCTTATATAGCGCTTCTGTTGGAGATGCTCTAAGGTATAGATGACACTAACATGACACGGGCCTGGATGGTCAATTGATGAGTTTGGCATGTTTGCTTTGCATGTGCCGTCCTTCTAACAGACACGAGCATACAAGTCAGTTGACAAAGGTTGTTCTAAGAGACATATGTTTCTATGCCAGATTGTGGCGCTGCCAGACATGACGAGCATCAACGGATACACGGTGGAGTTTGTTGGTGGCTAGTCAGTCCAGACATGATGAGCGCGCGCTAGTCGTGCATGTGGAGAACCCATGCTAGATGAGAGGATGTCACCGTGATTACAGTGGCGAGCGATGGCCGAAGACGATCGGGTCTGCCATCAGCAGATGCTAGTCCAACACCAGTGTGAGTTAGAGGTCACGACAAGGACATGGGTCTATCTCTTGCCTTCCCGTCAAGCAAGAAGTGAACAGTTAGGTTGGACTCAAAATTTGGAGCTTCTGGTGCCGGGGCGGTTGTGGAGACTCGAGGAGATTGTGGTGGTTAGGAAACCGATGCCGCTAGGTTTGCATCCATCCATGCAGACGGAGATGTACTAATCTGCAATAAACTCGTTACATAGATTGATGCCGACGCGATGTTCTCTTCTTCAGCCACAATTCACTGGCTTTCCATTCTCGTTCTGTCTCACAGCCGCCTAACGCCGTCACGACTTTCCTAACCCCAGAGTTCAATAGGCAAACCGATCCCGCGTCTAGAGTTCAAACGAAACGAGGCAAATCCCAAACCAAACCCCCGGGAGAGCACTAGGGGAGCATATGGGTGGCTGCATTCCGACGAACACTCTGCGTGCGGGGCGGCAGAGGAAAGGAGAGGGACACCACACCCTTGTACAAGAGAGACAAGAATCATGTCAGTACACACGAGGGAGGCGGTGCTTGGAAGAGGATTGCCTCCGTCCATGGTTGGGTGGCCACAAACGCAACGACGCTAGGTTCAAGCTTGCTCCCGTCCCCAACGAAGAGGTCTGTCGTGTATCGAGGCTTCCAAACTGATGACTTGTAGTTCCTCGGGGATGGCTTAGGCCCAACGCCGGTGATGTCGGATTAGACGACGACAGATAATGGCCTAGCTAGGGCTTCCGCATACGCTTTTAGTGGGAACATCGGCAAGTAACCTAGGGTGAAACGACCAAATCTCCGGCTATAATCATCCAGGAAATTGCGGTTTTGGTGAAAATTTACACAAAAGCTTGGAAGAAGCTATCTCCTGGGATTGAACGATGTGCATGGTGAAAATCCAAAAAGGATCATGTCGATGCATCCTTCGATGACGACTCTTGTAATTGAGGAATGGGCACAATTATCAGAGATGATCATGCTTGTTTTTGTCGCAACGGGAACTAGTGTCATTCTGTTTGTTGATGATGTCGTGAAAGCTGAGGCTTGTGCTCTCCTTAATGGATTAATTCTTGCAGGGTGAGTTGGTTTCAATAGGATCATTATTGAATCAGACTGCATGGAGGTCATTGCGATCATGCAACAAGGTGGTAACTCCATTGGACCGGCTGCATGATTTACAAAGAGTCTTCTTTCTTATGGTGCAACTGTGATCATTGTTACCATTAGTCACTGTCTGTTGCCGCTCAAAAGTGGCACGATCATAAAGCAACATGCCAGGGCGAAAACCTTGCCGGGGTAAAATCTTGCCGGTGTGAAAGCTTTCCGGTGTGAAGGCTTGCCGGCGTGGAAAGCTTGCCGGCACAAAAAGATCGCCGGTGTGGAAGCTTGCCGGTGCGAAATCTTGCCGGGGGAGAAACCTTGTTAGGGAGGAACCCTTGCTGGAGTAAAAACCTTGCCGGAGTGAAACCTTGCCGGTGTGAAAGCTTGCCGGGTAGAAACATTGCCGGTGTGGAAAGCTTACTCGGATGGAAAACTTGCCGGGTTGGAGGCTATGATAGTCAATCGAACGAGAAGTTGAAGATGGGCTCAAAAGGTTATTCCGATGATTTCGGATGGAAAAATGATCTACACTGGTTGTCTTCGTCTCGTTGAAACGTTCGATTTTGATATAAAAATCGTTCAAATCCGAGTTCGTATGCAAAAGTTAGAGCAATCGGAGTGCAGCCCTGTCACGAGGCAAGATGTGACGCGCCCCACCAGACACATGTCTGACGGGTAGCGCGAGGAAATAGCCTGTGTTGCGAGACCGAACTGACCCTCAAGATGATCTCTGATCAAAAAACCTTCAACATGAAAGTTGTTCGTCTCGTCGAAACGGTCAAGATTGCTTTTAGGCTTATTTTCATCCGAGATCGTTTACCACCACAAAAAAGACCCGCAAGGTGCAGCCAGTTTAAACCGAACAGTTTTGGAAAGTTCGGATAAACCAGTCCGAATTTGACTTGGGTTTTGGACGTGAATTGATGTAGTTTTCTTGTAAGGAAAGCCTAGATAAATTCTTTGCTTGTACGGGAAGTCCAGCCGCCTCTTATATATGTTGGGGGTGACGGCCGATTGAAACAACACACAATCGATCAAATCATCTACCACTTTTTACCTTTACCTTTATCTCTCTCCCTTGTTCTTCTTCTTCTCGTTCTTCGTTCGTTCTTCGTTTGCAGGGCGGCGAACCTCGAGGCCTAGGGGCGATCAGGTCGACCTAGGGCAGCCCATAGCCGCCGCGCGCCCTGACGGGGTCCCTCCCGGGCGTGTGGGGTTTCGGGTCTACAAAAGCACCCGCCGGATTGTCTTGCGTACCGCGCTTCCGGCAGGTCTCCTTCGACGTGAGCTGCGGTGCATCACCCTCGGCGTTAGAGGTACACGGTGACGTGTTCATGTGCGAACACTGTCCTAGAGAGGTTAATAGAGCAGCTCATCTTCTAGCTAGTCAATTGGTGGATGCCCAAAACTATACCTAGAACGTAGATCCACCAGGTTTTTTTGTTTAATTGTGGATGATGTTGCTATGTTCTCAAACGTAATATAATCCTCCATGAAGGCTTTGTCAAGCTTGATGTTTCATGCCCGATGAGCTTGTCGAAGCCCGTACAACGCCTTGCATAGCTTCAATACCTTGTGTTCCTCTTCTTTAATATATCCCGGTGGTTGAATTGTTGTAGTTAAACATGTCTCCGTCTCCTAGCCGGCTCGGATTAGGACTCAATCACCTAATAGGTTTAGCTATAGGCTAGCTATACTAGTATATATCTGTAACCACCCCTTGTAATCTTTGTACCGTGAGATCCAAAAAGTAACAAAAAGCACGGGACCGACACGGCCCTGTTTGCCATCAACTCGCTGTGTTCTCGTGTGTTGTAGTTTCGCCGAGTTGTGCGATCAATCCAGGCGGCGGCTCGTACGTGCACTTGTAGCTGCGTACGGTGTGACGCCGGAGAACCGATCCAGCTGCTTGGTATAGCTTCCTTACGGGGTTGTTTGGATACCAGGTATTTAGTGATCTAGTTTCTTTTTTTGCGGGGCAAGAGATCTAGTTTTTGTTAAACTCATCTAGCAGCGTATATAACAAACTAAAACTTTGTTTGATTTTGCCTAACTCGTAGATATCCCAAACCGATTCTGGTAACACCCAAAAGCCTGGTTTTTGGGAAACGCCTATTAGTCGTTTTTGTATAAACACGTTTATCCTAAACTCAACAACCTAGTTTCTACTACTTTCTAGCTGCCCCGTTTTCCCGCTGTGCCCCACCTGCATGCAAACATGACCACACCCATCCTGTTTTCTCGAGAAGGTAACCAGACGTGGTTTTGTACATGCGTTATTTAAGGATTTCTAAATCCAAACAGAATTTTCTACGCGTGATTCCTTAACAGATTATTAGCAAAAACTGGTTTCCTATAAAATGTTCTTAAAACAGGTTTTGATAAAACTGAGGATAATTGCTCGCTATCCAAAAAACCACTACATGAAGCATCCTGCTGCTTGCCTGTTTATTTCTGCATGTATGTGCGTTGGCCAAAGGATCGGCCGGTCGGAATACGACCGAAAGTACTCCTCGGTGTTTGCATGGGTTGGACCAAAGCCAACAATTGGTATCAGAGCAAGGTCGATCTTCTAGTAACGAAGGTCATGACGGGCAAGGAGATCATGAAAGCGTCCGGCGTGGCTAAAGTACTTGCCGTGCTCGGTTCATCGTACCTACGGTTTGATTGCGAGAACTTGGGGTCTGAAAGGCTCTCATGGAGTGTGGTCTCCGCTCCAACGAGTTGTGGGACACGGTCGATCCAGGAGACGACGCATTCAAGAGGGAGGAGCCGAGAACCGAAAGGATCGGCAGGTGGCGTCAATGATTTACTTGGTGATGCCGATGGAATCCTCTAGCACCTGATCGCCAAAGCAACAGTGAAGGAGGTGTGGGATACTTTGAAGCTCATGTTCGATGGACAAATCCGCGTCAAGCAAGCCAATCTCCAAACTCTCCTAAGGAACTATGAGACTTTGGTCATGGACGACGATGAGTCTGTGGACGCGTTTGCTTCACGGGTAGCTCCTCTCGTCAATCGAATTCGCGCGCTTGGAGAAAACCTCATGGAGGCCTCGATTGTCCGGCAGTTCTTGCGCGCGGCCCCTTCCCGGTACCTGCAAATTGTCACGGCGATCGAGCAGTGCGTCGATCTCGCGACACTCTCCATCGATGATGTTGTCAGACGGTACATGGCTCACGATGAGCGTATGCAGTACAGTCTTGCGGATGGGAGGAACGATGAGCTTGTGATGCTCACGAAGGCGCAATGGATCTCCCTATCGAAAGAAAAGCAAGATGGATCCAAGAGCAGCGGGAAGAAGTGGAAAGGGAGCAGAGCTCGGCGAGAAAGAACTTCGCCGACTCGGACGACGAGGATGCGTCTGCACCACCGAGGAGAAAGTTTGACATCAAAAAAGTGAGGTGTCATAAGTGTGGCCTCCTCAGACACTCCAAGGCTGACTGTGAGGAAGCACCGAAGCAGAATGCGCTCACGGCTGAGAAAGAAGACGACGGGGATATGATGCTGATGTGCGAGCTAGTGGACGAGGAGGATCCAAATGATCATGATCAACTGGACATGGGTCCGGTGAGTGCATCCTGGCAAGTAATCCCAGGCGAAGTTGTGGCGCCAGAAAACCATGACACAAGGCGTGACGGTGTGGTTACACTAGAAACGGGCGATGTTGTGGCGCCGGAAGGCCATGACACAAGACATGATGATGTGGTCATGCCAGAAGTCCACGACACGAGGTGTGATGGAGTGGTCATGCCAGAAGAACGCGACACACGGCGAGCTGCACTCGGGCCAGATGAGCATGACGCATACATTGTGTGAAGTGGTGCAACGAAAAGCGCGACCATCGCAAGGAGCAGGCGCGTGCAAGGATACCAAGACACGAGTGATGATCCACCAGCTTCGGCCAGTCCGTGTGCAAAGGTAGTCGTGCGCGTCGCACGAAGCAACCCGTGCACTAGCTCATACCAGCAGGCGGCCGACGCGGTGCCAGACATGTACGTAGGCAGCAGCAGCGACGGAGCTTTTGCATGGACTGTTACTGCTCCGCATGGACCAGAAGGAGCTGGCCACTACAAGTTGCGTACTCCACCAAGGAGCCCACGTAGTGGCCTGCTAGTGGATGGGCCAAAAGTTGGGCAACATCTAGGAAAAAGAGACGTGCCAGAAATAGTGTTGCAAGCTCCCCAGCGAGCAGTTCGGGTGTGCCCAAAATGCCCGAAAAGGGAAGCTTGAGAACTTCAAAAGACGTGACGTCTTCAACAGCTCTGGAGGCAGAAGAACAGCCACATGAACCAGAGGGTGCGCTTCAAATAAATTCGGTGAAGATGAAGAGTAAAGGGCAACGATGTTTGTACATTGAGGAACTGGGAATTTTTGAAGATTCAAAGACGAAGAAGTGTTGGCGTCGTGCTATGGATTATGAGTTGTGGTCGATCCGAGACAACAAATTATGGGAGCTCGTGGATCTTCCCAACGGACATAATGCCATGGAGCTCAAGTGGGTGAAGAAAGTCAAGAAGGATGTCAAAGGAAACTTGGTGAAGCATAAAGCAAGGCTTGTGGCTAAAGCAAACGTGCAAGAGCGAAGTGTGGACTTCAAAGAAGTTTTCGCTCCACTTAAAAGGATGGACTCGGTGAGGCTACTAATAGCTCTCGTGGCTCAAGAATCTTGGAGGCTACATCACATGGATGTGAACTCTGCGTTTTTGACAAGCTCCTCGGGCATGAAACATCAAGCTTGATGATGACCCATAAGTATAGGGGATCTATCGTAGTCCTTTTGATAAGTAAGAGTGTCGAACCCAACAAGGAGCAGAAGGAAATGACAAGCGATTTTCAGTAAGGTATTCTCTGTAAGCATTGAAATTATCGGTAACAGATAGTTTTGTGATAAAGTAATTTGTAACGGGTAACAAGTAATGAAAGTAAATAAGGTGCAGCAAGATGGCTCAATCCTTTTTGTAGCAAAGGACAAGCCTGGACAAACTCTTATATGAAGAAAAGCGCTTCCGAGGACACATGGGAATTATCGTCAAGCTAATTTTCATCACGCTCATATGATTCGCGTTCGTTACTTTGATAATTTGATATGTGGGTGGACCGGTGCTTGGGTACTGCCCTTCCTTGGACAAGCATCCCACTTATGATTAACCCCTATTGCAAGCACCCGCAACTACAAAAGAAGTATTGAGGTAAACCTAACCATAGAATGAAACATATGGATCCAAATCAGCCTCTTACGAACCAACGCATAAACTAGGGTTTAAGCTTCTGTCACTCTAGCAACCCATCATCTACTTATTACTTTCCAATGCCTTTCTCTAGGCCCAAACAATGGTGAAGTGTCATGTAGTCGACGTTCACAAAACACAACTAAAGGAAAGACAACATACATCATATCAAAATATCGAACGAATACCAAATTCACATGACTACTTATAGCAAGACTTCTCCCATGTCCTCAGGAACAAACATAACTATTCACAAATCATATTCATGTTCATAATCAGAGCGGCATTAATATGCATAAAGGATCTGAACATATGATCTTCCACCAAATAAACCAACTAGCATCAACTACAAGGAGTAATCAACACTACTAGCAACCCACAGGTACCAATCTAAGGCTCGGAGACAAAGATCGGATACAAGAGATAAACTAGGGTTTGAGATGAGATGGTGCTGGTGAAGATGTTGATGGAGATTGAACCCCTCCCATGAGAGGATCGATGGTAATGACGATGGTGATGCTTGCCCCCTCTCGGAGGGATGTTTCCCCGGCAGAACAGCTCCGCCGGAGCCCTAGATTGGTTCCGCCAAGGTTCCATCTCGTGGTGGCGGAGTTTCGTCCTTAAAGCTTGCAAATGATTTTTTCTAGGACGAAAGACTTCATACAGTAGAAGATTAGCACCGGAGGCCTGCTAGGGGGCCCACGAGATAGGGGGCGCACCCCCACCCTCGTAGCCAGGGTGTGGGCCCCCTCTGGTTGATTCTTTCACCAGTATTTTTTATATATTCCAAAACGTGCCTCCGTGAAGTTTCAGGACTTTTGGAGCTGTGCAGAATAGGTCTATAATATTTGCTCCTTTTCCAGCCCAGAATCCCAGCTGCCGCCATTCTCCCTCTTTATGTAAACCTTGTAAAATAAGAGAGAAAAGGCATAAGTATTGTGACATAATGTGTAATAACAGCCCATAATGCAATAAATATCGATATAAAATCATGATGCAAAATGGACGTATCAACTCACCCAAGCTTAGACATTGCTTGTCCTCAAGCGAAAGCCGAAATCAAAAAATATGTCCACATGTTTAAAGATAGAGGTGTCGATAAAAATAAAATACGGACAATAGGGCATCATGATCATTCTTATAACATCAACTTATATAATTCTTGTCATATGATCTCTTATGCTAGAGTAACAATTCAATCACAATTTCAAGTATAAATCATAAACTTCATTGAAAACTAACAAACTATAATCTCAGTCATTGGAGCAATTGCAATTTATCATAACATAGGAAAGATTCAATATAAGAGCTTTTCAGCAAGTCCACATACTCAACTATCATATAGTCTTTCACAATTGCTAACACTCACGCAATACTTATGGGTATGGAGTTTTAATTGGACACAGAGAAAGATAGGGGCTTATAGTTTTGCCTCCCAACGTTTTACCTCAAGGGTAATGTCAACAAAAATCACATCCAATTAGCCATATCTACCAGGATCTTTCCAGCATGTTGTGCTTGCCAAAGGATAAAATGTAAAAAGGAAGGGTGAAGATCACCATGACTCTTATGTAAGGTAGGAGATAAAAGTAAAATATAGGCCCTTCGTAGAGGGAAGCAGAGGTTGTCATACGCTTTTATGGTTGGATGCACAAAATCTTAATGCGAAAGAACGTCACTTTATATTGCCACTTGTGATATGGACCTTTATTATGTAGTCCGTCGCTTTTATTTCTTCTATATCACACGATCGTATAAAGCTTATTTCCTCCACACCAATCAATCGTACAAATTTAGAGAGCAATTTTTACTCCTTGCACCGATGACAACTTACTTGAAGGATCTTACTCAATCCATAGGTAGATATGGTGGACTGTCATGGCAAAACCGGGTTTAAGGGTGTTTGGAAGCACAAGTAGTATCTCTACTTGGTGCAAAGGATTTGGCTAGCATGAGGGGGAAAGGCAAGCTCAATCATGTTGGATGATCCATGACAATATAATTTATTTCAGATGTAAGAAAACATAACCCATTACGTTGTCTTCCTTGTCCAACGTCAACTCTTTAGCATGTCATATTTTAATGAGTGCTCACAATCATAAAAGATGTCCAAGATAGTATATTTATATGTGAAGACCTCTCTTTCTTTATTACTTCCTATTAATTGCAACGATGACCAAAACTATGTTTGTCAACTCTCAACAACTTTTATTCATCATACTTTTTATTTGTGAGCTCATTACTCTCCATAAGATCTATATGATCTCTTTTATTTCCTTTTTATTCTTTCTCTTTTCTTTTATTCCATCAAGATCATAGCAAGATAATCAAGCCCTGGACTCAACACTAATCTTTATTATATATAGCTCACGGACTTGATTACATAGAAGGATCATAAAGCAAAACTCACAACTAGATCATACTAAAACTTTATTCTACTAGATCAAGATATTATCAAAAGGATCGAACTAGGAAAAACGGTAAAGATAGAAGTGATGGTGATATGATACCAGGGCACTCCCCCAAGCTTGGCAGCTGCCAAGGGGAGTGCCCATACCCATGTGATTATATCTCTTTTGCCGGTGACGGAGTTGATGGTTTTGTTGATGGTATAGGCTTGTCGTCCCTCTTCCAAGGCATAGGCTCACCATCATAGAAGGATGATTGAGTCTCCTGAAACCTCAAATCCGCAGCCAAACTCATCCTCTTGAATCTACATTCATACTCACAGTTTTGATTTTGCAGGTCATAGATCTGGGCTTGGAGGTGCTCGATTTTCTCATGAAGCTTGAAGATGGCCTCCACAATGTCCTTGATGTCCAGCTTGTGGTTGTTGGTGAACTCCGTGATCATAATGTGGTTGGAATCGAGTCCACGCTCCACCATCTCCTGACACTTGAAAACTTGTTGCTCCAATGACTCGAGCCTTGCCTCCGTGCTTCCGTTCTTCCTTGGTCCCTCAGCATCACAGATGTGCAACAACCCCTCACGCATCTCAATGGTTTGAGGCTGTTGCAGCACTTCCGCGAGGTAGGGGTTGATGACCTTCTCGAAGAACTGGTCCCTAGGGGCACTAGAAGACGACATGACGACCTGGGTCTATCAAAAAAATAGCTTGAAACAAGGATAGGAGATTTTTGCGTCATACGATGGTTAAAACCTTCGGGAGGTTATATAATGAATTTTTACCGACCAAAATACGTGACGTATAAGAAAACGGAGTCCAGAGAGCACACGAGGTGCCCACGAGGTAGGGGGCGTGCCCAGGGGGGTAGGGCGCGCCCGCGACCCTCGTGGAGCCCTCGTGTCCTTCCCGGACTGCTTCTTATTTTTCTATTTTTCTAAATATTCCAAAACGGAAGAAAATTGCCATTAGAACTATATCAACAACAACTAAAATATGCGTGTATCCATCAGAGGCGGGAAAAGGTCCCATATAATCAAAGCCCCAAACATCAAATGGTTCAATAACAACTGAATAATTCATAGGAATTTCTTGATGTCTATTAATATTACCAATTCTTTGACATTCATCACAAGATACAACAAACTTACGGGCATCCTTGAATAGAGTAGGCCAATAAAAACCGGATTGCAATACCTTATGTGCGGTTCTATCTCCAGCGTGGTGTCCTCCATAAGCTTCAGAGTGACACTTGCGTAGGATCTGTTCCTGTTCATGCTCAGGTACACAATGTCTAATAACACCATCTACTCCTTCTTTATAAAGATCTGGGTCATCCCAAAAGTAATGTCTCAAATCATAGAAAAACATTTTCTTTTGCTGGTATGTGAAACTAGGTGGTACAAATTTAGCAAAAATATAATTGGCATAAACAGCATACCATGGAGCAGTACGAGAAGCATTTATGAAATTTAGTTGTTCATCAGGAAAGCTATCATCAATAGGTAGTGAGTCATCAAGAACATTGTCTAGCCTAGACAAGATGTCCACAACGGGGTTCTCAGCTCACTTTCTATCAATAATATGCAAACCAAATTCTTGTAGCAAGAGAACCCATCTAATAAGTCTAGGCTTAGCATCTTTCTTTTCCATAAGATATTTAATGGAAGCATGATCAGTGTGAATAGTTACTTTAGAATCAACAATATAAGGTCTGAACTTATCACAAGCAAATACAACTTCTAAGAATTCCTTTTCAGTTGTAGCATAATTTCTCTAGGCATTGTCTAGAATTTTACTACCATATTGAATAACATTTAATTTCTTATCAACTCTTTGCCCTAGAACAGCACCTACAGCATAATCACTAGCATCACACATAATTTCAAAGGGTAAATTCCAATCAGGTGGTTGAACAATAGGTGCAGAGATCAATGCTTTCTTAAGTATTTCAAATACTTCTACGCAATCATCATAAAAAACAAATGTTATATCTTTTCGTAATGAATTAGTCAGAGGCTGAGAAATTTTTGAGAAGTCCTTAATGAACCTCCTATAAAAACCGGCATGACCAAGGAAACTTCTTATACCTTTGATGTCCTTGGGACATGGCATCTTTTCCATAGCATCAACCTTAGCTTTATCAACTTCAATACCTCTTTCAGAAATCTTTTGCCCCAAGACAATACCTTCATTAACCATAAAGTGGCACTTCTCCCAATTGAAGACAAGGTTAGTTTCTTCACATCTCTGCAAAACTCGATCAAGGTCGCTTAAGCAATCATTAAAAGAGGATCCATAGACGGAGAAATCATCCATGAAAACCTCATAAATCTTTTCACAAAAGTCAGAGAATATAGCCATCATGCATCTTTGGAAGGTAGCAAGTGCATTACATAAACCAAAAGGCATACGTCTATAAGCAAAAGTACCGAACGGGCAAGTAAAAGTGGTCTTAGATTGATCATCAGCTGACATAGGTATTTGAGAGAAACCAGAATAACCATCTAGAAAGCTAAAATGTGTATGTTTGGATAATATTTCTAGCATTTGATCAATAAAAGGTAAGGGGTAATGATCTTTTTTAGTAGCCATATTTAATTTACGGAAATCAATTACCATCCTATAACCTCTAATAATTCTTTGCGGAATCAATCCATCTTTATCATTAGGAACGACAGTAATACATCCCTTTTTAGGGACAAAATGGACATGACTTACCCACTGACTATCAGCAATGGGATAAATTATACCTTTCTTACCACTTCTTTCATCATAGGATTCAGCCGTCGTTGGTGATCACGAACTGGTTTGGCATCTTTCAACAAATTTATTTTGTGTTGACATAGAGTGGGACTAATGCCCTTAAGATCATCGAGAGTATATCCAATAGCAGCACAGTGCTTCTTCAGAGTTTTCAATAATCTCTCTTCTTCATGCTCTAAAAGGTTAGCACTAATAATAACAGGATATATCTTCTTCTCATGAAGATAAGCATATTTAAGAGTATCAGGTAACGGTTTAAGCTCAAACACGGGATCACCCTTGGGTGGAGGAGGATCCCCTAGGATTTCAACAGGCAAATTGTGTTTCAGGATGGGTTCCTGTTTAAAGAATACTTCATCTATTTCCCTTCTTTCATTCATAAACATATCATTTTCATGGTCTAGGAAATACTATTCTAAAGGATCACTAGGAGTCACGGCAATAGAAGCAAGACCAATAATTTCATCTTTACTAGGCAATTCCTCTTCACGGTGTTGTCTATGAAAATTAGAGAAATTAAATTCATGAGACATATCACCTAAACCAATAGTAACAACATCCTTTTCGCAATCTATCCTAGCATTAACTATGTTCAAGAAGGGTCTACCAAATATAATGGGACAAAAGCTATCTTGTGGGGAACCAAGAACAAGAAAATCAGCAGGATATTTAGTTTTCCCACACAAGACTTCAACATCTCTAATAATTCCAATTGGTGAAATAGTATCTCTATTGGCAAGTTTAATTGTGACATCAATATCTTCTATCTCAGCAGGTGCAATATCATGCATAATTTATTTGTATAATTCATGAGGTATAGCACTAGCACTGGCACCCATATCACATAAGCCATGACAACAATGATCTCCTATTTTAACAGAAATAACAGGCATCCCTACCACGAGTCTATGTTTATCTTTAGCACAAGGTTTAGCAATTCTAGCAGTCTCATCACAGAAATGAATAACATGCCCATCAATATTATCAGACAAGAGATCTTTAACAACAGCAATATTAGGTTCAACTTTAATTTGCTCAGGAGGTGTATAGGTTCTAATATTGCTTAGTGCTCAGGACTACAACTTCGATCATCCTGGTATTTCACTTTTCATGTTGATTGGAAGTATGCTACCTTTGTTAGTGATCAGAGAACGAGTTGTCTATTGTTTCATGTGTATTTGATGAAATCTCTGATGATGTGCCCTGTCTCTAGGTCTGGAGACCAACCAGGACAAGAGCAAGTGCCAGCAGCAGTTCGACAACTACAAGGAGTGCAAAAAGAGAGAGGTTCACCTTTGTTTCCCCAATTCTCTATAGGTTTAGCTGTTCAAAGCTACTACTAAGCTACAACCAAAAGAAGTTAAAGAGACGAATCAGAAGGGTGGTGGGGAGGAGAAAAAGCATTGCTTCCTGCTATGCTTGGCAGGCTGGCTGGTGTTCCTCTGCTTTCTCTTTGCCACTGCTTTAATTTCCACTTGCTTATTTTTTGGTTTCATTTTGGAAAATTGCTTATTGTTCTTTGGTGCCATGTTTGATGCAAATGTGTTACTCTGTGTGTTTAAAGTAAGTTCAAATTAGCATAAATTCTGAAATTTTGGAGGGAAAAAAGTGGACTTGTACAATAGGCTAGGCAATGCAAGATGGGGAACTAGCAAAAGCCTCTCTACTGAGCTAGGTTACTTTATTAGGTGAGAACCTATAGATTGTGTATAGGTCCTTGTTTGCTGACCTCTTGTTTGTTTCCTCTGTGCCAAAACTTACTGTGTAGTTCTGAAACTGATACAGTGACAGGGGAAAAAGAAAGTGAGCATCAAAACCAAACAATGTAGTAATAGTAGTAGGAGTACAAACATGACTAAAATCACTTCTGCCAAAAAAGGGAAAGGAGCTCTTGCCCCCATTGCCAAGAATCTTTTGGTGCTTGAGAGGGAAGCTTGGTCACTTTGCAAAACTGAAGCCCCCACACCACCACTAGAACACAACCTCTGTTTTCGCAAAAAGCTAAAGTTTTTATGCTTAAAACCTTCTTAAATAGCAGTGCTTAGAACAAGATAGTCCCACGTCCAGATCACCTCCCCCTCCCTTAGTTACACCATCCAGACCCACCATAATATTGTAGTAGCTCTTGTTTGTTCCTTCTTGAGATGATGATGCTACTGCTGTACTCACTGTATTCACTTCTGCTGCTGCTGTACTTGTGATGATGTTGTTTGAAGGGGCATCACAATACTTGTGATGATGCTGCTGCTGTACTCACTATATTCAGTATTGCTGCTGTACTACTTGTGATGATGCTGCTGCTGTGCTACTTGTCATTTTGTCAAGTGATGCTGCTGCTGCTTGGGATCTTCTAAAATGATCCATTGGTGACTTCATTACGCGGGGATAATGATTTTGTAGGTACCCGAGAGGCCCTTGAGTTCACCGAAATGTCGATTAACTTCCGTTCCGGTAAATTCGGGTACTCCATATGTCCTATTTTCAGCAAAGGTCATGCTAAAATTTTCCATGAATTTTAGCATGACTTCGCTAAAAATAGGACATATGGGGTACTTGCGAATAATGCATGGGCCGGGGTATCTTAGTACTTAATTAAGTAGGATCAACTGTTTTTTGTCCATCACTCAATAAACTACATGTATGTGTATTTAGCATGAATTTTTTAGGCAACATAGTGGGTGATCTTCCAACTGCATTTTTTCAAAGAAGATGCAAATGAGTGAAATGGGCTCACCGTGCCAAGGGAAATCAGGCTCAATGTAGGACATATGCAGTTGATTTGCTGTTCTTATGGAATAAATAATAGATGTTTAACTGAAACCATTTACTGTAGGACTTGCAGGCAGCTATGCTTGCAAGCAGTAGCCCTTCTCTCTTCTTCTCATTTCTCTCATCTCAAGCAGTTAAACACTTTATTTAATTAAAACTACTCCACACAAAATTAAATGAAACTTTTCAAACAAAAATGATCATGTATATATGGAGTAAAGTTTCAGTATAGTTCCAAGCACAGTAAAGTTACAGTATAGTTCCAAGCACAGTAAAGTTTCAGTAATGTTATGGAGTACTGAATTTTGCAATTTTGGTTCTCTGTAATTTTGCTTTAATCTGTGAAAATTGGAGTAGCATTATTGCTTGCTCTGTAGTGCATTTTTGCTAGGGACCTGATATTCCATAGTGGTGCATTTTTACTACAACCTAAACTGGAGTAAACTAGAGTAGGACCTGATACATTTAAGCCATTTGCTAGCACTTCTTGACTAATACAATTCCTTACAATTTCTGTAGATTTCCAAAATTCAGTTTTGTTCCGCACACCGAAGCCCCAAGAAAGAAAACTGCAATCTGAAATAGGTGATCAATTTTCAGCCCTTGGATTAGTTTAGTATTTTTTCACACACTCAGACACCCTTGCTTGCCATGTGTGGGAGAGAGATAGTGAGAGGAGACAAGAAGAAGGGGGTTAGGAACGGACTTGGACCTTAGCAACAAAACACTAACAGGTTCCATCCCAAAACACCTAGGCAATATCACAAACATCTCTCAATTGTTCCTTGACAATAACCAACTTTTTGGCGACATTCCTCGAGAATTAGGTTATTTGGTCAATTTAGAGATCTTGTTCCTTGACAATAACCAACTTTTTGACCAAACTTTTTTCCTATTTAGAGCGAAACATGGCTCACAACGATGATGCCGGCGGTTCGGGCAAGGCATTCTGGGAGCTGTACCAGGAGATGGAGGAAGAACCTCACCGCTATGAGGACGCCGCGGAAGACACCGATCCCGACTGCACAACCCCTAGTGGCCTCGGGGATGACACCACTGATGGTGCCGCCGAGGATGATACCACTGATGATGGCAGCGCACGCACAGATGGCATCCAATCGAAGAGGCAATGGAAGGACCGGCGCCCGAACGTGCTCGGCACCGTCAAGGAGGAATTTACTGAAGTGTCCTCCAGTGGGCATCCAACGGCGCCCAAAGAATTAGTCAAGGGGTACGCGGGACCGCTCGGGTGCATTCTCCGGAGCACTGTCTCGATCAACACCGAGAACCTAAGGCATCGTGATCGAGGGAATTTGCACAACCTCCTCTTCACGAAGCTGCACGAACGATACAAGTTCCCCGGTGACTTCACAGATACACACCTCTCAGGGAATAAAGTGAACAGTGCCGCCCTCACGAAGATGAGCACGGCCCTGGCTAATTGGAGAGCCGCGGTGAAAAGAAGGATTGAAAAGGGTGATAGTTATGAGAAGATCAAGGAGACAAATCCTTCGATCAGCGAAGCTGACTACCTGGAGTTCAAGATCAAGTGCGAGAGCAACGCAACCGCACAATCAAGTCAGTGGGGGAAAAATATGCGGGACTTGAACTTAGGGATCCACAAACTCGGTATCAGCGGTTACCAAGGGGCGGAACCTATATGGGACAAGAAGGACGCGGAGCATGCCGAGCAAGGCCTACCACCCCTCTTCGATAAATACCGTGACAAGCAGACCAGGAACTATGTCAGGGCCTGGTACAAGATTGTCCCGGTAACAAAGGAGCTTACCACGGATCCGAAGACCAAGGCGCTTGAGCTTGTTCTGGTATGGAATACACCCCCGCGTAATTAGCTCCATATGGTTGCATTCTAATTAATGAAGACACATTTCTAAATGGTTCACGTTCCTTCTACAGGAAACTGAAAATTGTAGCACGGGGTCGTCTTAGAGCTCCCCTTGGGACACCTCTTTAACTAGGGCGTTGAACGTAATGAAACACAAGGATAAGCTTAGTAAGCCGACATCAGCTGTTCGTGTGGTCGGCAAAGGCTTGTACATGAAATGGTCGGAATACTATATCGCTGGGCGAAAGGAGAGAAAGACCAGCTCGGAAAGCTAGGAGGGCGAGGTTCAAGAACTCAAGGCAAAAGTGGTGCGGATTCCGGAGATAGTCGAAGAGCAAGTGCGAGACCAACTGGGAGCGACGATCACCGCCATTATACCTACATTGCTTGAGGGGCTGCAGGCGTGGATTGCGGGCGGCCAACAGGGGCCGCCCCCGATTCCTAGCTTCACGGGCAGCAACTCGCACAATGCGCCGGCGGCTCCATTGGTGTCTCCGGCGGAGGCGGCATTGGTGTCTCCGGCGTCGGTGCCGGCATTGGAGCTTAATGAACCTGGGTGTGGGAAGAATACACCGGCCGGCACCTCGGCAGCAAGCGGCCCCTCCGTCACTTGCACGCCCACCGTTGGCGGTGCCTCGACATTAGTCGAGCTCGATGCCATCACGGTAACTAAGCCTCTCGGCCGATGACTTCATCTCCATGCCTTTGACTGGGCATCCCTGACGCCCTACATGTTTTCGCAGGGCGCTGACGACGTTCCGTGCACTCTCCCGCACTTCGTGGACGGCGTGTTGAATGATGTCGCCAAGGCCAGAATCGTTCAACCGGGCAACCGCATGTTCCACGGTAATCCGATGCCACCCAACGTGTATAGGGTTCAACTGGTTCGGGTCTTGCGGGGCTGTGACGACTTGTTACCTCCGTATCGACTCCCTGGGGCCGAAGAACATGATGTGATGACCCTAAGTGCCTGCATAAGCTGATCCATGCTTTGGCCGAAGAGCCAGATTCGTTTGGGGGCGGGGGACACCACCCCACAGAGAACAACGCCAGTCGTGCCGGCGCCAGGCCAGGGCAAGACCGCCGCAACGCTACTGCCGTCAGCTGATCCGGACATGCATATGGCACATGATCCGGATGACGATGATAGTACATTTACCAGGGTCGATAAGTACTTCAACGAACATGGGTACGGTGACGAATTCTTGGGGCCTCCTTCTCAAGAACCCAACCCTGCAAAAGACGATCGTGATCTAGCTGGTACCGCGGAGAAACCCAATTGCAACAGGCGTCGTCTGGCGCTCAGTTCTCAAGAGACGCCTCGAGCTGCCGCCTTCACCGAGCCTCAGATAGCCGAGGTGCGAAATATTATCAGCCCCAACACACTCAAGAAGGTGGTCTCTGAGCAGAACTCGATTCCATTACAGTAGACGAAGAAGGGACGGAAAAGAAAGAATAACAAGGGTGCGAGCCAGCCGGCACCAAGTACGATCCATGCTCACGACGGTCCACCGTCACCTAATTAAGGATATCTCGAGGAGGGTGCATGTGGCGGGTAGGACGACGCTACTGACTAATCTGCTCAATGCTGCAACCGTTTTTTGCGGAGTCTGCATGATAGTGTTCTTTCTTTGGAGAAGCAGCGTCTCTCTGAGAATGATGTGGCATACCTGGTTTTTGTGGCCAAGGTGCCAGAGGGCAAGGGCTTTGTTGATAGCGCCATCAGGGGTATGATCGTCCTGTGGTTTGATGACATCTTCGCTATGTTTAACCTTGATCTGCTTCACTACACCTTCATTCGGCTATTTTCGCTAAGTATGGAGATGCGGATCAATAGAGACAAGACCCCGGACATCGTGATTGTCGACCCATTCTACATGCGTGCCAAGTTCTTGGGCAGCGCTGGGGATAGGCAAGTCGCGAGTTCATACCTCGAAGGCGTCATTCTGGCGAACCAAGATAAGGATAACGTCCTCGTGCCTTACTTTCGCGAGTAAGTCATCCCCTCACCGCCCCGTAACATATGATTTCTTAGATTTCGATCTTTCTTTTTTTCTAACATTCCGTGTTTTGTGCAGTGACACACGTTGCACACTCATCCTCTTAAGCCCGAACTATTCCATGGCCACGTATTTCAACTCGGACCGTCAGTCGAATAAAGACTACACAAATATCAAGAAAGTTCTTGATGATGTTCTCCCCGGCTACGCCAAATCTGGAGGCACCTTCAGGAGGCCAAATTTTAGGTATGGCAAGCACGTGTTCACCCATGTAACGACGTTCCCCTACGTCAAGCAGCCTCCTGGCGGTCAGAAGGATGCCTACTACACCCTCCATCACATGCGGGCGATCGTACGGGACCATAATCACCTTCTGCTACCAAATAGTCTCAAAGATTGGGCCGCACGCTTGTCG
Source organism: Triticum urartu (assembly GCF_003073215.2). Taxonomy (NCBI): domain Eukaryota; kingdom Viridiplantae; phylum Streptophyta; class Magnoliopsida; order Poales; family Poaceae; genus Triticum; species Triticum urartu. The sequence continues at coordinate 732,526,186 of NC_053024.1, read as the reverse complement.
GCAATCCAGGACGCGGACCTCAGACAAGAATTCGTTCACATCTAGTCAGAGTTTGTGGAAATCATCCATCAAGATTTCCTTCGTGCCTCGGGGCAGTTCTACCTCAAATATCAACCGTCCAATAGTGAAATAGAAACAACGCTACAAATGCAGGCTGACAACGATCGTGATTTCACACGAAAGACGGCGGCTTCATCCACGTGCCGGTCCCTGAGTCGAGTCGAAAGTAGTGATGCTATGTAGTTCTGAAATATCGATTAGCTCATGTTGTAATTGAACTTTAATGAACTTGTATGTCTCTTTGGTTTGGACAGTCGTTCACTTATATGTAATCGATGCTATTTATTAGTAGGACCATGAATCGTGCTATTAATGTGTTGCTTTTCTCTTCCGACCCTTTTGTGGCATACTTATATATTGCTTATGTATTGTCTGTGAATTGCTACTAACGTTTTGCTCGTCTAGTGCATAGAGATGCCGTCGTATGTCGTGTACAAGGGTAAGGTTCCCGGAGTCTACGACGATTGGGAGGAGTGTCGGAGACAGGTTCACCGTTTCAGCGGTGTCGGTGGCCTTCAAAAGATGATGCAATCCTTTCTCCATAGGATGACATGATGTATGGCCTCTCCCAATGTATGCTCGTCGTCACCTCCAGGAATGTCAAGCTGTAGCTCCGAATATGGGTCCACCACCTCATCAACCAAGACACGAGCATAGCCCGCTGGAATCGGGTTGCAATGGAAGGTTGCCTCGGGGGAATTTGAAAAAGCAACGACGTCCGCCACCTTCATGGATATGTTCTTCATTTTGAAGTGTAGCTCGCAGTTAGTGTTCTCTGTGATGTCATCCACGGGGTATCTATCCAGCACTGCGTCGCCTGGGGCGGAACCCACGCTGCTTCTCGGCATGGATGGGGCGGTGCTATCCAATGCTGGATCATCCGCTAGCTGCTGCAGATGCTGAGACCCCCTTTGTTGGCTAAGTGAGTCGATCTGCTCCTGCTGCCGCTGGAATTTAACTGCCAATTCCGCTTGACTTGCTTCTAGGCCTTGAAGGCGTTCATAGTCCCGCTTCCTCTGCTCCTCCTACATCTTCCTCTTCTTCTCCTCCGCAATCTTCTTTCTCGCACGGGTTCTGTAGTCGGCGTTCCAGTCCGAAAACCCCTCATACCACAGAATAGCGCCCTTGCCTCGTGTTCTTCCCGGGTGTTCAGGATTTCCCAGGGCACGCGTAAGCTCGTCGTTCTCTCTGTTGGGCTGGAACACCCCCGATCGAGCCTCTTCTATTGCAACAAGTATCGCATCGTCGGCTCCGTTCAGACATGCCTTCGTCGAAACATTGCCTGTCTTCGGGTCCAACTCCCCCCATGCACATAGAACCAAGTCCTGCACCTCGGGGGCCAGCTCTTAGTAACCGGAGTGACACTTGCATCCTCCATCTCTTTCTCAGACTTACCCCACTTAGGCATTGCCACCGCGTAGCCACCTGGCCCCAGCTTATGGAACTTATCCTTTTTTTCGGCATTCTTCTTGTTTATTCTCGACCGTTCCTTAGCTAATTCTGAATCCTTGAATTTCACGAAATCGTCCCAATGAGCACTTTGATTCTCTAGTATCCCCTCGAATACTGGAGTCTTCCTTCCTCCCTTCACGTACTTCTCCCACGTCGTTCTCTTGTGGTTCTTGAATGCAACCGCCATCTTCCTAAAAGCAGCGCCCTTGACTTTCTGCACATCTGCTTCTGTGAAATGATCTGGTAGGGTGAAATGTTCCATGAGAGTATCCCAAAGCAGTTTTTTTGATTCTCGTCGACAAAAGTAACATTTGGACGTGGCTTTCCTGGCTTTCTCCATTCTTGAAGGGAGATCGGGAGTTGGTCCTTCACAAGAACTCCGCACTGACGAACGAACTTGTCCGCAATCTTCTTAGGCGCTAATGGTTCGCCATTAGGATTGAATGCCTCAATATTGTACTTTACGCCCTCCTTCAACTTTTTGTTCGGGCCTCGTTTCGTCCTTTTGCCTGAAGATTTGCTCAATCCGGATGGCTGAAAGAAGAAAGATCGATTCGTTAATATATCTTCAACTCATTTAAAACATGCGATGATCACCAGATTCCTGCTTGTATAAATATATAGACCTCGCCGGTGTTTGTTGTTTTAGGATCAACATGTTCTTCGTCGTAGTTCATGACTTCATCAGTTCGGTCGTCGCGATCGAATATCATATCACCCTCCCCGGTGTTGTTTAGAAATTCGGAGCCGTCAAAATCTTCTTCATTCTGATCATCATCTGGCCCGCGTATGATATCGAACATGGTCTGTTCTCTCTCTCTCTCGGTATTGTCCGCCATAGCTTTTATTTAACTATGCCAAAAGAAATATAAAACAATTTAGTATAATCTCGAATAATAGATATAATCTCGAATACATCATCTCGAATAATAGATATAATCTCGAATACATCGTCTCGAATAATATATAATATTGAATAGTACATCACTGGCTCATAGCTGAAGTGCGGCGCGGGCAGTGGACACCCAAAGAGAAGGAACCCTCACAGGATCATAGCTGAAGTGAGATCCCTGAAGAAACTGCCAGGTATTGGAGAACCTGCCGCCCTCTAACGCAACCATGTAGCGATGGACGTGCTCATCCTCCTCCCTGACACGACGACGTACCACCTCCGGCGGGGCCGGCTCCCTCCGCACCGAAACTGGCCCACGCGAACGCCACCAAACGAGATCAGGGTCGACGACGGGACCCGGGGCCGGGTTCCTCATCAAGCGGCGCGCCCCTCCAGGCAGCACTTCCCAGTGCCAGCCCGGCGGAGCCCAGTCCCGGACATGGGTCAGCTGGACGTCGTCGCGGACGTGTCGACGGCGAGGATGCGGGCCGGGCATCATCGACAACAAATACTAGCTATATGCCCGCAAAAAGTAACATTTTTTTAATGACTGGATTTTGATAACTAAAATTTCTAACATTTCTATAACATTTCTAACAATGCTATATATAACTAACATTTCTAATATTTCTATAACTAAAAAAAGAAAAATTCCTAACTTTTTTATAACTATTTCTATAACTAAAAAACAGAAAAATTTCTAACAATTCTAACTTTTTTATAACTATTTCTATAACTAAAAAACAGAAAAAATTCTAACAATTCTAAAATTTCTAACTATTCTAACAATTCTAACATTTCTAACTATTTCTAAAAACAGAAAAATGTCTAACAATTTCTAAAAAACAGAAAATTCTATAACTAAAAATGTATGTGTGTGTGTGTGAGCGCTCACCGGCCGGCGAGGCGAGACGCGACGGGGGGCGCGCGGCGACGGGGACGGTGACGGGCGCAGCGACGACGGGGCGGCGACGACGGGGACGGGGACGTACGGGCCGGGGCGGCGGCGACGACGGGGACGGTGATGACGCGGCCGGGACGGGCCGGGACGGGGCGGCGGTGACGACGGGGACGGGACGACTGGGCGGCGACGACGGGGACGGGGCGGCGACGGGGGCGGCGACGGGCCGGGGCGGCGACGAGGGATATGGAGACGGCGGGGGCAGCGGGCGACGGTGCAGAGGAGAAGAAGCAGAGGGAGAGATGAGAAACTGACAAAATTTTGAAGTGTTTTCTTATATAGAACCCGCCTTTAGTACCGGTTGGAGCCACCAACCGGTACTAAAGGTCTGTTTTGGCTAGCCCAAGCGGCGGGAAGCGACCCCCTTTAGTACCGGTTGGTGGCTCCAACCGGTACTAAAGGCCCCCCCTTTAGTACCGGTTGGTGCCACGACCCGGTACTAAAGGGTGTGCGCTGCCAGGCGAGGGGCACAAAAGTTTAGTCCCACCTCGCTAGCCGAGGGGCACTCGCACCTGCTTATAAGCCCCACCGTCGCTACTGTCTCGAGCTCCTCTCTTAAGCAGGCCTTCTGGGCCTACCTCTTCTGTGATGCCCTGTTGGGCCTACTGGGCTAGCGGGCCTGCATCCTGGCCCAGTAGGTGGGCTTTTTTTTCTTATTTTTTTGCTTTATTTATTTTTGTGAATAACTTAACTTTGAAAATAGATTTTTCAGTGATTCTTTTTTCTTATGTTTAATATTAGTGTGTTTTATCATTATATTCAATTTAGTAATGCTTAGGTTATTTAAAAAATGAAATGCCTTTGTAACGGATGAGTTTTCGTCCGAAACCCTGATACTTCGAAACAGATTGTCCATTTTGTACACGAAGTGCATCCAGTTTTTGCGGTAACCCCCTCTACTTTTTTGCACATGCTATGTGGGTGAAATTATGATACCATGCCAACTTTCATCCTTTTCTAAGTTCATTTGAAATGCTTTTCAATTTCAGGGTCATTTAGCTGAAAAAATCAGTAAATGCTTGAAAGAATTTGCTTGCACATAACATTTCTTCGCGTTTCAAATGCCAAAACACATAACTAGCTACCCTAACTATTACAGAGATTCCCTCCTGGGTGTGAAACACAGAAGAAAGTGCTGATAGTTAAGCCGATCACATCCCAGATCTTTGGGTGTGAAACTTTTTCTTCGCGCGTGTCCCTTTGCGTCGTAGCCATGGAAAATCTTCATCATTTAACGGGATGCTCGGGTCAATATTCACTGTGAATGGAGCAATTTCATCAAACTTTTCATAATCTTCTGACTTGTCTGTCTTGTCATCCACTCCCACGATGTGTCTCTTCCCAGAAAGAACTATGTGCCGATTTGGCTCATCGTACGATGCATTCGCTTCCTTATCTTTTCTTTTTCTTGGCTTGGTAGACATGTCCTTCACATAGAAAACCTGTGCCACATCATTGGCTAGGACGAATGGTTCGTCTGCATACGCAAGATTGTTGAGATCCACTGTTGTCATTCCGTACTGCGGGTCTTCCGTTACCCCGCCTCGTGTCATATTGACCCATTTGCACCGAAACAAAGGGACCTTCAAACCACATCGATAGTCAAGTTCCCATATGTCCTGTATATAACCATAATATGTTTCCTTTCCGTCTTGGTTTCTGCATCAAAGCAGACACCACTGTTTTGGTTGGTGCTCTTCTTATCTTGGGCGATCGTGTAAAATGTATTACCATTTATCTCGTACCCTTTAAAAGTCATTATATTCGAAGATGGTAACTGGGACAACAAGTACAGGTCATCTTCAATAGAGGTGTCATGCATGGTACGTGCTTGCAACCAGCTGGCGAAACTCTTGGTTTGTTCACGTGTAATCCAGTCATTAGACCGCTCCGGATGTTTGGAGCGTAGCAAATTCTTGTGTTCATCCATATACGGAGCCACCAAGGCGGAATTCTGTAGAACTGTGTAGTGTGCTTCAGTGAGAGAATGTCCGTCCATACATATTATTTGTTCCCCTCCTAGCGTGCCTTTTCCATCCAGTCTGCCCTTATGCCGCGATTCAGGAACACCTATCGGCTTAAGGTCAGGAATAAAGTCAATACAACACTCAATGACCTCCTCATTTTGACGGCTCTTGGAGATGCTTCCTTCTGGCCTAGCACGGTTATGAACATATTTCTTTAAGACTCCCATGAACCTCTCAAAGGGGAACATATTGTGTAGAAATACAGGACCCAAAACGTTAATCTCTTCGCATAGGTGAACTAGGACGTGCGTCATGATGTTGAAGAAGGATGGTGGGAACGCCAACTCGAAACTGACAAGACATTGCACCAAATCATTCTGTAACCTTGGTATGATTTCTGGATCGATTACCTTCTGAGAGATTGCATTGAGAAATGCACATAGCTTCACAATGGCTAATCGAACGTTTTCCGGTAGAAGCCCCCTCAATGCAACCGGAAGCAGTTGCGTCATAATCACATGGCAGTCATGAGACTTTAGGTTCTGGAACTTTCTCTCTGCCATGTTTATTATTCCCTTTATATTTGACGAGAAGCCATACGGCACCTTAATACTGAGCAGGCATTCAAAGAAGATTTCCTTCTCTTCTTTGGTAAGAGCGTAGCTTGCATGACCCTGATGTATGCCGTCTTTTCCGTGCATACGTTGCTGGTCCTCCCGTGCCTCAGGTGTATCTTTTGTCTTCCCATACACGCCCAAGAAGCCAAGCAGGGTCACACAAAGATTCTTCGTCACGTGCATCACGTCGATTGCGGAGCGGACCTCGAGGTCTTTCCATTAGGGCAGATCCCAAAATATAGATTTCTTCTTCCACATGGGTGCGCGTCCGTCAGCGTCATTCGGAACAAGTTGTCCACCAGGACCCTTTCCAAAGACCACCTTCAAATCCTTGACCATATCATGTACATCAGCACCAGTACGGTGGCGAGGCTTCGTCCGGTGATCCGCCTCACCTTTGAAATGCTTGGCTTTCTTTCTTACGGGATGCCTGCTCGGAAGAAATCGACGATGTCCCAGGTACACATTCTTATTAGCCAAATATATACTGTCGGTATCGTCCAAACAGTGCGTGCATGCACGGTATCCCTTGTTTGTCTGTCCTGAAAGGTTACTGAGAGCAGGCCAATAATTGATGGTCACGAACAGCAATGCCTTTAGGTCAAATTCTTCCCCCATGTGCTCATCCCACGGACGTACACCTGTTCCATTCCACAGTTGTAAGAGTTCTTCAACTAATGGCCTTAGGTACACATCAATGTCGTTGCCGAGTTGCTTAGGGCCTTGGATGAGCACTGGCATCATAATGAACTTCCGCTTCATGCACAACCAAGGAGGAATGTTATACAAACATAGAGTCACAGGCCAGGTGCTATGGTTGCTGCTCTGCTCCCCAAAAGGATTAATGCCATCTGCGCTTAGACCAAACCATACGCTCCTTGCGTCATCTGCAAACTCCTTCCCATACTTTCTTTCGATTTTTCTCCACTGCGACCCGTCAGCGGGTACTCTCAACTTTCCGTCTTTCTTACGGTCTTCTCTGTGCCATCGCATCGCCTTGGCATGCTCTTTGTTTTGGAACAAACGTTTCAACCGTGGTATTATAGGAGCATACCACATCACCTTGGCAGGAATCTTCTTCCTGGGGCGCCGGCCCTCGACATCACCAGGGTCATCGCGGCTGATCTTATAGCGCAATGCACCACATACCGGGCAAGCGTTCAAATCCTCATACTCACCGCGGTAGAGGATGCAATCATTAGGGCATGCATGTATCTTCTGCACCTCTAACCCTAGAGGGCAGATAGCCTTCTTTGCTTCGTACGTACTCTCGGGCAATTTGTTGTCCTTTGGAAGCATATCCTTTATCATTACCAGCAACTTTCCAAATCCCTTGTCAGATACACCATTCTCTGCCTTCCATTGCAGCAATTCAAGTGTGGTGCCCAGCTTTTTCTTGTCACCTACGCAATTCGGGTACAACAATTTTTTGTGATCCTCTAACATGCGCTGCAACTTCTTCTTCTCCAAATCACTTGCGCAGTTTCTCTTTGCATCGGCAATGGCCCGACCTAGATCATCAATGGGCTCATCTGATGCCTCTTCTTCAGCTTCTTCCTGTATTGCCGGCTCAGCTTCTTCCCGCATTACCGGCTCAGCTTCTTCCCCCATTGTTGTATCATCGTATTCAGGGAACCCATGGCCAGGATAGCTGTCGTCGTCCTCTTCTTCTTCATTGTCTTCCATCATAACCCCTCTTTCTCCGTGCTTGGTACAAACATTATAATGGGGCATGAAACTGGACTTAAACAGGTGGACGTGAATGGTTCTTGACGTAGAGTAATTGTGACCATTCTTACAGCGAGCACATGGACAAGGCATAAAACCATCCGCCCGCTTGTTTGCCTCAGCCGCAAGCAGAAAAGTATGCACGCCCTCAACGAACTGGGGAGAGCATCGGTCATCGTACATCCATTGCCGGCTCATCTTCATTACACAACACCGAATAGACCAAATTAATAAAAGTTCATACATAAAGTTCATACAACACTTAAATGCAACAAACAAATAACTCTCTAGCTAAAGCATTTAAATGCAACAACAAATACGATCAAGATCGCAACTAAGGTAACAATGGATCCAACAGCATAATGATACCAAGCCTCACTATCGATGGCATATTTTCTAATCTTTCTAATCTTCAAGCGCATTTTCTCCATCTTGATCTTGTGATCATCGACGACATCAGCAACATGCAACTCCAATTCCATCTTCTCCCCCTCAATTCTTTTCAATTTTTCTTTCAAGTACTCGTTTTCTCTTTCAACTAAATTTAACCTCTCGGCAATGGGGTCGGTTGGAATTTCCGGTTCACATACCTCCTAGAAAAAATTTCTATGTCAACTTGATGGGCATAATTTGTCATAAACACGAAATGCAACTAGTTTTAAAAGAGAATATACATACCACATCCGAATCATAACAAGGACTAGGGCCGACGGGGACGGATATCAAAACCATGGCACTATATGTATAACAAACAACGTACGGGTAAGATAATTATACGAGTAACTATATATCCAAATCACACAAACATCAATTTTTATATAAAATTTCATGAACAAGAGGCTCACCACAAGGTGGTGCCAGCGACGGGATGGTGCGGGCGATCGACGGTGGCTACGATGGAGATTTAGAAGGCACTAAGTAAACCACACCTACATATGCAAACTAAGTGTTATTTTTGACCTCAAATTGCATATAAATCAAATACTAGCACATATATATATCCTCCCAAATTACTAAACTCACAAATTAATCACTATATAAAGCATTGCAAGAGCTAATCTAGCAATGAGAGATGAAAGGACAAAGTTGCTAACCTTTGTGATCATTTGAATGGATAGGGGCCTTCAAATCTTGACAAATTTTGGGCAAAATGTGTTATGAGCTCGAGAGGAAGAGGGGAAGAACAGAGAGCTGAGGGGAAAGGGGAAGAACAGAGCGAGCTCGGGTGGACGAAGGGTTTATGTAGGACGACCTTTAGTACCGGTTCGTGCCAAGAACCGGTACTAAAGGGGCTGGAGGGGCCCCAGTCTGACAACATCCTGCCACCACTCTCATTAGTACCGGTTCGTGGCACGAACCGGTGCTAAAGGTTCGCCACGAACCGGTACTAATCAAAGCGGCCCGACTAGCCATTGGAACCGGCACTAATGTATACATTAGTGCCGGCTCAAATACAAACCGGCACTAATATGCTTCACGTTTGACCCTTTTTCTACTAGTGTAACATGCCTTTTCCTAGTAGTGATTGATACCTTGGTTCTCAAAAATTGAGGAAAATACTTACGCTACTTTGCTGCACCACCCTTTCCTCTTCAAGGGAAAACCAACGCAATGCTCAAGAGGTAGCAAGAAGGATTTCTGGCGCCGTTTCCAGGGAGTCTACGCAAAAGTCAACATACCAAGTACCCATCACAAACCCTTATCTCCCGCATTACATTATTTTCCATTTTCCTCTCGTTTTCCTCTCCCTCACTTCACCCTTGCTGTTTTATTCGCCCTTCTTCTGTTCGTCTTTCCATTTGCTTTGATGTCTTACTTGGCTCGTTTGCTCGTTTGGTTGGAATAGTTATTTATTTATTGCTAAACAGAGAACCTAAGATCTATGGATCCTCATCGGCTTGCTAATCTTTTTCAGAGATGCAATTATGATGAACCAATTGCTAGTGAGTTTTGTGCACTAGATTATCTTTATGAGGTTTTGTTTGAAATTTGTGAATCTGAAAAGTGTGATGAATTACTTTATGAAGCGATCCACGATAGATCTTTGAATAAAAAGCATGATTGCAATGATTTTATTATAAATTCTATTTATGTAAATTGTGCTAATAATATGAAAAACCCTAAGCTTGGGGATTCTAGTTTTGCTATGTCCTCTACTTGTTGCAATGATCATGATTGGGGTGATTCTTCTTATGATCTGGAAATTTTATTTAAGCCCCATGATGAATATGAGATTGATAATAGTGTTTGCAATATTATTGAAAGTGGGTTTGGAAGAGTGTCAACTTTAGATCCCACTATTTTGGAAGAGTATCAACTTTGCATGCATGTGGATCGTGTTGAAAATATTTTATGTGATAGCTATTTTGTTGAACTTTCTTATGATCCTACATGTAATTATTATGAGAGAGGAAAATATAGTGGTAGAAATTTTCATGTTACTAAATTACCTCTCGTTGTGTTGAGATTGCTATTGTTTCTTTCCGCTTCCTTGCATATGCTAGTTTCTGCTTGCCTTGATAATTTGTTTGCCTATAAGATGCCTATGCATAGGAAGTATGTTAGACTTAGATGTGTTTGTCACCTGTTTTATGATGCTCTCTTTGTGCTTCAATTCTTGTCTTTCATGTGAGCATCATTGAAATATTATGCCTAGCTATAAGGCTTTAAAGAAAAGCGCTTGTTGGGAGACAACCCAATATTTTCCTTGCTGTTATTCGATAAATAATTTATCGAGCCTCTGCTTTGGTTGTGTTTTTTGTGTTTAATTAGTGTTTGTGCCAAGTAGAACTGTTGGGAAGACTTGGGGAAAGTCTTTTTAATCTTGTTGTAAAAAACAGAAACTTTAGCGCTCACGAGAACTGCTGCCCTTTTATTTGGAAAGAGCTATTTAGTTAATTCTTTCTGCAGATGGTTAACAGATAAATTCCTCACGTCCAGCAATTTATTTCAGAAGTTTTGGGGTTCCAGAAGTTGCGTTAGCTACATATTACTACAGACTGTTCTGTTTTTGACAGATTCTGTTTTTCGTGTGTTGTTTGTTTATTTTGATGAATCTATGGCTAGTAAAAGAGTTTATAAACCATAGAGAAGTTGGAATACAGTAGGTTTAACTCCAATAAAATAAATAATGAGTTCATTACAGTACCTTGAAGTGGTGTTTTGTTTTCTTTCGCTAATGGAGCTCACGAGATTTTCTACTTTAAGTTTTGTGTTGTGAAGTTTTCAAGTTTTGGGTAAAAGATTTGATGGATTATGGAACAAGGAGTGGAAAGAGCCTAAGCTTGGGGATGCCCATGGAACCCCAAGATAATCTACGGACACCTAAAAGCCAAAGCTTGGGAATGCCCCGTAAGGCATCCCCTCTTTCGTCTACTTCCATCGGTAACTTTACTTGGAGCTATATTTTTATTCACCACATGATATGTGTTTTGCTTGGAGCGTCTTGTATGATTTGAGTCTTTGCTTTTTAGTTTACCACAATCATCCTTCCTCTACACACCTTTTGAGAGAGACTCACATGATTTGAAATTTATTAGAATACTCTATGTGCTTCACTTATATCTTTTGAGCTATATAGTTTTTGCTCTAGTGCTTCACTTATATCTTTTAGAGCACGGTGGTGGTTTTGTTTTATAGAAACTATTGTTCTCTCATCCTTCACTTATATTATTTTGAGTCCTTTAGAACAACATGGAAATTTTCTATAATATAAAAACTTTCATAGAAGTGCATTGAATACTATGAGAAGTTTGATAATTGATAATTGTTTTGAGATATGGAGATGGTGATATTAGAGGCATGCTAGTTGAGTACTTGTGAATTTGAGAAACACTTGTGTTGAAGTTTGTGATTCTCGTAGCATGCACGTATGGTGAACCGTTATGTGGTGAAGTCGGAGCATGATTTATTTATTGATTGTCTTCCTTATGAGTGGCGGTCGGGGACGAGCGATGGTCTTTTCATACAAATCTATCCCCCTAGGAGCATGCGCGTAATACTTTGTTTCGATAACTAATAGATTTTTGCAATAAGTATGTGAGTTCTTTATGACTAATGTTGAGTCCATGGATTATACGCACTCTCACCCTTCCACCATTGCTAGCCTCTCTAGTATCGAGCAACTTTCGCCGGTACCATAAACCCACCATATACCTTCCTCAAAACAGCCACCATACCTACCTATTATGGCATTTCCATAGCATTCCGAGATATATTGCCATGCAGATTTCCACCGTTCCGTTATTATGACACGCTTCATCATTGTAATATTGCTTTCATGATCATGTAGTTGACATCGTATTTGTGGCAAAGCCACCATTCATAATTCTTCATACATGTCACTCATGCATCATTGCAAATCCCGGTACACTGCCAGAGGCATTGACATAGAGTCATATTTTGTTCTAATTATTGAGTTGTAATTCTTGAGTTGTAAGTAAATAAAGTGTGATGATCATCATTATTAGAGCATTGTCCCAAGTGAGGAAAGGATGATGGAGACTATGATTCCCCCACAAGTCGGGATGAGACACTGGACGAAAAACAAAAAAAGAGGCCAAACAGAAAAAAGGAAAGAAGGCCCAAAAATAGAGGCCTAAAAGAAAAAACAGAAAGAAGGCCCAAATAAAAAATGAGACAAAAAGAGAGAAGGGACAATGCTACTATCCTTTTTCCACACTTGTGCTTCAAAGTAGAACCACCTTCTTCATATAGAGAGTCTCCTATGATATCACTTTCATATACTAGTGGGAATTTTTCATTATATAACTTGGCTTGTATATTCCAATGATGGGCTTCCTCAAAATGCCCTAGGTCTTCGTGAGCAAGCAAGTTCGATGCACACGCACTTAGTTTCCTTTTCGAGCTTTCATATACTTATAGCTCCAGTGCATCCGTTGCATGGCAATCCCTACTCTCTCACATTGATATCTATTGATGGGCATCTCCAAAGCCAGTTGATACGCCTAGTTCATGTGAGACTATCTTATCCTTTTTGTCTTCTCCACAACCACCATTCTATTCCACCATAGTGCTATATCCATGGATCACGCTCATATATTGCGTGAAGATTGAAAAAGTTTGAGAACATCAAAAGTATGAAACAATTGCTTGGCTTGTCATTGGGGTTGTGCATGATTTAAAAGTTTTGTGTGGTAAAGACAGAGCATAGCCAGACTATATGATTTTGTAGGGATAACTTTATTTGGCCATGTTAATTTGAGAAGACATAATTGCTTTGTTAGTATGCTTGAAGTATTATTATTTTTATGTCAATAATAAAATTTTATCTTGAATCTTTCGGATATGAACATTCATGCCACAATAAAGAAAAAAATTACATTGAGAAATATGTAAGAAAGCATTCCACATCAAAAATTCTTCTTTTATCATTTACCTACTCGAGGACGAGCATGAATTAAGCTTGGGGATGCTTGATGCGTCTCCAGCGTATCTATAATTTTTGATTGCTCCATGCTATTATATTATCTATTTTGGATGTCAATGAGCTTTATTTTACAATTTTATATCATTTTTGGGACTAACCTACTAACCGTAGGCCCAGCCCAAATTGTTGTTTTTGCCTATTTTAGGGTTTCGCCGAAAAGGAATATCAAACGGAGTCCAAACGGAATGAAACCTTCGGGAACGTGATTTTCTCAACAAATGTGATCCAGGAGACTTGGAGTGGGCGTCAACAAACAAATGAGGAAGCCACGAGGCAGGGGGGGTGTGCCTGCCCCCCCTGGGCGCACCCTCCACCCTCGTGGGCCCCTCGTTGCTCCAGCGACATACTTCTTCCTCCTATATATATCCATGTACCCCCCAAACATCCCGGAGCACCACGAAAACCTAATCCCACCGCCGCAACCTTCTGTACCCAAGAGATCCCATCTTGGGGCCTTTTCCAGAGCTCCGCCGGAGGGGGCATTGATCACGGAGGGCCTCTACATCAACTCCATGGCCTCTCCGGTGATGTGTGAGTAGTTTACTTCAGACCTACGGGTCCATAGTTATTAGCTAGATGACTTCTTCTCTCTCTTTGGATCTCAATACAATGTTCTCCTGGATCTTCTTGGAGATCTATTCGATGTAATCTTCTTTTGTGGTGTCTTTGTCGAGATCCGATGAATTGTGGGTTTATGATCAAGTTTATCTATGAACAATATTTGAATCTCCTCTAAATTCTTGTATGTATGATTGGTTTATCTTTGCAAGTCTCTTCGAATTATCAGTTTGGTTTGGCCTACTAGATTGATCTTTCTTGCAGTGGGAGAAGTACTTAGCTTTGGGTTCAATCTTGCGGTGCTCGATCCCAGTGACAGAAAGGGGAATGACACGTATTGTATTGTTCCGACCAAGGATAAAAGATGGGGTTTATATCATATTGCATGAGTTTATCCCTCTACATCATGTCATCTTCCTTAAAGCATTACTCTGTTCTTATGAACTTAATACTCTAGATGCATGATGGATAGCGGTCGATGTGTGGAGTAATAGTAGTAGATGCAGAATCGTTTCGGTTTACTTGTCGCGGACGTGATGCCTATATACATGATCATAGGTAGATATTCTCATAACTATGCTCAATTCTATTAATTGCTCGACAGTAATTCGTTTACCCACCGTATTACTTATGCTCTTGAGAGAAGCCACTAGTGAAACCTATTGCCCCCGGGTCTATCATTCATCATATCAATCTTCCAACACATAGTTATTTCCTTTGCCATTTATTTTACTTTGCATCTTTATTTCTCTTTATCATAAAAATACCAAAAATATTATCTTATCATATCTAGCTATCATATCTCACTCTCGTAAGTGACCATGAAGGTATTGACAACCCCTTTATCGCGTTGGTTGCGAGGTTCTTATTTGTTTGTGTAGGTGCGTGGGACTTGAGCGTGATCTCCTATTGGATTGATACCTTGGCTCTCAAAAACCGAGGGAAATACTTATGCTACTTTGCTGCATCACCCTTTCCTCTTTGATGACCCACAAGTATAGGGGATCTATCGTAGTCCTTTCGATAAGTAAGAGTGTCGAACCCAACGAGGAGCAGAAGGAAATGATAAGCGGTTTCCAGCAAGGTATTCTCCGCAAGTACTGAAATAAGTGGTAACAGATAGTTTTGTGATAGGATAATTTGTAACGAGCAACAAGTAACAAAAGTAAATAAAGTGCAGCAAGGTGGCCCAATCCTTTTTGTAGCAAAGGACAAGCCTGGACAAACTCTTATATGATGTAAAGAGCTCTCGAGGACACATGGGAATATCGTCAAGCTAATTTTCATCATGCTCATATGATTCACGTTCTGTACTTAGATAATTTGGTATGTGGGTGGACCGGTGCTTGGGTGCTGCCCTTACTTGGACAAGCATCCCACTTATGATTAACCTCTATTGCAAGCATCCGCAAATACAACAAAAGTATTAAGGTAAACCTAACCATAGCATGAAACATATGGATCCAAATCAGCCCCTTACGAAGCAACACATAAACTAGGGTTTAAGCTCCTGCCACTCTAGCAACCCATCATCTACTTATTGCTTCCCAATGCCTTCTTCTAGGGCCAAACAATGGTGAAGTGTCATGTAGTCGACGTTCACATAGCACCACTAGAGGAGAGACAAAACATACATCTCATCAAAATATCGAACGAATACCAAATTCACATGACTACTAATAGCAAGACTTCTCCCATGTCCTCAGGAACAAAAGTAACTACTCACAAAGCATACACATGTTCATAATCAGAGTGGTATTAATGTGCATATAGGATCTGAACATATGATCTTCCACCAATTAAACCAACTAGCATCAACTACAAGGAGTAATTAACACTACTAGCAACCTACTAGCACCAATCCCGGACATGGAGACAAGAATTGGATACAAGAGATGAACTAGGGTTTTGAGCTGAGATGGTGCTGATGAAGATGTTGATGGAGATTGCCCTCTCCCGATGAGAGGAGCATTGGTGGTGACAATGGCGATGATTTCCCCCTCCGGGAGGGTAGTTTCCCCGGCAGAACAGCCCCGCCAGAACCCTAGATTGGTTCCACCAAGGTTCCGCCTAGTGGCGGCGGAGTTTCGTCCGAGAAGATGGCTTATGATTTTTTTCCCATCGAAAGACTCCATATAGCAGAAGATGGCCACCGGAGGGCCACCAGGGGGCCCACCTGGTGAAGTTCTTGCGCTCAATGTTTTTTATATATTTGGAAAACATCATCCGTGAAGTTTCAGGACTTTTGGAGCTGTGCAGAATAGGTCTATAATATTTGCTCCTTTTCTAGCCAGAATCCCAGCTGCCGGCATTCTCCCTCTTTATGTAAAGCTTGTAAAATAATAGAGAATAGGCATAAGTATTGTGACGTAATGTGTAATAATAACCCATAATGCAATAAATATTGTTATAAAAGCATGATGCAAAACGGACGTATCAACTCCCCCAAGCTTTGACCTCGCTTGTCCTCAAGCGAAAAGCCTAAATCGAAAAATATGTCCACAAGTTTAGAGATGAAGGTGTCGATAAAAATAAAATACGGACATGAGGGCATCATGATCGTTCTTAAAGCAGCAACTTATATAATTCTTGTCATATGATATCTGATGCTAGAGTAATAATTCAATCACAATATCAAGTATGAATTGTAAACTTCATTGAAAATCGACAAACTATAATCTCAGTCATTGAGGCAATTGCAATTTATCATAACATAGGAAAGAGTCAATGTATAAGAGATTTTCAGCAGGTCCACATACTCAAATATCATATAGTCTTTCACAATTGTTGACACTCACACAATACTTATGGGTATGGAGTTTTAATGGGACACAGAGAAAGATAGGGGCTTATAGTTTTGCCTCCCAACGTTTTACCTCAAGGGTAATGTGAAAAGTAATAGTTCATGAAAATCCACATCCAATTAGCCATATATACCAGGATCTTTCCAACATATTGTGCTTGCCAAAGGATAAAATGTAAAAAGGAAGGGTGAAGATCACCATGAATCTTTTGCAGTATAGGAGATAAAAGTAAAAGATAGACCCTTCGCAGAGGGAAGCAGAGGTTGTCATGCGCTTTTATGGTTGGATGCACAAAATCCTAATGCGAAAGAACGTCACTTTATATTGCCACTTGTGATATGGACCTTTATTATGTAGTCTGTCGCTTTTATTACTTCCATATCACACGATCTTATAAAGCTTATTCCTTCCACACCAATCAATCATACATATTTAGAGAGAAATTTTTATTGCTTGCACCGATGACAACTTACTTGATGGATCTTACGCAATCCATAGGTAGGTATCTCTACTTGGTGCGATGAATTTGGCTAGCATGAGGGAGAAAGGCAAGCTCAACATGTTGGAGGATCCAAGACAATATAATTTATGTCAGATGTAAGAAAACATAACCCATTACGTTGTCTTCCTTTTCCAATGTCAACTCTTTATTACTTCATATTAATTGCTCACAATCATAAAAGATGTCAAAGATAGTATATTTATATGTGAAGACCTCTCTTTCTTTATTACTTCATATTAATTGCAACAATGACCAAAACTATGTTTGTCAACCCTCAATAACTTTTATTCATCATACTCTTTCCATGTGAGCTCATTACTCTCCATAAGAGTCACATGATCTCTTTGTTTCTTTTTATTTCTTTCTCTTTTCTTTTATTCACTTAGGATCATGGAAAAATAATCAAGCCCTTGATTCAACACTAATCTTTATTATATAGCTGACGGACTCGATTACATAGCGGGTTAATAAAGCAAAACTCACAACTAGATCATACTAAGTGCTTTTATTCTACTAGATCAAGATATTACCAAAAGGATCGAACTAAGAGAAACGCTAAAGATAAAAGTGATGGTGATACGATACCGGGGCACTCCCCCAAGCTTGGCAGTTGCCAAGTGGAGTGCCCATACCAGATACTCAATTCTTCTTTGTTGGAGGAGATGGTGGTGATTTTGTTGATGGCGTAGTCTTCTTCCTTAATTTGCATTTGAGAAAAAAATTTGGTCCCTCAGGTCCTCGATCCCCTGTTCCAGGCTCAATACCTTTTTGCATAGTTCCTTCTTGTTTTCCTGCAAGAGGCGAAAAGGGATAAACTCGATCTTAGGTTTCTTTACTCTATCCGGGAGGCTTGACTTTTTGAACTCCACATGCATGTCCCTAGGTTGAGGTAGTGGGACTTCATCTTCATTTGAGCTCGTCTCCTCCTTTCCCTTGGGTTCATAGTCTTCTTCTTCTTCCGTGGTCCAACCATAATGCTCCACATCCCCATAGACCCTAGGATCTGCAAGGTAATCAGCCACATAGCTTTCTCCTTCTGGATACTCGGACGACATGTTGCTCTGTCTGTAGCAGGACAACTCAAAACAAAGACAAGAGATTTTTGCGTGATACAGGAGTCAAAACCCCCGGGAGGTTATATAATGAATTTTTACCGACCAAAATACGTGTCCTGTAAGAAAACGGAGTCCGGAGAGCACACGAGGTGCCCACGAGGTAGGGGGGCACCCCCAGGGGGTAGGGCGCGCCCTCCACCCTCGTGGAGCCCTCGTGTCCTTCCCGGACTGCTGCTTATTTTTCTATTTTTCTAAATATTCCAAAACGGAGAAATATTTCCTTAAAAACTGTTTTGGAGTCAGTTTACTTACCGTACCACATACCTATTCCTTTTCGTGGTCTGAAACATTCCGGAAAGTGTCCTTTATGTATTCCTCCGGGGTTACGGTTTCAATAACATTGGTTTCAACATTTATGGGATTACCTGAGTATAGTGTTTGATTCTTTGACTGTTCACCATCTTCGGATTTGTGCCTTCGAAGTTGTTGATTTTAATGGAACCGGAACGGTAGACCTCCTCGATAATGTAAGGACCCTCCCATTTAGAGAGAAGTTTTCCTGCAAAAAATCTTAAACGAGAGTTGTATAGCAATACATAATCACCTACGTTAAACTCACGCTTTTGTATCCTTTTTTTTCATGCCATCTTTTAACTTTTTCTTTAAACAACTTGGCATTTTCGTAAGATTGGGTTCTCCATTCATCAAGTGAGCTAATATCAAATAACCTCTTCTCACCGGCAAGTTTAAAATCATAGTTGAGCTCTTTAATAGCCCAATACGCCTTATGTTGTAGTTCGAGAGGTAAGTGACATGCTTTTCCATAAACCATTTTATACGGAGACATACCCATAGGATTTTTGTATGCAGTTCTATAAGCCCATAATGCATCATCAAGTTTCTTGGACCAATTCTTTCTGGACCTATTAACAATCTTTTGCAAAATTAATTTGAGCTCTCTATTGCTCAACTCTACTTGGCCACTAGACTGTGGGTGATAAGGAGATGCAATTCTATGATTAACATCATACTTAGCAAGCATTTTACAGAAAGCACCATGAATAAAGTGTGAACCACCATCAGTCATTAAATATCTAGGGACTCCAAACCTCGGAGAAATAACTTCCTTAAGCATTTTAATAGAAGTTTTATGATCAGCACTACTAGTTGGAATAGCTTCTACCCACTTAGTAACGTAATCAACAACAACTAAAATATGTGTGTATCCATTAGAGGCAGGAAAAGGTCCCATATAGTCAAAAGCCCCAAACATCAAATGGTTCAATAACAAGTGAATAATTCATAGGCATTTCTTGACGTCTACTAATATTACCAATTCTTTGACATTCATCACAAGATAAAACAAACTTACGGGCATCCTTGAAGAGAGTAGGCCAATAAAACCAGATTGCAGTACCTTATGTGCAGTCCTATCTCCAACATGGTGTCCTCCATAAGCTTCGGAGTGACACTTGCGTAGGATCTGTTCCTGTTCATGCTCAAGTACACAACGTCTAATAACACCATCTTCTCCTTCTTTATAAATATGTGGTTCATCCCAAAAGTAATGCCTCAAATCATAGAAGAACTTTTTCTTTTGCTGGTATGTGAAACTAGGTGGTATAAACTTAGCAACAATGTAATTAGCATAGTCAGCATACCATGGAGCAGTATGACAAGTATTTACGACATTTAATTGCTCATCAGGAAAGCTATCATCAATAGGTAGTGGGTCATCAAGCACATTTTCTAACCTAGACAAGTTGTCTGCAACGGGGTTCTCAGCTCCTTTTCTATCAACAATATGTAAATCAAATTCTTGTAGCAAGAGAACACATCTAATAAGTCTAGGTTTAGCATCTTTATTTTCCATAAGATATTTAATAGCAGCATGATCAGTGTGAATAGTTTCTTTAGAATCAACAATATAAGGTCTAAACTTATCACAGGCAAATACAACTGCTAGGAATTCCTTTTTAGTAGTAGCATAATTTCTTTGAGCATTGTCTAGAGTTTTACTAGCATATTGAATAACAGTTAGTTTCTTATCAACTCTTTGTCCTAGAACAACACCTACAACATAATCACTAGCATCACACATAATTTCAAAGGGTAAATTCCTATGAGGTGGCTGAACAATGGGTGCAGAGATCAATGCTTTCTTAAGTATTTAAAATGCTTCTACACAATCATCATAAAAAACAAATGGTATATCTTTTTGTAATAAATTAGTGAGAGGCCGAGAGATTTTTGAGAAGTCCTTAATGAACCTCCTATAAAAACCGGCATGACCTAGGAAACATCTTGTACCTTTCATGTCCTTGGGACATGGCATCTTTTCTATAGCATCAACCTTGGCTTTATCAACTTCAATACCTCTTTCAGAAACTTTATGCCCCAAGACAATACCTTGATTAACCATAAAGTGGCACTTTTCCCAATTCAAGACAAGATTAGTTTCTTCACATCTCTGCAAAACTCGATCAAGGTTGTTCAAGAAATCATCAAAAGAAGATCCATAGACGGAAAAGTCGTCCATGAAAGGGAAAACCTTATACACAGAATCTTAGCAGCAGCGCGGCATAAAAAGAGGCGCTGCTGCTAAGTAGTAGCAGCACGGCTACGGAAAGCTCGCTACTGGTGCAAACTTAGCAGTAGCGCGTGACGCTTAAACTGCTCTGCTACAAAAATCCATCGACAGTACACGACGACATAAGTTTACCAGTAGCGCGGTGCCATGGGGCGCGCTGCTGCTAAGGCCATAGTAGCAGCGCGCTTTTTTGTCACCTCGCTGCTGCTAATTTTGAAATTGTGCACAGGGTTGGCCCGTTTAGCACTAGCGCGTGACAGGAAAGCGCGCTGTTGCTACGCTCTTAGCAGCAGCGCACTTTCTCTCCCGCGCTACTGCTAAGACGCAGCACCCACCACCTTTTCCACCTCCCCTCCCCATCTCCTCTCCTCCCTTTACCCTACTGCTCCCACATCCTCCCTCTCTCACTCTTCTTCTTCCTCAATACTTCTCCCCCCCATTACTCTCCCTCTTCTACCTACCTTTCTCTCTCTTCATTACTCCTAGCTATAACTACACCACCTCCATTAATTCATCTCCTTTCTCTTTTTCCTCCCCCTCCACTAGTTGAAGTTGTCTCCTCCCAAATTAGCTAGCTAGGTAGATGTAGCATTTAGTTAAGTGACCTATTTGCCCCCTAACTAGATCTTTCTTTGTCAAGAAGAGCTTTGTGCACTTTTGACCTCCCTACATCATCATATCCACCGTGTGCTCGATCTCGAGATAGAGGTGTGATTAATATTTCATGCTTTTGCAAAATGGAAATATATGTTGCTATTTTGTATACACACTTAATTAGTCATTATTATGCATGGGTCCAATGATGTAATATATATATATGTTCCTATTTTGTATACACACTTAGCCATTATTATGCAAGGGTCCAATGATGTAATATATATGTTCCTATTATGCTGAGGAAAAGAAAAAAGGGAAACTGGTTATAACAGTAGCGCTTTAGTGAAAATGAGCTACAGCTAGTCAAGGTAAGAGTAGCAGTTTCTGCAGAAAATCGAAATAGCTGCTCGTAATAGTAGTAGCGCGTTTCGTGTAAATGCGCTACTGCTACGTCCACTTAACCCAAAATTCTCCCTCTCCCTACTTCATCCCGCCTCTTTTCCCCCAAGTCCCCATTCTCTCTTCCTCTGCCCCATCGCACCGCCGCGCCCGCCCCCGACCGCGGCGTGCTCGCCCCTGACCCCGCCGCGCCCGACCCCGGGGCGCTCGCCCCCGACCCTGCCGCCCCCGACCCAGGTGCACTCGCCCCCGGCGCCGGCGCTCGCCCCCGACCTGTCGGCCCTCGCCTCCCTCCTCTGCTTCCTCCCCTCCCAACCTCGGCCGTCATCGTGCCTGCCTCCTCGCCCTGCACCCTCTGTAAACCCCCCCTCTCTCTCTATGCTAGCCAGGGTTAATTTACTTAGGTTTTAGTTATGTTAATTAGGTTATCTATTTAGTTATGAATTTAGATAGGTTTCAAAATTTGCTGAATTTATATGCAAATTTGAACTGGACATGTGATATGTGGATATGTCATGTTTTGGACATGTCATGTTTTGGTAAATGATCCGAGTTGCCTATGTTACGCCGTAATGTTGATTCATTTCCGTTCCGGTGAATTTCAGGCGCTCGATATGTCCATTTTTTAGCAAAGGTCATGCTGAAATTTCCCGTGAATAAAGGCATGATTTGTGCTACATAGTTGGCATATCGAGTGCTGGCACATAGATTTCTTTTTTAACTCATTTCTCATTTATTCATACTTTTAGAAATAAATGAGGACACTTAATCATCGGAAACATGTCAAACAACGAAGAAACTGGGCCTTCTGACCAAGATGCAGACGAGATGGATTATGAGGGTGAACAAGACTACCTCGACTTTTTGACTGCTAAGCAAGGTTTGCGGGTCTGCCTCGATGATGGTACTAACGCCGACACTGACATCGACGGCGCCGGCACCGATGGCGGCGCCGAGACCGGTGGGGAAGGTATCACCGGGGAAGATACCGGCGCCGATGCCGGTACCGAAAAGAGGCATAAGAAGAAGAGGATATGAAAACCTAACAAACTAGGGATTGGACGACTTATGATCACAAAGATGGCACCTGGCAAGTTTGAGCCGTTAGAGCCGGAAGAACCTCGCAAGTGCTATGGGAACCAAGTAGGATGCATCCTACGGGAATGCGCGAGCATCAATGACGATGAATTAAGGAGTAAAGAACATTTGACGCAGTTGCTCCTAACGAAGTTGCACAAGAGATTCAAGTTCCCCGATCGGGATGATAACATAGAACAACCGTGGGATGATCGGAAGATGAAAAAGATTAACAATCACGCCATGGGCATGTTCAGAAATGATTTGGCCTCCTGGAAATCGAGGGTGAAACGAGCTATTGAGGCTGAGGAACCCCTGTCCAACATTCTGGAGGAAAATCCAACACTTACGGAAGAGGAGTTCGAAAAGTTCAAGGACACTTGCGCTACCGAGGACGCCAAGGCTAAGGCTGCGAAATTCAAGAGCCTTCAGCAAAGGAACACGGGGAAGCATCGCCTCGGAAGCCGTGGCTACCACGGTAAACGGCCCATATGGGATAAGGAGGACGCGGAACGTGAAGCCGCGGGTCTCCTAGACCCCTTCGCGAAGTTCACCACCCCCTTGGAGCATGACTTCATCAGGGCCCGCTACAAGTGGGACAAGGAGAAAAAGGTTTTTTACACGGACAAGATCACGAGGAAATTGATTAGTCTACTACAGAAGCAACACCAGCTTGTAGCCGAAAACCCTACTTGTCCGATGAGGCCCAAGTGGGACACCCCTCTCAACCGGGCCTTGAACGAACTTAAGGGACTCCCTTTGGGCCAGCGGCCCAATATGGTCATGTGCACGGCGCTGGAGATGGCGCCACGTGGAAGGTGTTTTACAACGAGGGCCCGGAGGCCAAGAAGCAGAAAAAGAAGTTTAGTCAGGTAGACATCGACGCGAAGGTGAACCTTGCGGGCGAGAAAAAAGAAGCTGAGGACGCGAAAAAAGCAGCCGAGGACAAATATGGGTTGCTACAGCAGGCAGTCAATGCAGCTGTAACTGCCTGGAGAAATGATTTTGCTACTAACTTGGTTCCAGTTATCATCAACTGGACGAAGGAAAATCCAGACAAGACCGTACATGATTTCCCGTTCCCCAGTTTCGTCGGGAGCAACTCCATGAACAACAACACCATCGCACCATCACTTGCTCACGCAACTGGGCCTCCTCTCGTAGTCGCTCCTGCTCATAGCAGCCCGTCCTTAGTCTCTGGCGCGCTTGGTGGGCCTTCGTCTTTGGTTGAGCTCGACACCGTCATGGTAATTACATGTCGCACCAATATATATATATATATATATATATATATAATATTCCATTTTTGTTGCCTTTCGGATGTTTTACGCCACAGACATATGTGTTTGCAGGCGAAAGAAACCCCGTGCACTATACTCTACTTGATCAAAGGCCAGAAGGTGGACGTGGGAAAGGGGATGATAATGGACCCCTTCCAACCCACGTTCCACAACCAGCCGATCCCTACTGGGCACTTCAGGGTTAGCTTGTCTAGTGTGAAATTGGGGCACGAGGATTTGCCTCCTCCAGTACAGCATGTGGGAGCGGACGACGAGACCCCGCCGCGGATTGGAAGTTGCAAGGGTTGGGCGCTGCTATGGCCGAAGAATCTTATTCGTCTAGAGCCGGCCGAGAGCACACCAATAACCACACATCAACAAGAATGTGTGGAGACCACCACCCTACCTACGCAATTACCAGCTCCTGTAGTGCCGGGTGAGAGCAGCGGACGACATGATGAAGGGGGTGCAATAGTGCTGGCTGATGTAATTTGTCCTGTGGAACAGAGAATGGATGATGAGACGGAGGTCGACCCTATGGATTTCCTCAATACAAACGCGTATGACTGTGACATAGAATTGATGAGTCAACCATATGACGAATCAGGCTATCAGCTTGCTGATGAGGATATGGATGATATGCCCGGGTAGGAAGGTCGTAGCAGGGATTGCAAAAAGTCTCTCTTCATGAAATCCTCACAGGACACGCCTGAAGATGCCGCCTCAACACAGGCTCAACTATCCCAGTGCGAGGGTCGTACAGTACTTAGCCCAGGAACACTGGGGCAGGGGTTAAGGAAGGGTCTAGAAGGTGTGCCCAAGAAAAAGGAGAGAAAGAGATCGGGGAAGATAGCTGCCTCCAAACAAGCCAGACCACATAGCAGCCAAACCATGCATTTTGAAGAGCGTGTACCCGTGAAAGGTGCGGCCATGTGCCATCTCACGGGCGAGCCGATGCTACCGCCGAAACCGCTGGAGGCACTATCAGGGGATCTCAGGAGACTGCACGACCATGTGCTGTCGACTGAGAAAAGCCTGCTAGCCTCAAAGGATCCAGGATATCCGACATACGCGGCTCATGTGCCTGAGGGGAAGTGCTACGTCAAGACACGGCCCGCGGAGGTGTTCTTCCTACGGTTTGACCATATCTTTTAGATGTTTCTGACAAGGCGGCTCGATTTTACAATCGTCCGCCTTTTTGCGCTACATATGAGCTCTGTCATCAATAGTGAAGAAGTCTCGCAAATCTGTGTGGCGGATCCGTACTACATGCACGAGTCTTTCTTGAGTCTCGGCGACTTTGAGCGTGAAACTGCTAGGGACTACCTCCAAAACTTCATGGTACAGAATAAGGACTGGGAAATTGTCCTCGTGCCTTATCATCCAAAGTAAGTCAGTTTCGAACAACCCTTTCATACATTTCAATCATTCCTTCTCTCTCTATGGGGAATAATTTGAGGTGTCTTTTCCCCGCAGCAACAGGCGCACCGTCCTTATCGTTCTTTATCCGCAAGTCTCCCACGCCGTGTATTTTGACCCTTCCAAAGACTAAGAGAAAAAAGACTACACCCACATAATGAATATTCTAGATGATGCTCTCCAAGGCTTCAGCTTTAGAGGTGGCCACATGCAGATCAGGAAACAAAGGAACAAGAAGATGGGTTTCGCGCATAAAACTAACTTCTCCTGCATCCAAGTCCCAAAACCAAGCAAGAAGGATGGATTGTACATCCTCCATCTCATGATCCAGTTCAACACGGATCACCAAAAGCTTCGCATGAGAAGCAGAAATGATGATCATATCCACAAGTGGCTAGAATCTCATGGAGAAGCGGATTATAAACTTAGAGATGACTTCTTTCGCATCCAAACCGACATTGCCACGATCATCATGAAAGAAGTCGTCGATGAGAAGGGGATGTTCCACCACGGCCCTATATCGCGAGCTGACATCCGAACTCGCATAGGCATGCAACGTCTAGACCTCACGCCGTTCAAGAAGCTAGGGTCCATCCTCGATGATATGGAAGGATGGAACTTCAAGTGATTTATGATGCCCATGATGATGATATGTGTCGGTTGAACTTGTATACTATTTGTAGCGATGCAACTTTGTGATGTCCATGATCCCTGCCGAACTTGCATAACGCTACTTTGTTAGTTTGCGTACGATGACCTGCGTACCTCTAGTTAATTAATTTGCATACTGTATGTTGCATCTAGTTGCTAAGCATTTCTTTTCCGGAGTTCTCTAGTATATTTTGTTGCATATATATGATTGTACATCCTCTTCATGAACATGCATCTCTAACAGGTACTTAGTTTCTTGATGGCGAGATGGAACTGTTATGTCATGTACAAAGGGAAGGTTTCGGGGGTGTACAACGAGTGGCATGAGTTTCAGGCGCAAGTGAATGGGTTCTCGGACGCCAGCCATAAAGGCTTCAAAAGCAGACAAGAAGGAGAAGCTAGTTACTTGAGGTTCACGCTAGCACGAGAGAGGACTCGTAACCGCCATCTCATGTACTGCATAGTTCCGCTCTCACTCATAGTGATAGCTCTTCTCGCGTATACCTTTGTTTAGATGGATGACGTTGTAGTTGCAAGTATTCAAGACTTGCATGTATCGCTATTTTCAAGATGATGACAAGATACCACTTTGTGTTGGATGATGATTATGACGAGACTATTTGTATGTATATGCTATGATTACATTTGTGGTCTCGCAGGCATTTGTATGTGTATCATGATGACATTTGTATGTGCTAAAGATTCTTCTATAAAGCCTGTTCAAATACAAAACAAATATGCCAAAAAAACAAAAAACTACTAAAATTAGCAGTAGCGAGTGGAGAAAAGTTAGCAGCAGCGCGGTTGTAGCAGTAGCGTGCATAGGGGAAGCGCGCTATAGCTATTAGCAGCAGCGAGGTTCCTTTAAGCGCGCTGCTGCAACACTTGTGTAGCAGTAGCGCCGGTCCACCCGCGCTACTGCTATACGTTAGCTATAGCGCCTTATTAGTAGAGCCGGCCCTCGCGCTACTAAAAGGCCGAAAACCCGCGCTGCTGCTAGGCTTTTCCCTAGTAGTGAAATCTTTTCACAAAAGTCAGAGAATATAGCCATCATGCATCTTTGAAAGGTAGCAGGTGCATTACATAAACCAAAAGGCATACGTCTATAAGCAAAAGTACCAAAAGGGCAAGTAAAAGTAGTCTTTGATTGATCTTTGGCTGACACAGGTATTTGAGAGAAACCAAAATAACCATATAGAAAGCAAAAATGTGTATGTTTGGATAATCTTTCTAGCATTTGATCGATAAAAGGTAAGGGGTAATGATCTTTTTTAGTAGCCTTATTTAATTTGCGGAAATTAATTACCATCCTATAACCAGTAATAATTCTTTGAGGAATCAGTTCATCTTTTTAATTAGGAACAACAGTAATACATCCCTTCTTAGGGACACAATGGACAGGACTTACCCACTTAGTATGTCCTTTCTTACCACTTCTTTCATTTTAGGACTCAGTCAGCGTTGATGATCGTGAACTGGTTTATCATCTTCTTCCAAATTAATTTTATGTTGACATAGAGTGGGA
The DNA here is from genome assembly GCF_003073215.2 of Triticum urartu. NCBI lineage: Eukaryota > Viridiplantae > Streptophyta > Magnoliopsida > Poales > Poaceae > Triticum > Triticum urartu. The sequence goes on along the minus strand of NC_053024.1, from coordinate 732,498,603 downwards.
CTAATGCCCTTAAGATCATCAAGAGTATACCCAATAGCAGCGCGGTGCTTCACAAGAGTTTTCAATAATCTCTATTCCTCATGCTCTGAAAGGTTAGCACTAATAATAACATGATATATCTTTTTCTCATCAGGATAAGCATATTTAAGAGTATCAAGAAACAGTTTAAACTCAAACACAGGATCACCCTTGGGTAGAGGAGAATCCCCTAGGATTTCAACAGGTAAATTGTTTTTCAGAATAGGTTCGTGTTTAAAGAAACTTCATCTAATTCCCTTCTTTCATTCATAAACAGATCATTTTCATGGTCTAGCAAATATTGTTCTAAAGGATCACTAGGAGGTACGGCAATGAAGCAAGACCAATAATTTCGTCCTTACTAGATAATTCTTCTTCACGGTGTTGTCTACTAAATTTGGAAAAATTAAATTCATGAGTCATATCACCTAAACCGACAGTAACAACATCCCTTGTGCAATCTATGGTAGCATTAACAGTATTTAAGAAGGGTCTACCAAATATAATGGGACAAAAACTATCTTGTGGGGAACCAAGAACAAGAAAATCAGCAGGATATTTAGTTTTCCCACACAAGACTTCAACATCTCTAACAATTCCCATTGGTGAAATAGAATCTCTATTAGCAAGTTTAATTGTGACATCAATATCTTCTAACTCAGCGGGTGCAATGTCATGCATAATTTCTTTGTATAAGTCAATAGCTATTGCACTAGCACTAGCACCCATATCACACAAGCCATGATAACAATGATCTCCTATTTTAACAGAAATAACAAGCATGCCTACCACAGGTCTAGGTTTATCTGTATCACGGGGTTTAGCAATTCTAGCAGATTCATTACAGAAATAAATAACATGCCCATCTATATTATCAGACCATAGATCTTTAACAATAGCAATATTAGGTTCAACTTTAACTTGCTCAGGAGGTGTATATGTTTTAATATTGCTTTTACGAACCACAGTTGAAGCTTTAGCATGATCCTTTACCCTAACAGGGAAAGGCGGTTTCTCAACATAAGAAGTAGGAACAATAGGATCATTATAAGTAATAGTCTTTTCTTCAACTTTAATAGGTGCAGCTACTTTTACTTCTATGGGAGGCTGATATTTAAACCACTTCTCCTTGGGGAGATCAACATAAGCAGCAAAAGATTCACAGAAAGAATCTACTATCTTAGAGTCAAGTCCATATTTAGTGCTAAATTTACGAAAAATATCAGTATCCATAAAAGATTTAACACAATGAAAACTAGGTGTCATACCTAACTCCTTACCATTGTCGAGGTCCCAATCTTCAGAGTTGCGTTTAATTCTTTCCACTAAATCCCATTTGAATTCAATAGTCTTCATCATAAAAGAGCCAACACAAGAAGTATCAAGCATGGTGCGATTGTTACCAGAAAGCCGAGCATAAATTTTTTGAATAATCATTTCTCTTGAGAGCTCATGATTGGGGCATGAATATAACATTGATTTAAGCCCCCCCAAGCTTGAGCGATGCTTTCTCCTTCCGAGGCCACAAATTATATATATAATTGCGATCATGATGAACAAGATGCATAGGGTAAAACTTTTGATGAAATTCCAATTTCAATCGTTTGTAGTTCCAAGACTCCATATCATCACATAGCCTATACCATGCCGATGCATCTCCCCTCAAAGATAAAGGGAAGACCTTCTTCTTAACAACATCTCCAGGTACACCTGCAAGCTTAAATAATCCACAAACTTCATCCACATATATTAGATGCTCATCAGAATGTTTTGTTCCATCTCCTAAAAAGGATTAGCTAGCAGCTTTTCTACCATACCCAAAGGAATTTCAAAGCAAGCATTTTCATTTTCAGTAGGTTTAGTATGTTGTGGAGAAACTCTTTACTCTACTGGTCGGGGTGAAGATACCCCGAACAAGCCCCTCAGAGGATTACTTTCCATAGTAACAAGCGACAGTAAATTTCAGCACACTATATAAATTTTTCCTTACCAAATTCCACCTACCAAAGGCGCTTCACTCCCCAGCAACGATGCCAGAAAAGAGTCTTGATGACCCACAAGTACAGGGGATCTATCGTAGTCCGTTCGATAAGTAAGAGTGTCGAACCCAACGAGGAGCAGAAGGAAATGATAGGTGGTTTCAAGCAAGGTATTCTCTGCAAGTACTGAAATAAATGGTAACAGATAGTTTCGTGATAGGATAATTTGTAATGAGAAACAAGTAACAAAAGTAAATAAAGTGCAGCAAGGTGGACCAATTCTTTTTGTAGCAAAGGACAAGCCTGGACAAACTCTTATATGATGTAAAGCGCTCCCGAGGACACATGGGAATATCGTCAAGCTCGTTTTCATCATGCTCATATGATTCGCGTTCGGTACTTTGATAATTTGTATGTGGGTGGACCGGTGCTTGGGTGCTGCCCTTACTTGGACAAGCATCCCAGTTATGATTAACCTCTATTGAAAGCATCTGCAAATACAACAAAAGTATTAAGGTAAACCTAACCATAGCATGAAACATATGGATCCAAATCAGCCCCTTACGAAGCAACACATAAACTCGGGTTTAAGCTTCTGTCACTCTAGCAACCCATCATCTACTTATTACTTCCCAATGCCTTCCTCTAGGCCCAAACAATGGTGAAGTGTCATGTAGTCGACGTTTACATAACACCACTAGAGGAGAGACGACATACATCTCATCAAAATATCTAACGAATACCAAATTCACATGACTACTAATAGCAAGACTTCTCACATGTCCTCAGGAACAAAAGTAACTACTCACAAAGCATAAACATGTTCATAATCAGAGTGGTATTAATGTGCATATAGGATCTAAACATATGATCTTCCACCAATTAAACCAACTAGCATCGGCTACAAGGAGTAATTAACACTATTGGGAACCTACTAGCACCAATCCCAGACTTGGAGACAAGAATTGGACACAAGAGATGAAACTATGGTTTTGAGATGAGATGGTGCTGATGAAGATGTTGATGGAGATTGCCCTCTCCCGATGAGAGAAGCGTTGGTGGTGACGATGGCGATGATTTCCCCCTCCGGGAGGATAGTTTCCCCGGCAGAATAGCCCCGCCAGAACCCTAGATTGGTTCCGCCAAGGTTCTGCCTCGTGGCGGCAGAGTTTCGTCCGAGAAGATGGCTTATGATTTTTTCCCATCGAAAGACTCCATATAGTAGAAGATGTCCACCGGAGGGCCACCAGGGGGCCCACCTGGTGAAGTTCTTGCGCTGAATGTTTTTTATATATTTGGAAAACATCATCCGTGAAGTTTCAGGACTTTTGGAGCTGTGCAGAATAGGTCTGTAATATTTGCTCCTTTTCCAGCCATAATCCCAGCTGCAGGCATAAGTATTGTGAAATAATTTGTAATAACAGCCCATAATGCAATAAATATTGATATAAAAGCATGATGCAAAATGGACATATCACTCTTCAAGGGAAAACCAACGCAGTGATCAAGAGGTAGCACCGCCACACTTTTTTGCATCCAGGGCGTGCACGTACGTGCCTGTGCCGCCTTCACTTATGTGCCTTCCGTACCTGCACCCACGCGCCTAATGTGACATGCGTGGCTCCTGAGACTTCACAATCGTTGCTCTGTAAACCAAGCATTCTGACACATGCCTCTGCCATCGCACTCTTGTGCATCCACAGTGTTGATACCCCATGCCTCATGAAGCCATAAGTCCGTGCCTGCGTTACCAGGAATGCCGCGACTCCTATACCAACATCCACGTGCCTCCTGTGCATACACCCACATGACATGACAACCGTGGTTCTCTAACCGAGTAGTCGGACCCATGCCACTGCCGCCACACTTTTGTGCATCCAGGGTGTGCACGTACGTGCATGTACTGCCTTCACTTATGTGCCTTCCGTATCCGCACCCACGCGCCTAACATGACATGCATTGCGCCCGAGACTTCACAACCGTTCCTCTATAAACTGAGCATTCTGACACATGCCTCTGCCACCGCACTCTTGTGCATCCACAGGGTTGATACCCCGTGCCTCAGGAAGCCGTAAGTCCATACCTGCTATGGGTGTCAAAACCGGCGGATCTCGGGTAGGGGGTGCCAAACTGTGCGTCTAAGGCTGATGGTAACAGGAGGCGGGGGACATAATGTTTACCCAGGTCCGGGTCCTCTCGATGGAGGTAATACCGTACTTCCTCCTTGATTGATCTTGATGATATGAGTATTTCAAGAGTTGATCTATGTCCTACGGACTAAACCCTCCGGTTTATATGGACACCGGATGGGTCTAGGGTTACACAGAGTGGGTTACAAGGGAGGAGATCTACATATCTGAATTGCCAAGCTTGGCTTCCACGCAAAGGAGAGTCCCATCCGGACACGGGACAAAGTCTTCAACCTGGTATCTTCAAAGTCCAACAATCCGGCCAAAGTATATAGTCTGGCTGTCCAAGGACCCCCTAATCCAGGACTCCCTCAGTAGCCCCTGAACCAGGCTTCAATGATGATGAGTCCGACGTGCAGATTGTTTTCGACATTGCAAGGCGGGTTCCTTCTCTGAATACTTCATAGAAGATTTTGAACACAAGGATTGTGTCCGGCTCTGCAAAACAAATTCCACACTCTCGTTGGGTTCCATAGAGAGTATAATATTCCACAAATCTAATCTGCTGACAACTTTTCATAACGTGACATCCTTCTGTAGTCTGGTCATTACAAACTGTTTTTCCAGCCTGCCACTGCACATGTTGCGAGGCGGTTTTATTGGCACGTCTTGTCGAAGCAGAGATCGTGTTCCCCTTATCACGGGATTCTCATTAATAGGGGTGTGGGTAACCCAATCGTGCTAGTTAGTATGACTCCTCGATTTTTGGCAAGTTCTAAACGGTCACACGGAGGACGCTTGATATTCACCCTCTTTATATAGGGGCCGAGGCCTGTCCTTTTCTTCTCGCGCCCGATCCTTCCCCTCCCCCACCTCGAGTTCCAACACCCAAGGCTCAGGCTAAGCGCTTCGGACCTTCAACCATGTCTGGATCCAACCTTCAAGGTCGGTGGATGGCCTCCTCTGTCACATAGGAGGACATCAAGAAGCTAAGGGAAGCCAGGTATCTGACCGCCGAAATCTCGCACAGGCTGCTTGCTCAAGGGCAGGTCATCCCCACTCCCGAACCCAACGAGAGTGTTGTATTTGTTTCCCACTTCCTCCGAGGGCTAGGCTTTAGTCTTGATCCCTTTGTAAGAGGGCTTATGTTCTATTACGGGCTCGATTTCCACGATCTAGCTCCAAATTCCATCCTTCACATCTCGTCGTTTATCGTCGTGTGTGAGGCCTTCCTCCGCATCACCCCACACTTCGGCTTATGGCTCAAGACCTTCAATGTGAAACTAAAGACGATCGATGGGCGACACGCAGAATGCGGAGGTGCCATAGTAAGCAAAGGCGCCGATGCTCCATGGCCAAAGGGTTCCTTCCCAGAGGTGTCCAACTTATGGCAGCGGGAGTGGTTTTACATCACAGCTCCTCGAAGTACGAAGTGGGCAGCTGTCCCCGCCATCCGCTTGGGCCCCCCGCCGCAAATGGCGTCATGGATCAACAAGGGGCTGGACTGGGGGCCAGTTAATGACGTGCTGATATTGCAAAGCCGCATCCGAGATCTCCTGAAGAGGGATTTCAGTCTTGTCAAGGTAATGCAAGTTATGCTAGTTCATCGGGTCCTGCCATGCTAACGTTGATCTCTCCATATCCGGGAGTTCAACCCGGAAGTGCCGCGAACTATTCAACAATTCTTCGACGTGACGCTCGAAGAGATGTATGGATTGTTCTTCGGATCACGAATAAAGTGTCCGTACATCATCGAGGATGCGGGTCTCAACTGCAACCGTCCAAATACCCATGTAAGTAATTCTGTGGCCGAACATGTTGTCTTTATATTTTTCACAACATCATTCTAAAAAAATCGCTCTCGGCCAGGACTGGATAAGAAAGGCGAAGATGATTAGGTGTTCGGCCCCCCTTCCCGAAGGCTCGACGGATCCTGTACTAGCTAGGACGCTTGAGAACGCACCTTATCATGTGCCATCAAGGGAAGATAAAGGGAGGAATAAAGAAGCCGAAAGCGGGCTTCACGCATTACTCATCTAAACTGGGGGAATAAGTGTCTCCGTGAGGGAGGATAATCGGGGAGAAGAATCTAGAATCCCCTCTCCCCAAGGAAGGAAAAGGACCGCCTCTGAAGACTTGGAAACGAAGGTTTCCAAATGAGGGAAGAAACTTTCGTCAGGGGGCCCTGCCCCGGAGGGCGTTCTTACCGCACAGTGCCCGCAAGGGGGCCAGCCCTCCACCGAGCTATAAGTGAACAAGAGTACTTTTGGTAAATATATCCTGCTTTAACTCCGAGGACAATAACCGAGACATATATCTTACAGTCCGGCTCATAGCCCTTCTCGACAGAGTTCGTCTTCGGGGGATCTTCTTCCGGAGATGATGGAGAGCGAAATGCATCCCCCTGTCTCCCCACATGCTGGGGCGGACGACCCTGAGGTGTCATCACGGAGGATTTCTCCTGACCCGCCATGGCCAGAAGGTAACCCTTCAGGGACCCGAAGTCCGGAGTATTCGGCTCCTAAGGAGAGCAACCTAAAGTGTCTGGGATTGTCTGGTACACCACCGGACGCACTGATGGTTTTTTTGGAGAAGCGGCTATCTCAGAGGCGCATTGTATTTTCAAGGGCGCGGTGGTTGAGAGGATTTCATCCGCCAAAAGTGGGTTGCATGAGGCTTTTATGAGCCTGCTAAGAGGCTTTGAGATACGCAAAGTAATATATAAATTTTTTGACGGTACCGCACACACTAGGTGTGCTCTATACAAGTAGTAGCCCCTGAGACTCTGGTTGCTGTCCAGAGGCGGCAAACAGAGAATCATAGTCCCAGGCTAATGATCACGCTGCTTCCATGTGCAGGCGGCTGAGGGTCCGGTGGCTGGCCGGACTGCTGAGTTTGCCGGACTGAGTCGGCAACTTGACGTGGCAGATGCCGACATTGCGCTCGTGAACAAGCGGCTTGACGAGGCGCGGGGTATGTATTTTCGGGTGGTCAACAAATATTGATAGGAGCACGATGCTAGTATCTATAATATGCTATGACCGCAGATGGAGCTGCCACTGTGGAGACCCTTTGGGCGGAACTTGCCCGAGCCAAGGAATAAGCCAAGAGAACTGATGCGGCCGCCCTAAAGGCGGCCAAAGACTTAAGAGCCGAACAGGCTGCTCATCGCCAGAGCGAAGATAAGATAGCCAAGATGGCTGTTGAGCTGAAAGATGCTGCCAGCCGATATGAGCTTCTTGAGAAGGAAAGCCAACCGAAAGCGGCTGACCTGAAGAAAGCCGTGAAAGCAGCCAAGGAAACCCACTCTCAAATCAGAGCGGCGAAGGAGGAGCTTTGTCAAGCTGGAGATATCACGGCTGGGAAGCCCTTTTTGTTGTGGACGAAGTTCGGAGATCCGAAGTATGCCCCTGTGGATCAATTATGGAGTGCTGCAGACGCGTACTTGGACTTGGCAAAGATTGACGCTGACGCGACTGAGTTTTTCAAAGTGATGCTGATGCAACTGAGTTTTTCCAAGATCAGAAAGACCATGAAGTGGAAAGATTGTTCTTGTCGCAGTTCAGTGCTCCAATGCATCCCCTACTGTTAAATGAGCAAATGGCCGAGTGGGCCAAGCTCCATAGGTTGTCCGGACTTGCCATGAGGTCTGTCGTGGATCATCTTTGGCCGAAGGGACCAAGGCCGAATAGTTATTTTGGTTTAGTTCAACGATTCCTTGGTGTTGTGTCGCATATCGACGTTGTCAAGAGGTCGACGTGCATAGAGGGTGCGCAGATGGATCTTGCCCGTGTTAAGACATATTGGGCAGAGATGGAGGCCACCGCTATTGCAACCTAGGATCCAGCTGTAGGCTAGGTCCCAGTTGAGCACTATTTTGAATAAGTCCTAGAAGGTGCTCGTTTAATAGAGGCTCAGTGCTCGAACAGTATCATGTTCGAGTGGCATGTATCCCATTTGTAAAAACAATGCTGTTTGGATTATAAAGGCTGTGTTTATACTTTTGCCTGAAAGTATTATGATGCCTCCTGTGCGGCCGTTTATGTATGTATATAGCCTGAAAGTTTGCAATCGTCGGCTTCAGCCCCCACGCACATAATGCAGGGGTGTTCGGAAAAGTGCATATTCACACTTGACCCACCGTCTTGGTCCATTAAGGAGGTGAAAGCGCGGCGAACAAGGCAATCGGACTATATAGCTTTAACACTTTCACTTAGCCATAGGAGTTTGACGGTAGGGCTACTATATAGCCCTTGGTACTTCCGCGCTCATCCGAATACGGTGCGCGTACATACATGACCGGGAAACTGGTCCTTCGTTAATGCGGAGGAATCACGAAGATTCCGCTGAGTCATCGAGTGGTTGACCAGTCTCGCTCTTTATCATGAAAGTAAGTTTTCGACTTTTTCTACTGAGGTGCTCATCTGGATGAAACATGGCACAATCGCAGTAGTTCTCCCGATACCACCTTAGCCGATAGAGCGGAACATAAGGTAGCAAAACACGGGAGCCGGGCAAACCCAACTATTGACCAAAGACATGATTCGAAGCTGATTCATATAAGGCCAAACTCGTGATGCCGAACACTCCCAAAGGTATTCGGACTTTACAACATATACTAGGCTGAGTAACTCCCTCGATTATGAGCGCTGAATTTCCAGGTACTTGCATTAGTCTGACGTGACAAAATGTCAATAACGCCAGCATCCGTTTCGGTTGTGTTGAGAATCCGGAGGGAGTGAATCAACAAGAGATAGTAAAAAAGGTTTACACAGGGTCTTAATCTAAAAAGAAGCCTTCGAGCGGGGCCCTGCTGCAAGTCTGCGCCCGTGTCTCCATTCTACCGCATTCTGGAAGGGTGTAGCACGATGATCATCTGTAAAAAATAAAAACGCAGGTGAAAGTCTTCGTGCGAATAATTGGTTATTCTTAATGGACCATTAGAATGCAATCTAAATAGGGTCAAGCCGAACTGTAGCCCTTTTTACATGCGGGAAGCCCCTAGCACCACCTATGGTGTTATATCCATCGACCCAATCTCAGGTTTATCTGAGCTGTTACAGCTATTGGTGCGCCGGACTCGTCTAACCGTGTCCGCGGTCTTAACGACCGATCATTTCTCTAGTTGGAGAGGCCGTTCAGTGATTGGCTGCTAGAGCTGCCACATATTCCTCCGTACGCGAGGAACGTTCTGTGTTTCCTCTAACTATGATGATGCCACGTGGACCGGGCATCTTAAGCTTAAGATAAGCATAATGCGGTACTGCATTAAAACTAGCGAAGGCCGTTCTTCCGAGTAGTGCGTGATGGCCGCTTCGGAATGGAGCGATGTCGAAGGTTAATTCTTCGCTTCGGAAGTTGTTGGGAGAACCGAATACAACCTGTAGCACTAGAGAGCCCGTGCAGCGGGCCTCCGGGCCTGGTATTACTCCTTTGGCCGATTCTTGTCGGGTCTATCCCCATTTTGCGGATGGTGTCCTGATATATCAGATTAAGTCTGCTGCCGCCGTCCATAAGGACTCGGGTGAGATGGTATCCGTCAAATATTTGGTCTAGCACCAAGGCAGCCGATCCTTCGTGACGGATACTAGTAGGCTGATCCCTGCGATCAAAAGTGATCGAGCAGGCCGACCAAGGGTTGAACTTGGGGATGACGGGCTCCACGATGTATACGTCTCGGGGTGCGCTGGCGCCTTCTCGTCGGTATGTGTGTTGCGTAAACCATGTTCACTGTTTTGACCTCTGGTTGGAATTTTTTCTGTCCCGCAGTGTTCGGCTAGCGAGGCTCATCCTCGTCTTCGCTTGGTGTCTCCCTCCCCTTTTGTTCGGCATTTAGCTTGCCGGACTACTTGAAGACCTAGCATTCTCTGTTGGTGTGATTTGCAGGTTTTCCGGAGGAGCCATGAATCTGACATAATCTGTCTAGAATCTTGTTTTGGTTGACCGGGTCAAGAGCCCCTGAATCCGGCGTTTACCACCGTGTTGTCTGGGTTGTCTTCGTTGTTTCGACGCTTGCTTTTATTGTGTCGCGGTTTCCCACTGCCATCCCTTACTTCGGATGTGCCTGGGTTCCTTGTGCCGCTACGGGCCAGCCAGCTATCTTCGCCCACGCAAAAGCGGGTCATAAGGCTTGTTAGGGCTGTTATTGTCCTCAGTTTTTCTTGGCCGAGGTGTCTGGCGAGCCATTCGTCCCGGACAGTATGCTTGAAAGCTACTAAAGCTTCGGCATCCGGGCAGTCGACGATTTGATTCTTCTTCATGAGAAATATGTTCCAAAGCTTTCGGGCTGACTGTCCGGGCTGTTGAATTATGTGACTTAAATCGTCTGCGTCTAGAGGTCGGACATAGGGCCCTTGAAAAAAGGCCCTAAAAGCATCCTCAAGCTCTTGCCAGATTCCAATTGAGTTTTTGGGGAGACTTTTCAGCCAGTGCCGAGCTGGTCATTTCAACTGGAGGGGCAGGTATTTGATGGCGTGGAGATCATCTCTGCGAGCCATGTGGATGTGAAGGATAAATTCCTCAATCCAGACCCTAGGGTATGTCGTTCCGTCGTATGCATCTATGTTCACGGGTTTCAATCCCTCTGGAAATTCATTGTCCAGCACCTCATCGGTGATGCATAGGGGGTGCATGGCACCCCTGTATTTGGATGTGTCATGGAATTCTTCAGACGGTTGTAGCGTTTGGTTTTGATTCCAAGATGTTATTAGGTCAGTATAGTCGTTTGGGCAGCCATGATTCTGTGCCGGAGCGTGCTTCCTAGATCCGTGGATGGACCTGGCCATACCGGCTTTTTTGTGCAGGTCTTCATGTAAATTGTGCGGTGACTTGTGTGCGACGTCATTAGCCGCCCTGTCGTGGCCACGGGGTGGTTGATCCGGCCGATCGGCCGTTTTATTTTTCGGCTGAATGGGCTCTAAAGCCTCGTCGTCGAATTCAGGCAGCAGCTTGCGCTTTGGATAGCTCTTTGTGTGGCGACTGCCGCCGTACTTTTCTTCAGTGCACTTTGTTCCATCTGCTGTGAGCGTATTCTACGTGGCCTTAAGCCTTTGCTTCTGCTTCTTCAGGCTCCTCGCGGTGGCGATAAGCCTTCAATGGAGGTTCTCTTGTTCCAAGTGTCTTTCCGGGATGATGTGTGCATCGCCGTCCGGACTGTTCTCCTCTTCGGAGACAGGTTGATGAGCTTTATCCTCAACGTCCCCGTGATCGGACAGCGGCTCTGTACTATGTTCGCCGCCTGCTGGCTCATCCTGCTCCATCGCTAGGTCCATGTGGTCGTCATTTCCTGTGGAGTCGACCGGGGTATTATCACTGTTTTTGCTGAGGCGGGATTTGGAGCGGCGCCTACGTCTTTGCTTTGGTTGCTTCTCTAGAGGACTATCCTTCGCTGCATCCTCCCGTTCCTCGTCGTTGTTTTCTTTGGGTGTGTGCACCATGTATATATGTTCGATGAACTGGCTGTCTAGCGCCCTGTGGGCGGTGGTTGTTTTTTAACTTATAAATCACGAGGCCATGCAAACCTAAAATTACTAGATCAAATATGGCACATGACAAAATCGAATAGAATACCTAGATTTGGCAGTCATTATGTATTCTTAGATGCATGTCACAGGAAGATTTTATTATTGGATCACATCATTTGTCCATTTTTCGACATGATTGGTCAATGCAACTCTACCAACAGACACGGCACCAACAATGCCAATAGTATGGGACAGCGTTGATACACCATGAGGCTATGAGTTTCGCCCCAAACAAATCTTTGCAGGTCACCTGGCATTTTGACAGATTGCACTCACGGCCGATAGTAGCAACTCGAACCTTGCATGTTTTTCTTTGTGGGTGAACTAGATCCTTGCAATTATCTGTAAAGAAAAACACACACCATAAAAAGAAGTCCAAATTGGGAAAATATGAAAATATTCATGATGTTTAAGTCACAATATTATCCTACTTTGGTTGATAGGAGAAAGGAAACATATATAGGGATGGGGAGATCGATTTCTTACCAATATGAATGGAATTTCCTAGGTGCACAAGCACCATAAGGCAAAGAAGAATAGCTTTCCCTTCCATAAGAGAAGACACAAATTTCTTACTCCTGACTCGGTTTGGGCGTCTAGAAGCATTCTATCTTTATATATAGACTAATGGCTAGAGAATATTTAATCCCATCTCGCTCAAAATGAGATCACAAAGATTTGGCCGTCTCACTATACTTAATTTGTAAAATATGGATCTATCTATAAGATGGTATCCATTTCATGGATGTTATCTTTCCATCTATGCAAATATAAATTTAGAAGATATTCTTAAGTGTGTGCCATTAAATGTGATATCATCTCAAATCTAGTATTAAATACCATATCACTTGAGTACTCGCACATTAGACATGGTATAGAGTACAGCTGACCATCATCTATCAATTTTATCTTGTATGGGATGATGTTGCTACACCATCACCTGTCAATTCTGCACACACAAAAAACTAGCTCTCTACACAAATGATGTCATGGAAAACATGTAGGTATTAGTGTAGCATGTTTACACTGGGAAATCATGCACTGAAGGAACGGATAGTTATACGTGAAAGGAATATTTGATCCCAGTTTTTGGGTTGTAGTTTTGTAGACTTGCAGTCATGCAGTTAACATTGCAATTATGCACCGAAAGAAAGAAAAAAAGTCAAAGACTCTCTACAGGAATCGGTCCAACTCAAGCGGTAGTCTATCTAAATTCTTAAAGGATGGTTGGATATTCTTCCGAAATATGGCAAAAGTAATATAGAACGAAATTAACGCATGGTAGGCAGATCATTCATTGATCAGGCACCGACACTGAGGTTGTTTTTATGTCTTATGATTGTGCAGTTTCAGTTTAGCCTTTTTTCAGAGAGAGAGAAAGTTTCAGTTTAGTCATCTTCATCGGTAGAACAGAGTAGAGCTCTTGGGCTTGGTTGGATGTGGCACTCTTGGGCTTGGGCACGGTCTCATTGTCCCCTCCGACGAGCTTAGTGCTGCCCTCTCGGGAGATGGAATAATGGCCTTGGTCACAAAACGGCGATCCTGTAGAGGATGCCTTTGTCTGCATGAGGCTGTCAGCAACAACCGGTGGGAGCACCACCTCAAAGCTAGCCCATAATCCCAACCCGAGGTGATATGAGAAATCCTTTTTTTACTCGCATCTGTACTGTGTTTAAGAAAAATACCTCAACGGGCCGGGTGCCTGACTCTATCAGCTCAGGGGGAAAATGGACGGCGGATAGGGTGTGCATAGTACTACACTGCAGGTTCTTCCTACCTGACTCAGTTCAGGGCCTATCAAGCAGATGAGGAAACAATCCAGGAATGCAGAAATGTTGAGCGTGCCAACCAGAAAGCAGAGTGAACAGACAGACACATGGTCATCTCCAATATATAATACCTAAATAGCACATATTCACTATGTTATATCTCTTGACATGCAGCATATCCATCTCAGCGGCCCTGCCACATCATTGTTCAGTTACCGGGTTACTGGAGAGCCCGACCACAAGTTGCCACATCAACCCTAGTAGAGAAAAAAATCTTTAAAGGCCCGGTTCCCGCCAACATTCTCTGTTCGCTTCGCCTTCTGCCATCAGTAACGGACGATTCACCCTAATCAAAATAGAAAATCCACGAGCAGCCTATATCCATTAGCCCGACCCTCCTTGATCAAGAGTGATCTGGCGAGCGCAGCAACGCTGCCATGCGAGACTAGTCAACCACCCCTGCCGAGTGATGCACTGACCTCATCGACGGTACCCTGTGTCGCATCCGGTTCTACCCCAGGGAATCAACCGACAATCTCGGTGACGCCGCCCCGACCCCATCGACAGTACCATGCATCCCCATTGATTCCGCCAAATGTGACCTTGGCGAGCCACTCCACCACCCACTACATGAGATGACCTCACGCGACCCCTAGTGCTAATTGTGCATTCGCTCTTCCGCCGACCAGTGTAGCCTTTCAGCTAAAGGCATCTCCGTGGGCTTTCTGGCGAATGGTACGGGTATCTCCGGACCAGATCTGCTTACAACCCAATGCGTGGAAAAGAGTGTTTTCTGTTTTCAATCCTGTCTATCCAACCCTTGTGGAGGAGTACCTGGGAAAGGAGGTGCAATGGAGGTTTTGAGGCTATCCATATAGACGAGCTTGGGCTCTCGCGACTCCCCCTTCCCACGAAACCCTCGGCGCCGCCACCTACCAAGCCCGTCTCCGGCGGGATCCGACGGCCCTCGACGGCTTGCGGATCGGATCCGGGGCCCCCTTCCCCCGCCCTTCCTTCCCATTCCCTCTTTCTGTCCTCGCGCTGCCTCTCCGACAGGCGGCCGCAGTGGCACCCTCGCCTCCGCCCTCGGCCTCTCTTCCCTCCTTATCTCGCCTGCTGTCGCCGGCGGCAGGATCTCCTCTTCCCGCGCGCGTCCTCCCACCCTGGGGTGGGGGCGGTGGCGGCATCGCTGGGCAAGGCAGTGGTCCGGTGACCAGGCGGGGTGGACGGTGGCGTACGTGGTGGCAGTGCTACTCCTTGGTGGTAGGGTGGCGCGTCCCGAGCTCAGATCTGGGCCCTGCGGGCCCCATCTAGGTCTTAGCAGGTCGTTCCCCGGCGTGGCTTCATTGTCTTCTGCGTGGTGAGGTAGAGGAGCAGCTCGGTCCGGGGGTGGCGACGCCGACGGCGTGCCTTCTACAGCGCAAAAGCGGAAACTTTCATGCCTAGGAGGGCCCGGTCAGGCCTATGGGCCCATGATGTCTACTACGCAACTTTGTTCTTGTAGACTCGTGTTGGGCCTCCAAGTGCAGTGTTTTGTAGGACAGTAGCAATTTTCCGTCAAGTGGATGACCTAAGGTTTATCAATCCGTGGGAGGTGTAGGATGAAGAAGGTCCCGCTCAAGCAACCCTGCAACCAAATAACAAATTGTATAGGTGCACTAGTTCGGCAAAGAGATGGTAATAAAAGTGTAGTAATGATAGTAGATATTGGTTTTTGTAACAGGAACAATAAAAAACAACAAGGTAGCAAGTAACAAAAGTGAGCACAAATGGTATTACAATATTTGAAAATGAGGCATAGGGTCCATACTTTCACTAGTGCAATCTCTCAACAATGCTAATATAATTGTATCACATAACCATCCCTGAACATGCAACAAAGAATCACTCCAAAGTTCCTATCTAGCGGAGAACATAAGAAGAAATTGTTTGTAAGGTATGAAACCACCTCAAAGCTATTATTTCCGATCAATCTATCCTAGAGTTTGTACTAAAATAATAGCAAGCTATTCTTACCAATCAATCTAATCAAGAGTTCATACTAAAAGAACACCATATGACACACATCAACCAACTCTAATGTCACCTAGATACTCCAATGTCACCACGACTATCCGTGAGTTAATTATACGATATGCATGAAACAATTTCAGATTCATAATACTCAATCCAACACAAAGAACTTCAAAGAGTGCCCCAAGATTCTACCAGAGAAACAAAGACAAGAACGTGCATCAACCCCTATGCATAGATTACCCCAATGCCACCTCGTGAATAAGCGTGTGAGTACCAAAACATATATCAAGTGAATCAATACGATACCCCATAGTCACCACGAGTATTCATATGCAACACATACATCAAGTTTTCTCAAATCCATAAAAGTATTCAATCCGATAAAACGAAATCTCAAAGGAAACTCAATTCATCACAACAAGATAGAGACGGGAAAACACATATGATCCGACTATATTAACAAAGCCGACAATACATCAAGATTGTGCATCTCAAGAACACGAGAGAGAGAGAGATTAAACACATAGATACTGGTTCAAACCCTCAGCCCCGAGAGTGGACTATTCCCTCCTCATCGTGGTGGCCGCCGGGATGATGAAGAGGGCCACTGGTGATGATTCCCCCTTCGGCAGGATGCCGGAACGGGGTCTAGATTGGTTTTCGGTGGCTACAAAGCCTTCCGACGGCAGAACTTCTGATCTAGGTTAACCCCGAAGGTTTTTGGAATATTTGGTGATTTATATTCCAAAGAGGGGGTGCCGAAGGCGACCGAGGTGGGCACAACCCACCAGGGCACGCATGGGGGCCTAGGCGCGCCCTGGTGGGTTGTGCCCCCCTTAGGGCACCCCCAGGTGCAGCTCTGGCCCATTGGGTGTCTTCTAGTCCACAAAAAGTTTCGCGGTGTTTAGACTCTGTTTGATATTGATTTCCCGCAATGTAAAAAACAAGCAAAAAACAACAACTGACACTTGGCACTGGGTCAATAGTTTAGTCACAAAAAATGATATAAAGTTGCTATAAAATGATCGTGGAACATCCAAGATTGATAATATAACAGCTTGAATACTTCATAAATTATAGATACGTTGGAGACGTATCACTAGTAGAAAATAGGGCTTTCATCACAGCCGTATTGGAGCAATAGACCCGGTCACGTTACGAACCGGGACTAATGTGAGCATTAGTCCCGGTTCGAGCGGCACAGGCATCAATCCCGGTTCGAACGAGACACCAACCGGGACTAAAGGGTTTGCGCCCAGCTTTGAACGATGCGAGCCCCTTTAGTCCCAGTTGCTATCTCCAATCGGGACTAAAAGGTCTATCTTTGGTCCCGATTGGATGTACAAACCGGGACTGAAAAAATTTCAATTTTTTTTCAAATTTTAATTTTGTTTCTCCCAGCCGGGAATAACGGTCTATCTTCAGTCCCAGTTAGAGACACCAACCGGGACAAAAGCCTATTACCACATTAAACTTGGAAAAATCATAACTAAATCATCCTAATTCAGAAAAATACAAATAATATATCAAAATTTGCATAACAAGTTTTCCGTTTCGATAATTTTTTAAAACCACAAAATTCCTAACGGAAAATAGAGTTTTCGGATGTTTTAGACATTTTTAGGGTTTAGGGATAGGGTTTAGATTTCAGAGTTTAGTGCTAGGTTTTATGGTTTAAACCCTTAGTTTTTACTGTTTAGCATAGAGTTTACGACGTTTTAAGTCCTGTGTTTAGGGTTTAGGACAATTTTTGAAATGACAATACTCCAAACGGAAAATGGAGTTTTTGGACGTTCTAGACGTTTTAGGGTTTGGGGCTAGGGTTTAGATTTCCATGTTTAGGGTTAGGTTTTAGGGTTTGAGCCTGTAGTGTTTACTGTTTAGAATAGAGTTTCGGACGTTTTAAGTCCCCGGTTTAGGGTTTTTAGAGTTTATTTGCAGTTCTTTTCAATTTCAGGCAAATTTAGCTCAAGTAATCATTAAATGCATGAAAAATAGCAAATGAAGTCTAAAAGGGTTGAAATATAAGAATGTGGCTTTGAGTGGTTCATATTGAACACACAAAATTTCTAGAGTTGAAATAAGATTAAAAAAATGAAATGTCTTTGTAACAGCTGAATTTTCGTCCTAAACCCTATTACTTTAAAAGAGATGGTCCAGTTTGTACACAAAGTGTATCCATTATTTGCCATAACCCTCTCAACTTTTTAGCACAAGCTATTTGGTTGAAATGATGATACCATGCTGACTTTCAACCTTTTCCAAGTTCATTTATAATGCTTTTCAATTTCAGGATGATTTAGCTCAAAGAATCATTAAATGCATGAAAAAATAGCAAATGAAGTCAAAAAGAGTTGAAATTAAAGGATGTGGCTTTGAATGGTTCATATTGAACACACAAAAATTCTTCAGTTAATATAAGTTTAAAAAAATGAAATGTGGTCAAACTACTTATTCAATAAATATTAGTGTTACTAAATAATTATTTTTTTAGCATAATAATTTCAAACTCAAACGGTGAAGCGTGTGAGATCATGGTCACTTTTTTCTGGTAATAATGGATATATTATTTGTTGAATTTTGATTTATAGATTTAAAGATATTAAATCAATAAATGGCATAATAATATTAATAATATTATTACTTACTTTATTTTCATTGAAATTCAATATTATTATTATTACTTACTTAATTTTGAACTTTTTGTATTATTTTAGATTTTTGGATTTTTTTATGTTTTTCAAAGAATTTTTTGTAAATTTTTCCTCTTTTGAAATATTTTTGAGTTTTTAAATTAATTTTTGATGTTTATTTTAATAATTGTCTGGGATTCAAAAAATTAAATCATGTGACATCAAGACATAAGGGTTAACAGGATTGATTGCTTGGTATTGTCAGGAAAACAACAAGAGCAGTCTTGGAATCTAAGACTGACAGAACCTGAAAGTTAAGTGTGCTCGGGCTGGAGTAGTGAGAGGATGGGTGAGCGGCCGGGAAGTTAGACGATTTTGAATGAGATGGGTGACCGGCTGGGAAGTTAGACGATTTTGAATGAGATGGGTGACCGCCCGGGAAGTTAGACGATTTTGAATGAGTGCTGATTAGAGATTAGAGGAGTGGTGATTAGAGATTAAATTGTAAAATAATTCAAAGATTTGAAAATCGGAAGAAAATGAGAAACAAATTAAAAAATTGAAAAAAATGATTTTTTAATTCTTTTTCCTTTAGTCTCGGTTGGTAAGGTGGTGCATTTAGTCCCGGTTGGTAACACCAACCAGGACTAAAGGTTCTCCAGCCCACGCACAGAGAGCGGCCACGTGGAGGGCCTTTGGTCCCGGTTCGTAACACAACCGGGACTAAAGGGGGCCTTTAGTCCCGACACTTTTGTCCCGGTTCCAGAACTGGGACTAAAGGCCCTCTAGAACTGGAACAAAAGGCCCGTTTTCTACCAGTGTATCAACATCTCCAAGCTTAATTCCTACTCGTTCTCGAGTAGGTAAATGATAAAGGAAATAATTTATGAAGTGTGAATGCTAGCAACATGCATAAGTTTGATCAATGAAAATTTCAATCACTTTTCCTATCATCATAACAGCAGTTGTTTCTCATAAAACTCATCATGATAGAGTAGCAACCAATTCACATGATTATGTTCAAACAATGAATCCTCTTGAAACTGAACAACCTATGTTCTCAGTCACCAAGTAATTGTAATTCAACTTATTCAACAAAGTCTTCAACAAAGTCTAAGTAAGAGCTCCACATACTCAACCATCATATAGCCTTCTATGGTTGCTAACACTCACTACATACACATGAGAAAAACGTTTCAACCGGACACATAGAAATATATGGGATTATAGTTTCGCCTCCCAACGTATTCACCTTAAGGGTGATGTCAACAATGATAACTCATGCTACCCATAAACAACTGGATATATGTGCCTAGATCTTTCCTCACTACATCATGCTTGCCAAAAGAGAAAGATAAAACTTTGACTCTTGCATGAAAGTAAATACATAAAAGTAAAAGATAAGCCCTTCATAGAGGGAAGCAGAGGTTGACATGCGCTTATTTGTTTGTATGCTCAACCCCTTAGTGCAAAAGAACGTCACGTTATATTGCCACTTATGATAGCAACCTTTATTATGCAGTCTGTCGCTTTTATTCTTTGCCATCACAAGTTCGTACAACACTCAATTTTGTATTACACTAAATGACCTAACACTTTTTAGAAGCAACTTTTATTGCCTTATTACACCGATGACAACTTACTTGAAGCATTCATACCACTAGTGCAGAACCGGGCAATAGCACCAGTTCGTAAGGCCCTTTAGTGCCGGTTCCATAACTGGCACTAAAGTGTGGGCACTAAAGGCCCCCCCCTTTAGTACCGGTTCAGCACGAACCGGTGCTAAAGGGCAACCACGTGGCACGAGGCAGCTACGGGGGCCGGGAGCCCTTTAGTACGGGTTGGTAACACCAACCGGTAGTAAAATGTTTGGGGTTTCTATTGGTTTATGATTTCTTTTTCATTTAATTTTGTGTTTTCCATTTTAATTCTTTTTCGTTTGCTGGTATTTTACGATACTACACATTGTACACGTTATGCATATATATATATATATATATATGTATATAAATAGAATTTCTAGTAGAACCAATCATATATATATCATCAATGTCTCACAAACCACCATATTAATTGACACATACACACATGTATAGCTATATACAATTTCTCCTACGTATGCATGTTGCCTTCGGAGCCGTCATAATCTTCTTCATTCTGATCATCATCTGGCCCGCGTATCATATCGAACATGGTCTGTTTTCTCTCTCTGTCGGTATTGTCCGCCATAGCTTTTATTTAACTATGCCAAAAGAAATATAAAACAATTTAGTATTCAAATTACATCGTCTTGAATAATAGATATAATCTCGAATACATCGTCTCGAATAATAGATATAATCTCGAATACATCGTCTCGAATAATAGATATAATCTCGAATACATCGTCTCGAATAATATATAATATTGAATAGTACATCACTGGCTAGGTAGCTAATTAAAGATCGAATACTACAGAAGAATCTAGGACACTCGCGGTTCCTACGGCGCGGGCGGTGGACACCCAAAGAGAAGGAACCCTCACAGGATCATAGCTGAAGTGAGATCCCTGAAGAAACTGCCAGGTATTGGAGAACCTGCCGCCCTCTAACGCAACCATGTAGCGATGGACGTGCTCGTCCTCCTCCCTGACACGGCGACGTACCACCTCCGGCGGAGCCGGCTCCCTCCGCATGGAAACTGGCCCACGCGAACGCCACCAAACGAGATCAGGGTCGACGACGGGACCCGGGGCCGGGTTCCTCATCAAGCGGCGCGCCCCTCCAGGCAGCACCTCCCAGTGCCAGCACGGCGGAGCCCAGTCCCGGACATGGGTCAGTCGGACGTCGTCGCGGACGGGTCGACGGCGAGGATGCGGGCCGGGCATCGTCGAGAACAAATACTAGCTATATGCCCGCAAAAAGTAACATTTTTTAATGATTGGATTTTGATAACTAAAATTTCTAACATTTCTATATAACACTAATTATGCTATCATTGCATATGTCAAAATTCTATATGCTATGTCATACTAATTAAGCATCTAACACTAAAAACAGAAAACACAACTTTTATACATCCATTAAAAAACTGAAAAACAACATTATATAAAAAATTTCCATACTAATTAAACACTAATTATATCCATCTAACATGCATTCATACATATATACTAGTGAAAAAATAATAATCTAAAAAATCTGAACTAATTAAACATACAAAATACGTATATACTAATATATACATGCATTAATTCATACATATGTACGTGTGTGTGTGTGTTCATCATGCTTGTGTGTGTGTGTGTATGGGCTCGGGGAGGGGCGGCGCCCATGGTGGCCGCCAGGGGCGAGGGAGAGGGGTTAGAGGGGGAGAGCTCACAGCGGGGCGACGGCGACGGTGAGCCGACGGCCGGGGGCGGCGACGGGCCGGGGCGTGACGCGGGGACGGCACGACGGGGACGGGCCCGGGGCGGCGACGGAGACGAGGGCGGAGATGGGGACGGGGGCGGCGACGGGGACGGGGGCGGCGACGGCGTCGATCGATCGGGGCGCGCGGGTGGTTCTTCAATGGGGAAACAGAGGAAGAAACAGAGGGAGAATGAAATTTTCGTAAGTGTTGTATATATAGAAGGCACCTTTAGTACCGGTTGCAGCCACCAACCGGTACTAAAGGCCTGTTTTGGCCAGGCCAAGCGGCGGGAACCGTACCCCCTTTAGTACCGGTTGGTGGCTCCAACCGGTACTAAAGGCCCCCCTTTAGTACCGGTTGGTGCCACGAACCGGTACGAAAGGGGGTGCGCTGGCGTAGGTGCGGTGCACAAGTTTAGTCCCACCGTGCTAGCCGAGGGGCGACCGCACTAGTTTATAAACCCCCGTGCAGTAGCTCTCTCGAGCTCCTCTCCAAAGCAGGTCTACTGGGCCTACATTTTCTAAGCTGCCCTGTTGGCCTACTGGGCCTTTGCGGGCCTGCATCCTGGCTCAACAACAGGTTGGGTTTCTAGTCGTATGCAGGCCGCTCTGGCCTAGTAGGTGGGCTCTTTTTATTTTTTTTTGCTTTATTTACTTTTGAGTTGTTTTTTTTGTGTATTTAGAGTTTCTTTGTGAATATTTTTGCTTTAGGTACAAAAAATTACAAACTTTCTGTTAGTGCCCGTAGTTTTCAAATTTGAATAGTTTAAATTTTGAATTATTTGAAATTAGTGTGAATCACTAGTTTGTGAATAACTTAACTTTAAAAATCCCTTGTCAGATACACCATTCTCTGCCTTCCATTGCAGCAATTCCAGTGTGGTGCCCAGCTTTTTCTTGTCACCTACGCAATTCGGGTACAACAATTTTTTGTGATCCTCTAACATGTGCTGCAACTTCTTCTTCTCCAAATCCCTTGCGCAGTTTCTCTTTGCATCGGCAATGGCCCGACCTAGATCATCAATGGGCTCATCTGATGCCTCTTCTTCAGCTTCTTCCCGCATTGCCGGCTGAGCTTCTTCCCGCATTACCGGCTCAGCTTCTTCCCCCATTGTTGTACCCATGGCCAGGATAGCTGTCGTCGTCCTCTTCTTCTTCATTATCTTCCATCATAACCACTCTTTCTCCATGCTTGGTCCAAACATTATAGTGGGGCATGAAACCGGACTTAAACAGGTGGACGTGAATGGTTCTTGACGTAGAGTAATTGCGACCATTCTTACAGCCAGCACATGGACAAGGCATAAAACCATCCGCCCGCTTGTTTGTCTCAGCCGCAAGCAGAAAAGTATGCACGCCCTCAACAATTTCACGGTCATTTAGCTCTCTAAACAATTAGGTAAATGACCGAAAAACAACATATGATGTCAGAACATGTTGGAAATTGATGACGTCGCTTTGAATGTTGCATACTGAACAAAAAAGAAGTCCGAAGTTCAAATAAGTTATTAAAAATAAAAAAGAGGTGCCATGCTGGTTAATTTGCTTCAAGCCATTCGGAATAGTGTAGACTGCACTACACATAGCTCAGTGCAATCTATTCTATTCCGAAAGGCTTGAAGCTAATCAACATGCAGGTGAGCATTGCAACTCTTGGTCATTGTCTGTGCACTCACGGCTTATAAACCGCTCATACTGTCGGATTTCGGGTTCCGGCAGACCCTTAAGGTTCGAACACTGGGGTGCGCGCGGAGATTACGCCTTCTACCTCCCCGTCTCGCAAAGATCTAAACTACTAAAAGAACTGCACAAGGGACACAAGATTTATACTGGTTCGGGCCACCGTTGTGGTGTAATACCCTACTCCAGTGTGTGGTTGGTGGATTGCCTCCTGGGGCTGATGATGATGAACAATACAAGGAAGAACAGCCTCACGAGGGTCTGTTCTTGGCTGGGGCGATGAACTGCTAAGAGGAGTTCAGCCTCTCTTCTCTCTCTGTCACTCACTCTGTCTGCTTGCGAACCGAACGAATGACCCCCCCCCTTGCTATGTGGGTGGCTGGTCCTATTTATAGAGGCCCTGTTCCTCTTCCCAAATATCGAGCTGGAAGGGAGCCAACAATGGCGGGCTAATTTGAAGGGGGACAGCAAGCATCAACTATCCTGACAAAAGCAGTCTTCGCCTGCGCAAAGCTCTGGCGATGACGTCGTCCTGGGCTCCATGGTGACCTCCGTCTCGTAGTCCTCCTGGTCTTGGTCTCGTTGCACCGAAATGGCAACCTTTGCCTAATGCCTCGGTACTCCGCGGCTGCGCTTGCCCCCTTTGCACCAAGAGGAAAGAAGGATGCTGCGCGCGCTGGCGCCCGCCTGGCGCCCCGAGTCGTCATGGCTTGCGTCACGGGCACCTCGCGAGGTACCCCGCCTTGATCTCTCCGCCTCCTCGCGAGCCAGCCTGACGAGGCCGTGCCTGAGGAAGCTCCGTGTCGTCCGCCTCGCGAGGCTTGGCCCCTCGCGAGGGTCTTGAGTCTTGTGTTGATGAAGATGGGCCGTGCCGGGCCTCCTTTGAGCCACGCCGCAGGCCACAGGCAGGCAAGTCTAGGGACCCCCGTTCCCAGAACGCCAACAGTAGCCCCCGGGCCCAAGGCGCGCCTGGATTTGGCCGTGCCGAGAGGCGAGAGGGCAAGGTCGAAACGTCGCGGGCCCTAACAGCCTGCGGCCTTGGGCGCCGCGTGGCGGTTGATGGGACGCGAGTGCCTCAGCAACTGCGCAGGTTGATAAAGGAGTGGCATCTGCCCAGACTTGGCCTTTTGCTTTCTCCGGTTGCTGCTCAGATCCCCTTTCTTGCGCCTTCCCTTTCTTCCTCCAAACTTCCAGATCTACTCCGGCCGCGTGACCTAGGAAGCCATGGTGCCTCGCCAGCCTCCGACCAAAGCTTGGTATTCTCCTCCTATGGACTTGCCGAATGTGTCCAAGGCTGGCCTTGCCCGGCTGCGCCAGATGGCAGCGGCGCAGGGAATCAACAGGAGGAAGGTGTTCAAGGCCGGCTCCACCACCCCTGAGGGCCGAGGGAGCACCTTTTATCCTCTCTTTGTATGCTCCATTGCTGCGGGCCTGGTGCCTCCCTTCTCCGAGTTCTTCTTCTCTGTCCTCCGCCATTACAACTTGTAGGCTCTGCATCTCCACCCCAACTCTGTTCTTCTTCTGGCGATCTTCGCTTACTACTGCGAGGCCCACGTAGGGGTGCAGCCTTCGGTGGCCTTGCTGCACCACTACTTCTCCCTCCGGGTACTCGCGGCTCTCCTTCCGCGTGCGCGGGCTTTGTCGCGTACGGCGGCACCATTGCCATCTCGAATCCCGGGAAGAGGATTGAGGGCTTCCGGGCGCGTCCATCCTAGGCTGATCTTGCCAACGGAGCCGCCCGCGAGCCCCGACGACTGGGGCCGAGTGGAGCTCACGGACCCTCGCGCGAAACTGGTGTTGGAGAAGAGGGACGCGGACTTGAGGCCGGCCAGCATGGCGGCGGCGAAGTTGACCGGTGCGTCGCTGCTGAAGGAGTTCCTGGAGCACCAGCTGGCTCCACTCCGGCAGTACTCACCTCCGATGTGGAGGCCTCATCCGAGCCCCGCGGCCTTGAGCGGCGAAGATTTGGCCGCGGTCCCCCAATCTCTGGTCGGGGGCGAGTTGGCAAGGTTAGAGGGCGCTCCCAAGCCCTTGTTCCTTCGCGACGACTGGGAGCAGGTGGTGAAGTCCATGCCCGACGGGCTCTTGCCCGTGGCGGTTTCCGAAGGACCGGTGGACGTACCCTCCGGCCACTCCAGCAAGGAGGAGGACGAAGAGGAGCGGGGAGAGGGGCCCGACTCTGGGGCGACCAATGGAGAGTCGAGGGCTCCCCTCCCCCGGCGCAGGCCCCGCAGTCTCCGCCTTTCTTCGAGCGATGATGACGAGGATGGAGACGAGCAGGTCGGCGGGAGCTCACCCCCGATCCCGAAGAAGGACAGGACCGGGTTGATCTCCCGCGGGACTGCCTCTGCCCCGAGGCAGCCTGTAGGCGCGCCTCCTGCTTTCGAGGTTGACCCTTCCAGCTGGCTATCAGGCTTCAAGTTTGGCCGGAGGGTGCTTGAGCTCACCGGCGATGACCCGTAAGTGCTCTCCCCTTCCCTCTATTTCTTGTTCCGCTGCAGAGGCTTGACGTTCACATCTCTTGAACAGGCTGGAGCCCGTGGCGAAGAAGCTGAAGGGGGCTCCTGAGGCTCCATCCGCGGCAGGCTCCACCTCAGGACGCTGTGGTCTTGCCGCCGCCGCCTTCTTCCTCCGTTCCGCCGAGTGTTGCTTCTCCAACTCCTCCTGCCGTCCTGGAGCGTGCTGTTGTTGGACTCGACCGGTTGCGGCAGGATCTTCTTGGTGCCGACCCTCGCCTGGTGGCCGGGCGCTTGGAGCTGGCTTATGGATGGATTCACTCCGACGCCTCGATCCGGGCGGCGCTGGTTCAAGCCTCGACGGCCTGCGACGAGGATAGGCAGGCCATCCTTGAGACAAAGGCTGCTCGTGACACAGCCCTAGGGGAGGTGGTTGAAGTCCGCGGTCGTTGCAAGGCGCTGGAGGATGAGCTGCAAGGCCTGCGGGACCAGCTCGCGGAGGAGGTTCATCTTCGCCAGGAACAAGAAGAAGGCATGGAGGCTCGCGAGGCGGCCATCGAGGGCCGGGAGGCCAAGCTCAAGAAGCGCAGCGACCGCCTAAGTGCGCTGGGGGAGGAGCTGGAGGCGACGAGGGTCGAGCTGGACAGCAAGGCCAAGGTTCTTGCCAAGGATCGCGTGGCCTTCGCAGACATGGAGAGGAAGGCTCGTGATTTGCTGAAGACGCTCTACGCCAGTGTCCTGGAGAGCCCGCTGGCTGGCGCCGAGGACGGCCCTGCCAAGCTGCTTCCCTTCCTTGCTCGTGCCCTTGAGGATGTCACCCTTGCCCTTGGCCCCACGGCCGAGGCCGAGGCACGTGTCTTGTCTTCTGCTGCGTTGACGCGGGTCTTCACCCACATCTACCTTCGCGACCCCAACGCCGACCTTGACGCCTGCTGGAGCCAGTAAGCGGCGAGGGTGCTGCCGCCGCTGCCGAGGCCGTGAAGGGCCGCGCGGAAGCTCTGCTGGGGAAGTTCCGGGCCTTCAGTTCCAAGCCGAAGCAGGGTGCTTCCGGCTCTGCTGCTCCACCGCCGCCATGTGACTCTGCTACTGCTCCTGCCCTGCTTTTAATTCCTGCATCATGCATCATGCCTCAAGGAGGCGTTCAAACTTGCGTTTGGTATTGAGACGATAGTATGGACTGTAATATTTGTTTTTAAGTTCCTTGAATTTAATGCTTCCCTCCCTACTTGCTTGTGTTCTACGCCGGCAAAGCCCGGCCCCGCGCGTACCTCACCTAGCATTAGCCCCGACCGGAAACCAGGACGGGACCAAAGGAGTGAGGGGCTACGGAGCCAGTTAGGCTCCTGAGTCGCGATGCTCAGGAGTCCCCCTTAGCACACGAACAAGTAGGGAGGTGTGATGTAGGTGAGTTTTCCGTTTTACGTCTACAAAGCCCGACTCCGCGCATACCTCACCCAGCATTAGCCCCGACCGGAAACCAGGACGGGACCAAAGGAGTGAGGGGCTACGGAGCCAGTTAGCCTCCCGAGTCGCGATGCTCAGGAGTCCACCTTGACGCGCAAACAGCATGTGATTAGGTGAGATGCGAGTGGGAGCACCGTTCTACGTCTGCAGAGCCCGGCCCCGCGCGTGCCTCACCCAGCATAGCCTTTCGGAACTAAGGAGTGAGGGGCTACGGGACCAGTTAGGCCCCTGAGTCGCGATGCTCAGGGGTCCCCCTTGATGCACAAATGGCCTTCATACCTTGGCTCTGCTCGGGGAGGGGCGCACGACGAACCAGGCCCGAGGGGCCTGGTTTTGTGGCGTACGTCCGGGCGTGACCCAGGCGCAGCCCCCGTGCCCAGCCCCCTCGCGCGGTGCTCCCGAGGGGAGGCGTTGCGATGAGGCTAGACATTGAGCTCTGGGCTCCCTGAGGTTGATGCGGCTCGGGGGCCACCCTCAGTTGTTTATCACCAGCGCGGAGCATAGCGCTTCCGCATGTGTACGGGCATAGCCGCTCCTCGGCAGTGTCGTCAGCCAGCGCGGAGCATGGTGCTTCCACTGGTACGTGGGAGGGGGCTCCCCTTCGGGAGGAGCCCCCGGGGCGTGTACATCCCCGCCCTGACACGTGGCCGGCACGGTAGGGCTAGGTGAGGTGCATCTGGGCACCCGTGAGCCAGCGCGGGACTCGCAGGGCCCTACCTCTAGGCGGGTTGCGCCTGGCACTGCGCCTTATCTTGAGCTGTGTTCCTGCAAACTTGGTTAGATGCCGACACTCTACGTCCTCGGTTCCCGGCCCTCGAGCTTGTCTCAGCCGTCGCTGGTATGCCAGGTCGCGATGCCGTGGACATAACCAGAGGGTGAGGGCCGGAGAGCCAGTAAGAGCCCTGAGTCGCGATGCTCAGGTACCCCCCCTTTAACGTGCAAGTGGTCGACATGGAGAAGAAAAGGTGCCGTGGGCAGGCATCAAGTAATCATGCATGATGGGCGAATGCATAACCGGAAATAAACGCTAGGGAGATACATGTCGCCGGTCCCGGCCCGAGCGACTTGTGGATGATGCAGCACGAGGGGCACCCCCAACAAAGCAAGCTAACGGCATGAAGTAAAGGGATACATACCGCAGGGACGGACCCAAGCGGCCTGGGAACGATGCGGCCCTGGGAGGGCACTCCCAGCTGGAAATGAAACTTGTAAGATGTCACCTGAGGGTGTCGAGGGCGAAGGGGTGTCGGTGCAGCAGACTCGGTATGCCGCGGAAGCCGATCCTCACGAGCCCCCAGGCCCAGGGGCCTCGGGAGGCTCCGGAGGCACTGGTAGCTCTTCACGAATCATCTCCATCTCTGCCAGGGCTGCGGAACGCCTGTCTTCTCGAGCCTCCATGATGCTCCTCACGAGGCGCTGGCGCGTAGCAACCGCGCTCGGCAGGCCGTAAGGCATGCGAACGTAGCTGTGGGGCGGACCCCGGCGGCGCCCCACTCGCGAGGGCCAGAGGCGCTCCATGGTAGCGACTTGGTTGAGCCCTGGTACATCGACGCAGACGCGCAGCCCACCATCCTCGCCTGGATGGGGAGCCGCAGCCGGTAGACGGCGGCAACCTCTCATGATCCTTGATTCCTGTAGTTCTTGAATGGCTCTGTCGACGAACTCCTGCGGGTCTGACCTTCCTTGCCTTGCTCCTTCTTGAGGGAAACACGCCTCCACGGGGTGCCCAAGCGCCTCCCTCGTGACCCTGGCCAGGTCGGTGGCCCTCCAGGGGAGAGCCCCCGAGCCCTGCCTAAGGAGGGCGCCGGGCGCGCTTTCCTATGCGATGGAAGGGGGTTCCCCCTGGGCGGACGCGGGCCCTGAGGGGCCTGCCTCCCGAGGGGCCGGTCCGGATGATGTCTTCTTCTTCTTGGGGGTGGTCTCGGGAAGCCTCCTGCTTCTGCGATCCGGGTCTTCCAGCGACGCGGCCTGGAAGGCCCGCTCTAGGGAACACACTGCATCCCTCTCTTCACAGGGCACCGTGATGATTCCGCCACTCCCTGGCATCTTGAGGACGTTGTAGCCATGGTGAGTCACGACCATGAACTTGGCCAGCGCTGGGTACCCGAGGATGGCGTTGTACGGCAGGCGGATGTGGGCAACGTCGAAGTCGATGAGCTCGGTGTGGTAGTTGTCGCGTGCCCCGAAGGTGACAGGGAGGCGGACCTGCCCAATCGGGATCGTGGAGCCGTTGGTGATTCCGGAGAAGGGCTTGGTTGGCTGAAGCTGGTCGTAGGGCACTTGGAGATTGTTGAACGTTTCCACAGACAGGACGTTGAGTCCTGCCCCACCATCGATGAGGGTCTTGGTGACCAGCACATTGCTGATGACTGGGGAGCAGAGCATCGGGAGGACGCCAGCTGTGGCTGCACACTTGAGTTGATCCGCTGAGCTGAATGTGATGGC
Organism: Triticum urartu; assembly: GCF_003073215.2. Lineage (NCBI taxonomy): Eukaryota > Viridiplantae > Streptophyta > Magnoliopsida > Poales > Poaceae > Triticum > Triticum urartu. Next base: position 732,469,102 of record NC_053024.1, on the reverse strand, counting down.
GCACGCCGACCACCTGAGAGGGCGCGTTGCTTCGAGCCTGGGGAGGGCTGCGTTCACCTCGCGGGCAAACTGCTTGAAGATGCGTTGGGAGGCTGGGGCTTGAGCTCCGCCCACGATGCAGGCGATTGCGCGTGGCTCCTGGAAGCCCCCAGCCCCCTCATCTTGATGGCCGTCCTCGTTCCTCCTTGGTTGAGGCGACAGTGGAGGGAGGCCTGCGTTGCCTTGCGGGCGATCCTCACGAGGCTGATCCCTCGAGTCCCCCTCGCGAGGCAGGTCTCGCCAGCGATCCTCGCGAGGCTGATCGGGCCATCCTTGGCGCGGGCCATGGTCTTCCCAGCGTCCTGCGTTTCTTCCTCCTCCTCGGCCGTAGCCGCGATCGGCGCGATCGGGACGACGGCCGATCCTTCCTTCCCGCACGGCGCGGAGTTCTTGGCATTCGTTGGTGCTGTGGGTGTGGAGGTCGTGGTACACACAGTACCGGCTGCCCCTCGAGGACTCAGGCAGATCTTTGCCCCACTTGGTGTCTAGTTCTGCTGCGAGCACGGCAGCCCCCTTGCGCTTCACGTCCTTGGCCTTGGGCTTCTTCTCTTCTGGGTCTGCGGCAGGCAACTCGAGAAGGGAGAGGCGTCCTCCTCAGCCTTGGCGCAATTGGTCGCCAAGTTGAACAGCTCCAGGGAGGTGCACAGGTCCTCATGCATCGCCAGCTCCTCCTTCATCTTGACGTCGCGCACACCATCGAAGAAGGCCGAGATGATGGCCTCCTAGGACACCTTGGGGATCTTGAGGCGCGCGCTGTTGAAGCGCTGGATGTACCTTTGCAGGGTATCTCCGGGTTGTTGCTTGATGCGGCGCATGTCGCTCACGGCGGGCGGCCGGTCGCGAGTACCTTGGAAGTTGGCGATGAAGCGGGTGCGCATCTGGTCCCAGGAAGAGATCGTGCCCGGAGCCAGATTCAGGAGCCAGGTGCGAGCTCCTTCCTTGAGCGCCATGGGGAACCAGTTCGCCATGACCATTTCATCCCCGCTGGCAGCTTCGATGCCCAGCTCAGCTGGAGGAACTCCGCAGGGTCAGTCGTGCCATCGTAACGTGGGGGCAGGTCTGGCTTGAACTTGCCGGGCCACGCGACGCTACGCGGCTCGGTGGTGTAGGCACGGCAGCCTGCGGTCGCCACGAAAGGCCTCGGCTGGTGGAGAGCTTGGTCTTGGCGGTTCCCTCGCGTTGCAGCTATGAGCAGTGCGGGGTCTTGGTGCGCCGGTGCTGGTGCAGGGTCGCGGCGCGCCGGAGCAGGGAGCGCCCGGGCGGCTCCTTGCGGGCGAGGGATCTCTTGGCAGCTCCGTTCTTGCTGCGCTGGCGCCTGACGGAGCGGGTTCCGCCCAGGGGCCACGCGCCTTGGGGCCATGGCATCTTCTTGGAGAGGAAGCGGCTGGTACGCTTCCGGAGCTTCGTTGCCCGCGCGAGGCGGGGTGTGGCGCAGAGGAACGGACGGCGCGGGAGAGCCCCCTGCGGCGCGAACAAGCTCGGCAACGCGGTCAAGCCACTCATTGTAGACGTCGTCGACGGGACGGTAGCGCAGGAGCTCGTTTGCCGCGAGGAGTGCAGCTCGAGCCTCGATGGGTGCGCAGAGCGCGCGGGACGAAGAACCAGCGGGCGCGAACGATGGAGTAGCAGTGTGGCCATCTTGTCGCACGGAGGGATGCATGGATGACGCTTGCTGCTTGCCCCCCGCCGGGTCGGTGGCGGCGTTGACGGCGGGCGACGGGGAACGACGAGGACGGCCGCCGACGGGCGCCATCTGGGCGACGCGAGAAGCGATGGAGGCCTGGCGCTCGGCGCGGGCCCGACGTGCGTCGGACATGGATGCGACGGTCGGAGGAGAACGGGGCGGTGGACGACGAATTCCGGCGCACCCCTACCTGGCGCGCCAAATGTCGGATTTCAGGTTCCGGCAGACCCTTAAGGTTCGAACACTGGGGTGCGCACAGAGATTACGCTTTCTGCCTCCCCGTCTCGCAAAGATCTAAACTACTAAAAGAACTGCACAAGGGACGCAAGATTTATACTGGTTCGGGCCACCGTTGTGGTGTAATACCCTACTCCAGTGTGTGGTTGGTGGATTGCCTCCTGGGGTTGATGATGATGAACAATACAAGGAAGAACAGCCTCGCGAGGGTCTGTTCTTGGCTGGGGCGATGAACTGCTAAGAGGAGTTCAGCCTCTCTTCTCTCTCTCTCACTCACTCTCTCTGCTTGCGAACCGAACGAATGACCCCCCCCCTTGCTGTGTGGGTGGCTGGTCCTATTTATAGAGGCCCTGGTCCTCTTCCCAAATATCGAGCGGGAAGGGACCAACAATGGCGGGCTAATTTGAAGGGGGACAGCAAGCATCAACTATCCTGACAAAAGCAGTCTTCGCCTGCGCAAAGCTCTGGCGATGACGTCGTCCTGGGCTCCATGGTGACCTCCGTCTCGTAGTCCTCCTGGTCTTGGTCTCGTTGCACCGACATGGCAACCTTTGCTTGAGGCCTCGGTACTCCGCGGCTGCGCTTGCCCCCTTTGCACCAAAGAGGAAAGAAGGACGCTGCGCGCGCTGGCGCCCGCCTGGCGCACCGAGTCGTCATGGCTTGCATCACGGGCACCTCGCGAGGTACCCCGCCTTGATCTCTCCGCCTCCTCGCGAGCCAGGCTGACGAGGCCGTGCCTGAGGAAGTTCTGTGTCGTCTGCCTCGCGAGGCTTGGCCCCTCGCGAGGGTCTTGAGTCTTGTGTTGATGAAGATGGGCCGTGGTGGGCCTCCTTTGAGCCACGCCGCAGGCCGCAGGCAGGCAAGTCTGGGGACCCCCGTTCCCAGAACGCCGACACATACTGCCTCTCTCTTGGCGAGGTGGGACTAAATATCAGCTTACTAAGAGACTCTAGTACCGGTTCAGGGCATGAACCGGTACTAAAGGTCTTCGTGGGGGCCCCAGCCTGACCATAGCCTAACACAGCCTCATTAGTACCGGTTCGTGGCATGAACCGGTACTAAAGGTTGTCCACGAACCGGTACTAATGATGCCCGCCCGCCTAGCCGTTGGAACTGGCACTAATGGTCACATTAGTGCCGGCTCAAATTCAAACCGGCACTAATGTGCTTCACATTTGACCATTTTTCTACTAGTGTACGTCTCCAACGTATCTATAATTTTTGATTGCTCCACGCTATTATATTATCTGTTTTGGATGTTAATGGGCTTTATTTTACACTTCAATATCATTTTTGGGACTAACCTATTAACCGGAGGCCTAGCCCAAATTGTTGTTTTTCCTATTTCAGTGTTTCGCAGAAAAGTAATATCAAATGAAGTCCAAACGGAATCAAACCTTCGAGAACGTGATTTTCTCAACAAACGTGATCCAGGAGACTTGGAGTGGGCGTCAAGAAACAATCGAGGAGGCCACGAGGCAGGGGGCGTGCCTACCCCCCTGGGCGCGCCCTCCACCCTCGTGGGCCCCTTGGTGCTCCACCGACCCACTTCTTCCTCCTATATAAGTCCATGAACCATGAAAACAAAATTCCACTGCCACAACCTTCTGTACTCGAGAGATCCCATCTTGGGGCCTTTTTCGGAGCTCCGCCAGAGGGGGCATTGATCACGGAGGGCCTCTACATCAACTCCATGGCCTCTCCGGTGATGTGTGAGTAGTTTACTAAAAACCTTCGGGTCCATAGTTATTAGCTAGATGGTTTCTTCTCTCTCTTTGGATCTCAATGCAAAGTTCTCCTCGATCTTCTTGGAGATATATTCAATGTAATCTTCTTTTGCGTTGTGTTGGTTGAGATCCGATGAATTGTGGGTTTATAATCAAGTTTATCTATGAACAATATTTGATTCTTCTCTGAATTCTTTTATGTATGATTGGTTTATCTTTGCAAGTCTCTTTGAATTATCAGTTTGGTTTGTCCTACTAGATTGATATTTCTTGCAATGGGAGAAGTACTTACCTTTGGGTTCAATCTTGCGGTGTCCTTTCCCAATGACAGCAGGGGCAGCAAGGCACGTATTGTATTGTTTCCATCGAGGATAAACAGATGGGGTTTATATCATATTGCATGAGTTTATCCCTCTACATCATGTCATCTTACTTAAAGCATTACTCTGTTCTTATGAACTTAATACTCTAGATGCATGCTGGATAGCGATCGATGTGTGGAGTAATAGTAGTAGATGTAGAATCGTTTCGGTCTACTTGTCACGGACATGATGACTATACACATGCTCATCCCTAGATATTCTCATAACTATGCTCAATTCTATCAATTGCTCGACAGTAATTCATTGCTTTCTTGCTTGCCTTGTCGTTATGGCCAGTCCTCTATCTTCTTTGTTGTCTCCCGAGAATGAAGTTCTTAATTTTAAGCAAAGGGAGGGAGAAAATCTAAAAGACGCTTGGTATAGAATTTGCAATGCTCAAAATAGATCTACCAGGAAGCAATCTACTTCCGTTCTTCTCCGCAATTTTTATGTAGGCGCTACTCCTTGGTACAAATATATTCTTGATACCATTACCAGAGGGAATTTCTTGGGTAGCCATACTTTTGATTCTTATAATGCTATGATAGATTTGTTTGGATCACCACGTCTTTTGATTAATGGAACTATGTTAACTTTGGAACATGTGATGCAAAGGCTTGAAATTATTGAGAATAAAGTTGCTACTATAGAGTTGATTGTAAATTTCGATAAAAAGATCCACAACCAAATTACCCAATATGGATCTAAGGTGGGACTTACTCTGAAATTTTTTAAGGAAAAGAACCCATAGTTAATGAAAGAATAGATCAAGATTCTACTAGAATCGATAAACTTGAGGGAATTATCACAAACTTGGGGTCCACTTTTTCTTCCATTAAAATACTCCAAATCCTCCTACCAAAATTGCCAAGCTTGTTTATGTTCCTAAAAATAAGGGTGAATCTTCTAGTAAGGAAACTGCGGATTTAAAATCAATAAGTGATCATCCCAATCTTTTTGCTATCATTAAGGAACCGTTTGCTACAAATGATTTTCTTGATTTTGAGCCTAGGAGTTTGATAATTAATAAAAATAAAGAAACTCCTAGTGGTTATAGGTGTCTTATTGAAGAATTTCCCACCAAAGATGGCAATACCTAGATCTATCCTTGCTTTTATGCCTAGCTAGGGGCGTTAAACGATAGTGCTTGTTGGGAGGCAACCCAATTTTATTTTTATTACTTGCTTTTTGCTCCTGTTTATTAATAAATAATTTATCTAGCCTCTGTTTTTGTTGTGTTTTTGTGTTTAATTATTGTTTTTGCCAAGTAGAACCGTTGGGAAGACTTGGGGAAAGTCTTTTTGATCTTGCTGTAAAAAACAGAAACTTTAGCGCTCACGAGAACTGCTGTCATTTTTATTTGGAGAGTGTTATTTAGTTAATTATTTTTGCAGATGATTAATAGATAAATTACTCACGTCCAGCAGTTTATTTTAGAATTTTTGGGGTTCCAGAAGTATTCGGAACCTACAAATTACTACAGACTGATCTGTTTTTGACAGATTCTGTTTTCGTGTGTTGTTTTCTTATTTTGATGAATCTATGGCTAGTAAAAGAGTTTATAAACCATAGAGAAGTTGGAATACAGTAGGTTTAACACCAATATAAGAAAATAATGAGTTCATTACATTACCTTGAAGTGGTGGTTTGTTTTCTTTTACTAACGGAGCTTACGAAGATTTTCTTTTAAGTTTTGTGTTGTGAAGTTTTCAAATTTTGGGTAAAGATTTGATGGATTATGGAACAAGGAGGGGAAAGAGCATCAGCTTGGGGATGCCCATGGCACCCCAAGGTAATCTAAGGACACCAAAAAGTCTTAGCTTGGGGATGCCCCGAAAGGCATCCCCTCTTTCTTCAACAAGTATCGGTATGTTTTCGTATTCGTTTCGTTCATGCGATATGTGCAATCTTGGAGCGTCTTTTGCATTTAGTTTTCATTTTTATTTTATGCACCATGCTGGTATGAGATAATCCTTGGTTGATTTATAGAATGCTCTTCGCACTTCACTTATATCTTTTGAGTATGGCTTTATAGAATGCTTCATGTGCTTCGCGTATATCATTTGAAGTTTGGATTGCCTGTTTCTCTTCACGTAGAAAACCGCTATTTGTAGATTGCTCTTTTGCTTTACTTATATTTGTTAGAGCGTGGGCATATCTTTTGTAGAAAGAATTAAACTCTCTTGCTTCACTTATATCTATTTAGAGAGTTGACAGGAATTGGTCATTCACATGGTTAGTCATAAAATCCTACATAAAACTTGTAGATCACTGAATATGATATGTTTGATTCCTTGCAATAGTTTTGCGATATAAAGATGGTGATATTAGAGTCATGCTAGTGGGTAATTGTGGATTAGTAGAAATACTTGTGTTGAGGTTTGTGATTCCCATAGCATGCACGTATGGTGAACCATTATGTAACGAAGTCGAAGCATGATTTATTTATTGATTTTCTTCCTTATGAGTGGCGGTCGGGGACGAGCGATGGTCTTTTCCTACCAATCTATCACCCTAGGGGCATGCGTAGTAGTAGTTTGCTTCGAGGGATAATAAACTTTTGCAATAAGTATATGAGTTCTTTATGACTAATGTGAGTCCATGGATTATACGCACCCTCACCCTTCCATCATTGCTAGCCTCTTCGGTACCGTGCATTGCCGTTTCTCACCTCGAGAGTTGGTGCAAACTTCGCCAGTGCATCCAAACCCCGTGATATGATACGCCCTGTCACACAGAAACCTCCTTATATCTTCCTCAAAACAGCAACCATACCTACCTATCATGGCATTTCCATAGCCATTCCGAGATATATTGCCATGCAACTTCCATCATCATCATCATATACATGACTTGAGCATTTATTGTCATATTTCTTTGCATGATCGTAAGATAGCTATCATGATATTTTCATGGATTGCCCGATTTTTGATGTCATCGCTGCGCTAGATCATTGCACATCCCGGTACACCGCCGGAGGTATTCCTATAGAGTCATATCTTTGTTCTAGTATTGAGTTGTAAGTAAATAAAAGTGTGATGATCATCATTATTAGAGCATTGCCCCAAAAAAGGGAGAGGCCAAAGAAGCCTAAATAAAAAAGGGGGCCAAAGAAGCCCATTCAAAAAAAGAAAAAGAAAAAGAAAAAGGGGCAATGTTACCATCCTTTTACCACACTTGTGCTTCAAAGCAGCACCATGTTCTTCATATAGAGAGTCTCTTGAGTTATCACTTTCATATACTAGTGGGAATTTTCATTATAGAACTTGGCTTGTATATTCCGATGATGGGATTCCTCAAATGCCCGAGGTCTTCATGAGCAAGCTAGTTGGATGCACACCCACTTAGATTGAGTTTGAGCTTTCATACACTTATAGCTCTAGTGCATCCGTTGCATGGCAATCCCTACTCCACTACTAGGAAAAGGTCTATAGCTAATATGGACATTAATGGCGCACCATGTATGTGCTGCGCCACTGCTATATAGCAGTGGCGCACCATCTACAGGTGCGCCATTAGTGTCATCATTACTAATTGTGCACCAGACACACGGTGCGCCATTACTAGCAAATTTAATTTTTTTTTATTTTTCCAAAATTATTAATGGCGCACCACACGCTCTGTGCGCCACTACTAACATTTTTTTTTACTTTTTTTTCAAAACTAGTAATGGCGCACCTGTGTGAAGTGCGCCATTACTAGTTCAAACTAGTAATGGCGCACCACAACCACGGTGCGCCACTACTAACAATTGTATTTTTTTTGCAAAACTAGTAATGGCGCATCTCTAACTGGTGCGCCGTTAGTAACCAGGGTTACTAATGGCGCATTTTTAGGTGGTGCGCCATTAGTAACCTGAGACCAGCTAGATATTTTGGACAGCCACCAACCACACTCACTTTCCCCACTTCATTCTCTCCACCTCCTCCTCCAAGCTTGTCTCGGCCGCCTCCTCCTCCTCACCTCATTTTCACCATAGATTCACCCAAATTAAGTGGTTAAATTACCTTTTTGTGATAGGTAAGTAAGGGGAAAGCGTTCTTTATGTTGTAGATCTACTTTTTTCTCCCTCCAACAACGTGCACATGCACTTTTTATGGCCTAGCTAGATCTACGTATGTTTGTGGTGTTGCATATATGTTTGTGTTTGCAGGTACCGGTATTTGAAATGCGACAGTTGCCAATATTTTGCCGGAATGTTGATTCATTTCTGTTTCGGCGAGAATTTGGCACTATGCGTTCTTTTTGGTCCTATTTTTAGGCAAAGTCTTCCCAAATTGTTTCTTGGTTCTAAAATATTGTTTTGCTCTACCCCGCAGGCGACCATGGTCCGCACGATGACCGAAGGCATCATGAATAGGTTTTTGAACTCCGCGAAGGCCGAGATGCTTCAAAAGAACAAGATAGAGATAAGATGTCCGCGTCGAAGATGCAAGCTGAAGAGCCTTATTAGGGACCTGGATTCCGGGCAGGTGCGGGACCACCTGTTCTTGCGTGGTTTCATGGATGGCTATCGTTGGCAAGGTGATGAAGATTACTATGAAGTCGTCCATGGGGGGCGGGCAAGAAATGAGGAAAGGCAGCAAGACAACCACCGCGGCGAGGGCGGGCGAGAGGACGAAGAATCTCCAAGACATGATCACGACGGTGATGCAGTACACAGTCATCATGTAGAAGATGCCGGACATGATGATGAGGAAGATCAAGACGAAGGGCATGATCATGAAGATGAAGATGTCGGAGTAGACGACGATGGACCATCGATGGGCTGGGTGCAGGACCCTTATATTCAAGAGCTGCTTCTCAAGCAGACGGATAACGCAAGAGCTGCCGCCCGAGAGAAAGCCAAGCTGGATCAACTGGAGATAGACGCGGTTACTCCATTGTATGAAGGATGCAGCCGCAAGGATACCCGCCTGAAAGTAACGCTCATGGCTCTGGAGATGAAGGTAAAACACAAAATGACCGACGCATGCTTCGACGAGAACATGTGATTCTGGCATGAACGTCTTCCCAAGGGGAACAAGTGCCTGACCAGTTTTGAGGAGGCGAAGAAAATCACGTGTCCTCTGGATTTACCGCATGTGAAATACCATGTGTGCATGAACAATTGCATCATTTATCGGGACGAGCACGCGGAGTCTACCATATGTCCGGTGTGCAGCGTCACTCGATACAACAAGAGGAAGAAAGCCCCTCGAAAAGTGGTGTGGTACTTTTCGATCACTCCTCGTCTGCAGCGGTATTTCGCTGACCCTAAGCTAGAAAAGCTCCTGCATTGGCACCCGGTTAGGGAGGAGAAGAAGCGAGAAGATGACGGAAATGATTCGGAGATAAATAAAAAAGACAAGATGCTGAGTCACTCTAAGGATGCGAGCCAGTGGCAAGCGTTGAACTTTGAACACCCAGAATTTGGGGACGATCCAAGGAACATCGTGCTGGGTGCAAGCACCGGTGGAGTCAATCCATTTGGCAGCCACAGAAGCACACATAGCACCTGGCCTGTGTTTGTGTGGATGTACAACCTTCCCCCTTGGTTGTGCATGAAGAGGAAGTACATTCACATGAGTATGCTAATTCAAGGGCCGAAACAACCAGGGAACGACATCAATCTGTATCTGGGGATGCTGAAAGAGGAGCTAGACAAGCTGTGGAAAACGCCAGCCATACGTGGGACGCCGCAGAGAAAGAATATTTCCCTATGAGAGCCGCACTGCTCACGACGGTGCACGACTATCTCGGTTACGGATATCTTGCGGGGCAGGTGGTCCACAGATTTTCTGGATGCGTCAGGTGCATGGATGACACAACGTATCACCAGCTAGATAGAGATCCCGGGTATTCGAAAACCATGTTCATGGGACATCAAAGGTGGCTTCGCGACGATGACCCATGGAGAAAACGCAAGGATCTGTTCGATGGTGAAACCGAACCCCGAAGACGCCCGCGTACGAGGAGCGGCGAGGAAATAGACGAGCTGTTGAAAAATTGGAAAGATTGCCCACTGCCGGGACAGAAGCAAAAGGCGCCAGAGCAGGAAAAGAAGCGAAAGGCGCTAGAGCCACTGCTAAAGGTATGGAAAAAGAGGTCTATTTTCTGGGACTTGCCGTACTGGAAGATCCACCATGTGCCTCACAGCCTTGATGTCATGCATATAATGAAGAACATGTGCGAGAGTCTGCTTGGTACCCTGCTCAACATGCCAGAGAGGACCAAAGATGGGCCGAAAGCAAGGGAAGACTTGAAATCAATGGGCATCAGGGAGGAGCTTCACGCTAATGAGGATGATGATGATGATGATGATGAGGCGGAGCAGGACACGGAAAGTCGTCGCAAAGGCAAAAAGGCCAAGAAGACCGGAAATGACTACCGTCACGCGTGCTTCACTCTACACCACCGTGCGCTAGCCCCACGGTGGGCGCCAACTTTCATGGAATTGTCATGGCAGATGTCCTTAGTGTTAGGACTTTAGTCGCGAGGCCAACGCATCTATGTGGTAGCTTGAGAGGGGTTGAGCGGGACGAGAGACGCGATGTTTTACCCAGGTTCGGCCCCTCACGGTGGAGGTAAAAGCCTACATCCTGCTTCATTGATATTGATGATGATGATCACAATTACACGGGTGCTCTAACTCGAGAGCTCTAGACTTGTTTGTCTAACCTAAATTGTCAAACTTGTGGACCTTGTCCCTCTTGGGGTGCCCTGCCCCTCCTTATATGTGTTGAAGGGGCGGCTTACATGACTAGTCCTATTAGGATTAGGATTACTCTATTACAAGTGGAGTCCTAGTCTTGCTTCCTTTGTAAGAGAATATTCCTTATGCTTTCCTCTTAAGCCGGCCTACCATAACATAAGCCGACCTTCCTTGAACCGCCTACTGGACCTTCGGGTCTTGTCGCTCCTCTAACCCACTGGCCAGGTTATTAATGAGACACCTGACTTGGCCGGGTCATCAGTGAGTCGCCAAGTCAGGGCGGGTCACCAGTGAGTCGCCAAGTCCGTCCGGGTCATACCGCAGGGTATATCCCCGACACAAGATATACATGTTTTTATCTACATCATATCTTATAGACATGGAGATTCGGCTGGTCTCACCTCGAGGGCGGAGGGGGTCGGTGACGGGGACGGCGACGGGGATAATGGAGGGGCTCCTTGATATCTGCAAAAAACAAAAGCCCTATAAATAAAACCCTAGCGAACGACATCGATGTGGGAATAATTGCTTAAACTAAAAAAATAACAACAAATGTGACATGTTCAACTAGTTCAATTAATTCAAATAGTTATTACTAAATATAAACTTACTATAAATAGAAATAAACTAAAAATAAACTAGTTCAACTAGTTATATTAATTTTCTTACTAAAAATACATTAGTTCTATTAATTCAACTAGTTCTTACTAAAACTAAACTAGTTCAATTAGTTTATTAATTTACTTACTAATTATTTTAAAGACTTACTAAAGATAGTAAAAAAACTACATTATACAAAGATGGAGGGAGGAGAGGAAGGGAGGAGGAGAGAGGAGGAGGGGGAGGAGGCCGGTGGGCCGGAGGAGGAGGGCGGAGGAGGGAGGAGGGAGTACCTTGGCGAGGAGCAGCGTGGCGGCGGCGGCGGCGGACCACGTACAGGTTCGGCGCGGGCGAGAGCGACTGAGAGAGAGTGAGTATCTAGGGTGAACCGCCCCAGGATAAGGTAAGTAAGTAGTAGCGTGTTTCCCGTAGCAGTAGCGCTGGTCAGCAGTAGGCGCTACTGCTAAGTGGGGCTAGCCATCTGCGCCCAGTACAAATATAGTAGCAGCGTGGTTTCGCGCAACGCGCTACTGCTAAAGTAGTAGCAGCAGCGCGGTTTATTTAAAAACGCTACTACTAAGTAGCAATAGCGAACTGTTTTGTCGAGCGCTACTGCTAAGATTCTGAGTATAAGGTTTTCACTAGTAGTGTCACTTCAATATTGAGTTCCCACTTTGGATTAGAAGAGACCTTTGATGTGCGTACAAACAATGTTGCTCCAATGCCACTGGACCTACGCTTGCTTGAGAAAATAAGGACGCCAACTCCGGCAACAAGTGCATCAATCTGGATCAATTTTTTCCAACGAAAAAGAGAAGAACATGAGCACATATGCAAAGAGGAGCAGTAAAGAAGGGGATGTCCACTCATTGTGCTCTGCAACCTTCATGGCATGGCCGTGTCGTCTCTCTGTCGTACGCATTGGCGACCATCTTGATTGCAGCATGGCAGTCGCCGCACACTGAAGGTTCTTGAACACGTGTATGGGCGCTCCAGCCGGCATGGCAAGCAGCCCGAACACCACGGTGAGCCTCCCAGAGTAAGCAACAAATTCAATTCATCTCACACACCATGAGCGATCAGTGGTTCTAGGCTGCTAATCAAACTGCTCTTGCCAAACTATAGCTATCAATGTAGATTTCAAAGGTTCTCTAGGACACAGCCAACATCAATATTACAGCAGGACAGTAAATAAATTAATGATATATTAATGAACTCAATGAATAAATAAATTGTTCTATAGAAAACAGTAAGGGCACTTGAATAAAAAAAGGCTTCAATCTTACCTCAACATAATCAACCTGACCACCAGCTTCAATCAGTGTTTGCACTATTTGATCCTTTATACGTTCACTAGCATTGTTGCTATTATTCAACACGGCAATTCTAACATTTACCAGTGATCTACTAATGGATAACGTCTGCAAAGAAAATAACAATTGCCAAACACAGATAGTATCAAAATTGTTTGTTCCATGACATGTATCAACTGTTAGTCTTGTTTCTATTGAGTGCCCAAACCAATAATAGAAAGGCAATCATAAATGATAAGATATTGTGATAAAACAATTATATCTTCTGTAAATGCACCATTCAAAAGTCAGAATACAAGTGGGCGAAAACAGTTTGTTAATTTGTGTAGAAGACTAACCTTCTCCCTTTCCTCAGGGGATAGACTGACATTATGAGATCTCATTGCAATACCATTGGCTTCTCGCACTATATCTGATTCTACTATATCAAAAAATCAAGGTCACGAAGCTGAAAAGGGCATGAGCATATTTCATTTGTGTGGGAGGAAACAAAATAAAGATTACACCATAGTTTGATAGTGAAAAGGCATTGTCCATGTGTTCAGATTGGTACTGAACAACATATCAAATAAATTCAGTTCTAAAAGGAGAATAGAAGACCCTCTTTTGATATACTAAAGCCCTGTTCGGATACTCTCCGCTCCGCCACATCAGCTCCCGGAGCGGACGGAGCGCCAGCACAATCGCTTGGAGCGGCTCAGACCGCGCTCCTCGTGCGTAGCGGAGTTAGCAGATGGGAGAGATTCCGAACACCCTCTAAGGGAAACTTTATTCAATAAACGTTCAGGTACCACTTGAAACCCAACTGAGTTTTTTTAACCCCATGGACACCACGCCTTAAGGGCACATATATTTGAAGCAGTGTTGGCCGCGGCCCTGAATAGCAAACCCCAACCTAGATAGAGCAAGACTGCAAAACAAGGAGATTCAGAGTGAATTGATGGAGCTTACCAGGCAGTCCGCACACCGCCTTGAGCAAGCAGCTGTGACGGCCCGCACCAGCCTGGGAGCACGGGCACTGACGGGCGCCCCGTGCGCAGGCCATTAGCCATGACATTATCCAGTGTTGGGGATAGAGATGGCGCCGCTGGTTGTCGGCTGGTCGCACACCTGTTTGCCGCATAACCTGCCACCGAATCAGTCGATCAAACACAAGAGAGTGGTGGACGGGAAGGGTGATCGGGTGGTGGCCCATGCGTACCGAAGAACTCGATGATGATGGGGCCGAAGCCTTTGAGCGTGATGATGCCGTCCTCGACGCCGTCTCTCCTCGGCATCGCACTCACCTTGGGGAACACACGGATATGTCTTCCCTGCGCATGGAGCTTGTCCGGCGATGCCGCTGAAGAGGCCGTCGCCACGACCACCCGTGGCCGTCGAGCGCGGGTCGTCCGGTACTCCGGGCACACATTGCAGATTTCCCATCATCCCAGTGGCGAAGCCAGCGTGTAGGCGTTGGGTTCACTTGAACCCAACGATCTTTGCTCGTCACGTCCATGTATATACGCATTCACTTGCTTGAACCCAATACAAATGCACGCTTGAACCCATCAAAGCTGCTAGTACGCACGAGCAAGAAGCCTCTTAGCCCATTGTAAATTTATTATAACATGATGGAAAGCCCAACAAAAAGCCTACAGGTATTTCTCAAAACAAAAGAGCCCAATACCATACGATACAATCCATGCAGCAGGCTCGACAGTTGACCGCACATTTCCATACCATCCATGATGTACGCAACACGCCGCCGCATATCGTTTCCCCCCAGTTCGGTTCCCAACCCGGCCCCTCGGTGTTTCATCTCCATGTTCCCCCCATCACGGCGCCAGATCGGCAGCCTCCGGCGGCAAGCCAACAACAGTAAGTCGGCCGTCGGCGGTGGCTGGCAATTGAAGTCCAAACTGAACGTAATCAGATCACTCCGTCCCTGTTGTGTGGTATTACCTTTTACCCTAGTTTTCTGATTATTTTCCCCTGAACTTTGATTGGTCATACTATGGTATGCAATAATATTTCTCAAAAAGAAATTGATAACGATGCTGGCACTTCTAGGCCATCCGTTAGATGTAATTAAGCAGTACATCGAATGCCGCTACTGCAAATAATCTCTCAAAGTTTTCAATTGACAGATAAATTACTGCCATATGATGTGTTTGATCTTTGCATGATAATGAAAGATCGAAAAGCTACACACTAAAATGTGAGTGGCTTTACATGCTTCTTTCGCTTGATGGTACTTACTTTGAATTTGTCAAATTAACTTGTCATTTTTTCTCAATATTTTCAGCAAGATGAGAAGCTGACCATGAAGCTATGAAGCTATGAAGTTATTTTCTAAAAATAAGTGATTTTATAATTTCATCCAACTGGTATGTGTCTTGCAATCTTTAGCTTTAAATTTAATCTATATATGATAATCAACATCATATTCTGTTTGTTACACTCTTTTTGTAAGAATTTGTCAAAAAGACTCTTTTTCTAATATAGTTCAAAATTAAACTTTACACTTAATTAATTCATACCAAATTAATTCTCAGAATGAGATAATCAGTGAACCCATTGGCCAAATTTTCTGGCTCCGCCCCTGCATCATCCTAGCGCGGGCAGCCAGCAGATGGGCCATTATATTCTTCTTTCTGTTAGCATGCTGAACTATCACATTGCTGAACTTGGTGAATTGATGTTTGATATCCTCGAGCACTGAAAAACAGGCCGACAAACACCTGCCCCCCAACTTCAGATTATCCACCATGACTTTGCAGTCCGTCTCCAGTAACAGAGAACCGTTGTACAGCTCCGACTGGACATTCAGACCAGCTAGAAGTGACTGCGCCTCCGCTTCCTCTACAGATTTGCATTGCTCCCCTCATTCAGGCAGTGAGAAGAGGACAACACCACGATGATCGCGAGCGATTGCACCGACCTGAGAGGTCCCATTAGCTGCTAAAACTCCCACATCCGTATTGAGTTTAATTGTACCTGCCTCTCGGGGATCCCAATGATTGGTTGCAAACGCCTCCACCTCCTCCCCATGCATACACTCCCTGTCCCTGGCTTCCTTAGCTACACCACGTACTGCCTGGACTCCTGTTTTTTTACCTTTGGGGTCAGGTTCACTCCCAGCAATGCACTTGAGGAGGTCCTCCTCATACCGTATCAAGAAAAATGAGGATCGACAGATTGACTCCTTCCCTGTACTATGGGTAGAGTCATCTCGAAGAAACCAGCAGAGCCAAAGTAGTAGCAGGATTCTAGTCCTGGTTTCTTGGTTGCATGGGCCGAGCAGGTTCTGCAGCCAGTCCTCGCCCGTCTTTCTGAATAGTTGCTCTCCCAGGAGGTTCCAATGATCCCTCATGGCGTGTCTCAAACCTCTACTCTTCGTGCAGGATATGACAGCGTGGAATTCATCCTCCTCGCCAGTTCCACAGATTTTACATGTGCTATCTGATTCCAAGGTACGCTTCCACTTGTTCCTCTTTGTGGCCAGAGTGCTAGTCGCGACCCTCCACCCAAAAACCTTCACCTTCTCTGGCACTTTGGCCTTCCAGATGATGTCCCATATGCGTTGATCACGGGCTTATCCTGACAAGCCGGAGGTGGTGGTATTTGATTGATTTCGGATAGATACCGCCAGTCTATACACACTCCTAACCGAGAATACACCAGACTTTTGGTAGTGCCAGGCCAGCACATCGGAGACCCCGACTCTGCGTAATTTTATGCTGCAGATCTCCTCCGCATCAAACCTGTAGAATAATTGATGACTTAGCTCTGTGTCCCATCCGCTGCCATCCAGTTGCATCAATTTATTGACCCAACGAAGACTAGACCATGGA
This sequence comes from Triticum urartu, assembly GCF_003073215.2. Taxonomy (NCBI): domain Eukaryota; kingdom Viridiplantae; phylum Streptophyta; class Magnoliopsida; order Poales; family Poaceae; genus Triticum; species Triticum urartu. Next base: position 732,452,610 of record NC_053024.1, on the reverse strand, counting down.
ATGCACTTGGCGGGTTTTAGACCAACCCTCCGAGGGATCCAATTGTCTCTCTGGATGTTTATCTTCCTCCCATCGCCAATTCTCCAAATTAGTGCTGCTTTCCGAAGTTCTAGTCCATGTTCAATTCCACGCCAGACAGGAGAGGCCTCAAATGCAAAGACCGTATCGATCAGCTCCCCGTCTTGGTAGTACTTGGATTTTAGCACCCGCGCACACAAGTTGTCTGGACGTTGGATCAGCGTCCAATCCTGCCTAGCTAGTAGGGCTTGGTTAAAGAGACCCATGTCCCAAAATCCAATGCCTCCTCCTCTCTTGGGTTTAGTCATCCGTTTCCAAGCCATCCAATGGACTTTCCGGTGGCCGTTTTCCTCCCCCCACCAAAAGTCTCTAATTAGTTTTTCATACTTATCACAGAAACCTTGTGTCATCTTAAACACACCCATACAGTAGGTGGGAAGGGCTTGTAGAACGGATTTTACTCGAGTTTCTTTGGCAGAATGGGACAAATACCGCTCGTTCAAGTCTGAGCATCTCTTAACGAATATTTCCATGATTGGTTGAAATTGTGATTCCTTCATTCGGCCCTCCGGGGTAGGTAGCCCTAGATATTAGCTTTCAAATGTAGATGATGTGATTTGCAGTTCGATCTTCACCTCAAGTTGATTTGAACCTGGACATATCCCGCTAAACAAAACCGAACACTTGTTGTTACTCAGTAATCGACCCAAGCCCTTCTGGAATCTTTCCAAAATCTCCACGATGGTTTTGATTCGAGATGCCCGGGCTCCTCCTTGCTATTTTTATTGGAGTGACCCCTCCCCGCCGGATCTCCATGTCCATCAGGTAAGACAGCCCCTCAACAATGAATAAAGACAAATATGGACTTAACAAAACGCCTTGCCAGAGGCCTCTCAAGGGGTAGAAGGTTTCCACAAGTTCTCTGTTAAACTTGACAGAGTACCTCATTGGTTTCACACAGCCCATTACCCAATCAATCCATTGCTTGTCAAAACCCAGTTTTGATAGGGCAGCCTCTCGAAAGTCCCAATCCACCATATCGTAGACTTTTTCTAAATCCAGTTTGAGAGCACAATGGGTGTTGGCTGGCTGTCTACTATGCTGAATTTTGTAGAAACATTTGAAAGCAATGGTGGCATTGTCCCTTATCAGACGCCCCGGAATAAAAGCACTATGTGTTTCTGATATAATTTCATCCAACATAGGTCTAAGCCGATTGGACAAACATTTGAAGATCATGTCATTGAGGCTTATAGGGCGAAAATCCTTCAAGTATTCCAGATAGTTTTTCTTCGGGATGAGGACGATAACCACATCGTTTATTCCTTCCGGCATGATACCCTCCTTGAAGAAATTCAGAACTGCACTCACCACATCCTGCCTAATTGTACTCCAGTTTCTTTGGAAGAATCTCGTGGGGAAACCATCCGGTCTGGGAGCTTTCAGAGGACCAATTTGGAAAAGTGCATCACTTACTTCCTTCTCCGTGAACTCCTTAACAAGTGTATCATTCATCCCAGTAGAACCTTCTCATTCATGTAATTGGTGATTAGATTTGGGTTCAGACCTCCTTCCTTTGTGTAGAGCTCCTTGAAGAAATTCGTGGTCATCTCCTGAAGCTTATCCTTGCTCTCCACCAACTCGCCACTGTCATCCTTCGACTTGTTGATTGTATTCTTTTTGCGGCTCCAAGAAGCCTTCCGCTGGAAATACTTTGTATTCCTGTCTCCCTCCCGCAACCAAGGAGACCTCGATCGTTGCGGCCACATCATCTCCTCACGGTGGAGCAGCTCGTCCAGGTTTCTCTGAGACTGTTTTGATTTCCTCATCTCTTTCTAGCGAAGGAGTACGTTGCTAAAAGATCTCAAGCTGCTTCCTTAGTGCACCAGTCTATTTTATTACAGAACCAAACTTTGTCCTCGCCCAAGTGCTCAGGGATTTCTTTGGGTCTACTAATTTAGCCGATATATTAGAAAGACTAGCGCCTGGGTTTCTCCTATGCCACGATTCCAATATAGTATCCGACAAAGAGTCCAACCTTTCCCACATGTATTCATAGCGGAATGCTTCCCCCTTTTATTTTATTGATTGATGAGAAGATCTTTCTCCTTTTCTTAATTCTGTGAAGGACACAGGGACAACATCAAATCCATCAGGCTTTCCACTTTTGCGTGAACGGATCTAACATGTCGACCGATTGGATTTTTATTTTCTTTTGTGGGAACGCATCAATAGATCGGTGCTTGACAAAAGAAATCTCAGCCGTCAAACTTTATGGTATAACATAAAATTAACGTATATAAAGGTATGACGGATGGAGAACTATGAAAGGCTCCATCTTTTAATATTAGGTAAACATAACAAGACTTCTCCCATTTCCTTAAGAACAAATGAAACTAGTGACAAATCATATTTATGTTTATGATAAAAGGAGAATTACATACGAGTAACAATCTGAACATATGATCTTCCACCAAGTAAACAAACTAGCATCAACTAAAAGATGTAATCAACACTACTAACAACCCACATATACCATTTGGGGTTTCTGTATAAAGATTGAAAACAAGAGATGAACTAGGCACTACTAGGAAAAGGCCTACTAATGGCGCACCTAATTTGGCCATTAATGGCGCATTAGCGGTGCGCCATTAGTGCCACGCCATTAGTATATTTTACTAATGGCGCACCACTGGTGCGCCATTAGTATCTGGTATACTAATGGCGCACCTGGGATGCGCCATTAGTATATACAACAGTGCGCCATTAGTATGCCTCCCAGGGGGCCATGTATACCCAGGTGCTTTGGCATACTAATGACGCACAACAACAGGATGCGCCATTAGTAACTTCGGCATACTAATGGCGCACTGTTTAATGATGCGCCATTAGTATCCTTTGGCATACTAATGGCGCACTATGATGTGATGCGCCATTAGTATGAATATTAGTTTTTTTTATTTTTTAATTTTCTGTTTTTTGCACAGGTTACAAAATGTATAATTAGACAAAATATAGACAGCACACATCAACAACAGATTCATCGAATAAAATAGAAGATTAGTCTCTGAATACAATTCATCATTTTAGTTTCCGAATACAATTCATCATATTAGTCTCCGAATTGAAAAGACCGAACAAAGATAGAACATTATATTACAAGTCTCGAGACCGCGAGTTTGTCTTCACATTACAAGTCGATATCGATCATCTAAACTACCATCACATAGAAGAGAGCTGCGGTCATCACGATGAGCATCATCACGATGAAACTCGTCTTCATCCGGTTCCTCCAACGCTCCCTCCCCTCTCCCGCTAGATAGCGGGCGTATCTAGATTCGGCCTCGGCCCTAGTGGTGTACCCTTTGTAACTGTTACCGCTGAATCGGTGAACCTGTCTCCGACACTCCTCCCAGTCGTTGTAGACTCCGGGAACCTTACCCTTGTACACGACATACCACGGCATCGCTATGCAGTAGCCAAACGAAACGTTAGTACCAATTCACAGACAATACATAAGCAACATATAAGTATGCAATAGAACGATCGGAAGAGAAAAGCAAAACATTAATAGCATCGATTACATCTAAGTTGAACGACTCTCGAAACCAAAGAGACATACTACAAGTTCATTAAAGTTTAATTACAACATGAGCCAATCGATGTTTCAGAACTAGACACAGCATCACTATTTTCGACTCGACTCAAGGGACCGGAGCGTGGATGAAGCCGCCGTCTATCGTGGGAGTCATGAAACAACGGGCGTTGTCAGCCTACATTTGTAGGATTGTGTCGATGTCACTGTTGGACGGTTGATTTCTGAGGTAGAACTGCCCCGAGGTACGAAGGACATCTTGATGGATGATTTCCGCAAACTCCGACTGGATGCGAAAGAATTCTTATCTGATGTCCGCGTCCTGGATTGCCGACACGCTCGCGGCCCAATCTTTGAGTCTACTCGGTAGCAGAAGTTGATGATGGTCCCGTACGATCGCCCGCATGTGATGGATGGCGTAGTAGGCACCCTTCTGACCGCCAGTTGGCTGCTTGACGCAGCAGAACGTCGTATTGTGGGAGAACACGTGCTTGCTGTACTTACAAATAGGCCCGATGAAGGTGCCTCCAGATTTGACGTAGCCGGGGAGAACATCATCAAGAACCTTCTTGACATTTGTGTAGTCTACATTCGACTGACGGTCCAGGTCGAAATATGTGGCCATGGAATATTTGGGGCTTAGGAGGATGAGCGTGCAACGTGTGTCACTACAGAAAACACGGAATGTTAAAAGAAAAACGATCGAAATCTAAGAATTCATATGTTACGGGGCGGTTGAGGGGAGGACTTACTCGGGAAACTAAGGCACGAGGAAGTTATCCTTATCTTGGTTTGCCAGAATGACGCCTTCGAGGTAAGAACTCGCGACTTGCCGGTCCCCAGCGCTGCCCAAGATCTTGGCACGCATGTAGAAGGGGTCGACTATCACGATGTCCGGGGTCTTGTCGCGAATGATCCGCATCTCCATACTCAGTGAAAATAGCCGAACGAAGGTGTAGTGCAGCGGATGAAGGTTCAACATAGCGTGGATGTCATCAAACCGCAGGACGATAGTACCCCCGATGGAGTTATCGACAAAGCCCTTGCCCTCTGGCACCTTGGCCGCGAAAACCGGGTATGCCACATCCTTCTCTCCGAGACGCCGCTTCTCCAAAGAAAGAACACTGTCATGCAGACTCCGCATAGCACCGGTTGCAGCATCGAGCATATTTCTCGGTAGCATCGGCCTACCCGCCACATGCACCCTCCTCGAGATATCCTCAGGTGCAGGTGGCCCGTCCTGAGCACGGATCGTACTCGGTGCCGGCTGGCCCGCACCCTTGTTAGTCTTTCTTTTGCGTGCCTTCTTCTCCTGTAATGGGACCGAGTTCTGCTCACAGACCGCCTTCTTGAGTGTGTTGGGGCTGATAATATTTCGCACCTCACCTATCCGAGGCTCGGTGAAGTCGGCAGCTGGAGGCGTCTCCTGAGAGCTGAACGGCAGACGACGCCTGTTGCAACTTGGCTTCTCTGCGGTACCAGCTAGATCGCGCACGTCTTTTGTTGGGTTGGGTTCTCGAGAAGGAGGCGCCATGAAGTCGCCACCGTACCCATGATCAGCAAAGTACTGATCGACGTTGGCAAATGTATCGTCGTCGTCGTCGTTCTGATCCTGTGCCATATGCATGTTTGGATCCAGTGCATAGGGATGTCCGGCACCGTTGCGGCGGTCTTGCCATGGGGCCGACTTGGCGCCGGCACGACTGGCGGTGTTGTCTTTGGGGTGGTGTCCCCCGCCCCCAAACGAATCTGGCTCTTCGGCCAAAGCAGGGGCCAGCTCAGGCAGGCGCTGAGGGTCATCACGTCATCATCGTCGACCCCGAGGGGTCGAATCGGAGGTAACAACTCGTCGCAGCCTGGCAGCACCCGAACCAGTTGAACCCTAAACAAGTTGGGTGGCATCTGGGTACCGTGGAACAAGGGGTTACCCGGTTGAACGATTTTTCCCTTGGCGACATCGACCAACTCGTTGTTCACGAAGTGTAGGAGAGTTCACGGAACGTCGGCGGCGCCCTGCGAAAACATGTAGGGCGTCAGGGATGCCCAGTCAAAGGCAAGGAGATGAAGTCCTCGGCCGAGAGAGGCTTAATTAGTTACCGTGATGATGGCGTCGAGCTCGGCTAATGTCGAGGCACCGCCAACCGCGGGCGTGCAGTTGACGGAGGGGCCGCTTGCTGCAGAGGTGCCGGCCGGCATACACCCGGGTGCATTAAGCTCCCGTGCCGGCGTCGGAGACACCAATGCCGCCTCCGCCGGAGACACCAATGGCCCCGCCATCGCGTTCTGCGAGTTGCTGGCCGTGAAGCTAGGAATCGGGGGCGGCCCCTATTGGCCGCCCGCAATCCATGCACTAATCCCCTGGATCAAGGTAGGCACAATGGCGGTGATCGTCGCTCCGAGTTGTTGTTGCACTTGCTCTTGGACAATCTCCGGAATCCGCGCCACCTGTGCCCTGAGTTCTTGAACCTCGCGCGTCTGGCTTTCCGAGCTGGTCTTTTTCTCCTTTCGCCCACCAGTGTTATAGTATGACGACCATTTTGTCGACAAGCCTTTGCCGGCCACACGACCAGCTGACGTCGGCTTACTGAGCTTATCCTTGTTCTTCATTACATTCAACGCCCTATTTAGAGTGGTGTCCCAAGGGTTGCTCTTAGCCGACCCCGCGCTACTGCTTTCAGTCGCTTGCGGAAGGAATGTGAACCATTTAGAAATTTGGCTTCATTAATTAGAATGCAACCATATGGAGCTAATTACGCGGGGGTTTATTCCTTACCAAAACAAGCTAAAGCTCCCTGGTCTTCGGATCCGTGGTAAGCTCCTTTGTTTTCGGGTCCTTCTTGTACCGGGCCCTGACAAAGTTCCTGGTCTGCTTGTCACCGTATTTATCGAAGAGGGGCGGTAGGCCTTGCTCGGCACGGTCCGCCTCCTCCTTGTCCCATATAGGCTCCGCCACTCTGTAACCGCCGGACCGAGTGTGTGTTCCCCTAAGTTCAGCTCCCGCATTTCTTTCCCCCACTTACTTGATTCGGAGCTTGCGGTGCTCGAGCAATTGATCTTGAAGTCGTTGTAGTCATCTTCGGTGATCGAAGGATTTTTCTCCTTGATCTTCTCATAACTCCGACCTTTCTCGATCATTCTCTTCACATTGCTTTTCCAAGTAGACAGGGCCGTGCTCATCTTCGTGAGGGCAGCACTGTTCACTTTATTCCCTTTGAGGCTTGTGTTTTCAAATTCAGCGGGGAACTTGTATCGTTCGTGCAGCTTCATGAAGAGGAGGTTGCGCAGATTCCCTCGGTCAGGATGCCTGAGGTTCTCGGTGTTGATCGAGACGGTGCTCCAGAGAATGCACCCGAGCTGAAGCGAGTACCCCTTGACTATTCGTTCGGGCGCCGTTGGATTCCCGTCGGAGTCCACTTCAGTAACTTCCTGCTTGAGGGTGCGGAGCACGGTCGGGCGCCGGTCCTTCCGTTGCCTCTTCGGTTGGCTGCCATCTGTGCGTGCGCCGCCATCATCAGTGGTGGCATCCTCGGCGGCACCATCAGTGGTGGCATCAGTGGGGTCATCCTCGGCGGTACCATCCGTGGTCTCAGGATCGGTGGGGAAGGCGGCGGCCTCATACAAGTGAGGTTGTTCCTCCATCTCCTGGGACAGCTCCCAGAATGCCTTGACGCCCGAACCCCCGGCCTCATCGTTGTTGGCCATGTTTCTCTCTAAATAGGAACAAAGTTTGGTCAAAAAGTTGGTTATTGTCAAGGAACAAGATCTCTAAGTTGACGAAATAACCTAATTCTCGAGGAATGTCGCCAAAATGTTGGTTATTGTCAAGGAACAATTGAGAGATGTTTGTGATATTGCCTAGGTGTTTTCGGATAGAACCTGTTAGTGTGTTGTTGCTAAGGTCCAAGTCCACGTTCTCAGGGTAAACTAGTTCTTGATTGGTGTGTCTAGAAAGTTGGTTGCTGCAATGATACAAGGTTGTGAGTTTGGTCAAATTGCCTATGATGTTTGTGATATTGCCTTGGATCTTGAAGGCACTGTTGCATGATGCCTTCCTAACCCCCTTCTTCTTGTCTCCTCTCACTATCTCTCTCACACACATGGCAAGCAAGGGTGTCTGAGTGTGTGAAAAAAATACTAAACTAATCCAACCACTAAAGCAAATTAATTTTTATTTCGGTTGAGAATCGGGCACCTTCTAGGTCAAGAAAATTGGGCATGACCTTTGCTAATTTTCTTGACCTAGGAGTGCCCCATTTCTCAACCGAAACGGAAATTAATCAACGTTTCAGGAGAAAGGGGTTATTTTAGAAGATCACAAGTAGCAGCAGCATCACTTGACAAAATCACAACTAGCAGCAGCAACTCGCAGATAGCAGCAGCAGCATCACTTGACAAGTTTCAGACCACATAAATAGCACAAGTGACATGAAAATTCACTTGTAGTGTACTGATAGCACAAGTGACATGAAAATTCCTTTTACTGTCGAAAAACTACTAATAGCACAAGTGACATGAAAATTCAGGAGTAGGAGATCACAAAGGCGATGTCATGCTTGGCAATATTTGTTTATTGAAACTAAATGAACATTTTACTGTCAATAAAAATGTTTTACATATCCTGCAGACAAGTGCAACCACCGGTATAGGAGTTTCAGCTATTTATTTGAACATTTTACTGTCATCACTTACTGAACCTTTTACATATGCACAGGTTTTAGCTAATTTGAACATTTCACAAGGAATGCCATCACTTACTGAACCTTTTACATATCCCTGATCACGACGTTGTTGTGCTAAATTAAGACACATGTGCTCTGCCATTTCTCAGTACCAATGGTTGATCATAATGCTTTCTTTTGCTTTAAAAATGCGTGTGGAGGACCAATGGCGCCCTCTTGCTACACATTGTCCCCAGATGTATCGTGGATTCAGGGGCTACAGCCTAACCCTGTTAAAATGTTTTATTGCTGAAGTTATTATCTGGTCTTAGTAGTACATCTTATAGTAAACAGGAGATGGCACCATCATCGTGATTTTGAGTGAAATGCACTTGCAACCTAACTGGAGATGGTACCATCCTTGTGATTTGAGTGAAATGCACTTGCAACCGAAAGGCCGAAAGGCAGGCCGGTTTGCTCTTCTATGAAAATGGCACACCTTTTCATGGCATATTGTACGAAAGACATAACTATGGGGTTTTTACATATCTGTTTCTTTGAACATTTTACTGTCAATAAAAATGATGTACTGCTGCTTTCAGTTAATTCAAATTAGCTAAAACCTTTTACTGTCAAATAGTGCTAATGTTTACTCTATGAAATAAACTACTCTTCTCTTCTCCTCTTCAGTTAATTAGGAATAGTTTTAGAGGTAACTAACTGAAACTATTTATCATGTTGACAACAGTAGCATGTGGACCTATCATGGGGATTCCACTAAAAATGCCACTTGCAAATACATAAACAGAACTGAATTGTTTTCTTTATTTTTATACCAACTATGGGAAGCACATAATACCAATGCTTACAGAAAATAAATCTGTGTGCTCAACAAAACTTAGGCATTGATCCTATAACTCATCGTGCCAGAGAGAGAGAGAGAGGGGGGGGTTTGACCTGCTGTTGTGCGTCCGAGGCACGGTGCGTGGGACGTTTGCCGGTGATGGATGTCGCCTGCCTGCCGGTGACGGATGCCGCCTGCCTAGATGCAAATGGGGGTTGAGTGAGTCACAGCAGGCCAGGGGAAGGTACATGAATGGAGAGAGAGAGAGAGAGGCTTACTGACCTCCTGCTGTCCGGTGGCGGCTGGTCTAGATCCAGGAGCCTCTGTGGCCGTGGTGAGAGGGCGAGGCGGAGGTGAAGAGCGGGATGGGGCGCGGGGAGGATGCCGGGGAGTGTGGCGCGGGGAGGATGTCGGGGCGGCGGGGCGGCGTCGAGGCGGCGTCGGGGCGGCGGGGTAGCGTCGAGGCGGCGGGGCAGCGGCGTCGGGAGAGGAAAGGGGAAAGGGATCGAGGGCGAGGGCGAGGGAGAGAGAGGGGATAGGGAGGGGCCGGGGAGGGAATATGGATGGGGCCGGGCACAATACTAATGGCGCACCACCCCTCGGTGCGCCATAAGTACATCCATACTAATGGCGCACCTCACCGTGGTGCACCATTAGTATTTTTTTTCTTATAGCAATGGCACAATACTACGAGGCAGGCGAAAAACTGTAAGGAAGTTTTACTCCTACGAGGCAGGTGAAAAACTGCTCGATCTCCTCCTGACTTAGAGTGAAGCACGCGGGAGGGTAGTCATTTCCGGTCTTCTTGGCCTTCTTGCCTTTGTGAGGACTTTCCGTGTCCTGCTTCGCCTCATCATCATCATCATCATGATCATCATATATAGTGTGAAGCTCCTGCCTTATGCCCATTGATTTCAAGTCTGCCCTTGCTTTCGGCCCATCTTTGGTCCTCTCTGGCATGTTGAGCAGGGTACCAAGCAGACTCTCGCACACGTTCTTCGTGATATGCATGACATCAAGGCTGTGAGGCACACGGTGGAACTTCCAGTACGGCAAGTCCCAGAAATCAGACCTCGTTTTCCATACCTTCAGCAGCGGCTCTGGCGCCTTTCGCTTCTTTCCCGGCTCTGGCGCCTTTTGCTTCTTTCCCGGCAGTGGGCAGTCTTTCCAATTTTTCAACAGCTCGTCTATTTCCTCGCCGCTCCTCGTACGCGGGCGTCCTCGGGGTTTGGTTTCACCATCGAACAGATCCTTGCGTTTTCTCCACAGGTCATCGTCGCGAAGCCACCTTCGATGTCCCATGAACACAGTTTTCGAAGACCCAGGATCTCTATCTAGCTGCCGATACGTTGTGTCATCCATGCACCTGACACATCCAGAAAATCCATGGACCACCTGCCCCGCGACATATCCGTAACCGAGAAAGTCGTGCACCGTCGTGAGCAGCGCGGCTCTCATAGGGAAATATTCTTTCTCTGCGGCGTCCCACATATTGGCTGGCGTTTTCCACAGCGTGTCAAGCTCCTCTTTTAGCAGCCCCAGATACAGATTGATGTCGTTCCCTGGTTGTTTCGGTCCTTCAATTAGCATACTCATGTGAATGTACTTCCTCTTCATGCGCAACCAGGGGGGAAGGTTGTACATCCACACAAACACAGGCAGGTGCTATGTGTGCTTCTCTGGCTGCCAAACGGATTGACTCCATCGGTACTCGCGCCCAGCACGATGTTCCTTGGATCGTTCCCAAATTCTGGGTCTTCGAAGTTCAACGCTTGCCACTGGCTCGTATCCTTAGGGTGACTCAGCATCGTGTCTTTTTTATCTATCTCCGGATCATTTGTGTCATCTTCTCGCTTCTTCTCCTCCCTATCCGCATGCCAACGTAGGAGCTTTGCTACCTTAGGGTCCGCGAAATACCACTGCAGACGAGGAGTGATCGGAAAGTACCACACCACTTTTCGAGGAGCTTTCTTCCTCTTCTTGTATCGAGTGACGCCGCACACCGGACATATGGTAGACTCCGTGTGCTCGTCCCGATAAATGATGCAATTGTTCATGCACACATGGTATTTCACGTGCGGTAAATCCAGAGGACACACGATTTTCTTCGCCTCCTCCAAACTGGTCGGGCACTTGTTCCCCTTGGGAAGACGTTCGTGCCAGAATGACATGTTCTCGTCGAAGCATGCGTCGGTCATTTTGTGTTTTACCTTCATCTCCAGAGCCATGAGCGTTACTTTCAGGCGGGTATCCTCGGGCCTGCATCCTTCATACAATGGAGTGACCGCGTCTAACTCAAGTTGATCCATCTTGGCTTTCTCTCGGGCGGCAGCTCTTGCGTTATCCGTCTGCTTGAGAAGCAGCTCTTGAATATGAGGGTCCTGCACCCAGCCCATCGATGGTCCAGCGTCGTCTGCTCCGCCGGCATCATCATCTTCATGATCATGCCCGTCGTCTGCTCCGGCATCTTCCTCATCATCATGTCCTGCATCTTCTACATGATGACTGTGTACAGCATCACCGTCGTGATCATCTCCTGGGGATTCTTCGTCTTCTCGCCCGCCCGTGCCGCGGTGGCTGTCTTGCTGCCCTTCCTCATTTCTTGCCCGGCCCCCATGGATGAGTTCGTAGTCATCTTCATCACCTTGCCACCGATAGCCATCCATGAAACCACGCAAGAGCAGGTGGTCCCGCACCTGCCCGGAATCCGGGTCCGCAATAAGGCTCTTCAGCTTGCATCTTCGACACGGACATCTTATCTCCGTCTCGTTCTTTTGAAGCATCTTGGCCTTCGCGGACCTCAAAAACCTATTCACGATGCCTTCGGTCATCGTGTGGACCATGGTCGCCTGCGGGGTAGAGCAAAACGATATTTTAGAACCAAGAAAAAATTTGGCATGACTTTCCCTAAAAATAGGACCAAAAAGAATGCTTAATGCCAAAATTCTCGCCGAAACGGAAATGAATCAACATTCCGGCAAAATATTGGCAACTATCGCATTTCTAATACCGGTACACCTCCAAACACAAACACATATGCAACACCACAAACATATGCAACACCACGAACATACATAGATCTAGCTAGGCCATAAAAAGTGCATGTGCACATTGTTGTAGGGAGAACAACATAAATATAGCTTCCCCCCTTACTTACCTATCAAAACAAGGTAATTTAACCACTTAATTTGAATAAATCTATGGTGGAAATGAGGTGAAAAAGAGGAGGCACCCGAGACAAGGAGGAGGTGGAGAGAATGAAGTGCGGAGAAAGTGAGTGTGGGTAGGAGAGGCTGTCCAAAATATCTTGTTGCTGCCCACTTACTAATGGCGCACCAACACTAAATGCGCCATTAGTAATCCAGGTTACTAATGGCGCACCTTCTGGTGGTGCGCCATTACTAGTTTTGCAAAAAAAACATACTAATGGCGCACTGTCCCACAGTGCGCCATTACTAGTTTAAACTAGTAATGGCGCACGGCGGAACAGTGCGCCATTAGTAGTTTTGCAAAAAAAGGAATAAAAATATAATAAAAAAACAACATTAGTGGCGCACTTTCCCACAGGTGCGCCATTACTAGTTACAACTAGTAATGGCGCACTTTATCTGGATGCGCCATTAGTATGTTTGGACAGGTGCACTAGTTCAAATTTTTTTTTATACTAATGGCGCACCCTGGGCCAGGTGCGCCATTAGTAGTTTTAACTCTAAAGGCGCATCAGAAGGTGGTGCGCCATTAGTATATACTAGTGGCGCACCGCTTGTCTGGTGCGCCATTAGTGTCAATCCCATCTATATCCCTTTTTCTAGTAGTGAGGGTTTGAGATGACATGGTTATGGTGAAGATGTTGATGGAGACGAATCCTCCCATGAGGAGAGGAGCGTTGGTGATGACTATGACTTCGAGTTTCCCTTACTGGAGGGAAGTATCCCTAGCGAAATCACTCAGCCGGAGAGCAAAAGTGCTCCTGCCCAGGCTCCATCTCGAGACGGTGTCTCATTGTCCCACAAGTCTTCCTCTTATTTATTTTAGGAAAAATGGCCTTATATAGCAGAAGATCGGCATCAGGGGACCTCTATGGGCCCAATAAGGCAACTGGGCACGCCTGTCAGCCTTGGGCCCACTGAGGGTCTTCTCCGGCACTTCTTGCTTCCACTATGTTTATATATTCCAAAATGTTTCTTCGTAAATTTTTAGGTCATTTGGAGCTCCGGAGAGTAACTATCTTTGTTGTAGCTCTTTTTGGCACATAATTCCAGCTACCGGCAGTCTTCCTCTTCTAGTGTATCCTGCATTTCAAGAGAGAAAATGCATTAAAATTGCATCATAAAGTGAAATATTGATATAAAACATTATGCATAATAATACGAAAACATGATGCAAAATGGACATATCAACTCCACCAAGCTTAGGGTCCGCTTGTCCTCAAGAGAATACCGAACTGGATAAATACGACCACACAGGTTTATATAGTGAGGTGTCTATAAATCAAAATATATACATGGAAGCATCATGATCATTATTATAGCACTGGTACATCTAGGTGCTATACCAACGGTTTTTAACACCTTTGTGCGACGACATTTTGAACCGTTGTGCGAGTGTGTGCTATAGGAGGGGGGGGGGTCCTTCCCACACGACCTAGAAACCGTCGGGGATACGGAGCCTTGATGCAATACAGTTGTCCCTATAAAACTATTTCTGATATCTCGAATATCCCAAACGCTTCATCCTTGTAACTCGTTTGTGCTCGCTTTGTCATTGCAGTCAGTATTTTGTGGTGCTACATTTACGATGCGCGACCCATCACAAACAGTTCACGATTATAGAACATGTACGATAAGCAGAAAATCACACACATTTACTTTTCCTCGACTTTATGCGATTTGATGTAAGAGCGCATACATTTGTGCCCACATGATTCATCCGTCGTACCCGTGTCGGATGTCGCACGCGTTCTTCTGTGACCAAACGTTTGCGATGCACACAACATTATAAACAACCCATAATTGCCAAACTTGTGTGATAAGGTGACTTTCACAAACATTTAATTAAAAGGAATTGTGTGCGATGCTGTTGTTAATCAAAAACATTTTTTCCTGCCTAATGGTGTGTGCGGTAGAGACTGATCACACACGTAGTGGATCCAATAAACGAGTCTGATCTCCATGTCTATGCAGACGTTTCTCTTTCGAAAACCATATGCCGTGTAATTCCTCATTTATCCCTAATTTATCCCCAATTTAATCCCTAATTTTATCCCTAATTTAAAAATCACCAATTTTGAATTTTAAAGTAGGCAATCAGTTATTTCATATATAACCATGTTTATTACAAATATAGGTTCAACCACGAATGCATAATTCAAGGCACATGTACATATACTGAAGAACTCCCGAAGCACCAAGTAAAGAATGATGAACCATAATTGTACTAAAGACTATAAAGACAGAGGCGAAAGACATTCTGGTTGCTGGAGAAGGTGAAGCGAAATGCCCATATTGTGCCCTCCTCCATGCGTAATGCGCGCATGACTCTAGGCCAACCCCTTCTGATGACTGCCCGTCCATCCTTCACTGTCTTCATTAGGACTTCTCAACACTCATTGTATTCTGTATTACAAAGCAACCAACCGGTACAACCAACGAATGTTGTTGGGGAGGAAGCAGCACAGACACGCCCAAAGGAAACGAAAGAGGAAACAAAAGGAACAAATGCTGACAACGATGGATCGATAAAAACGAAAAAGCCTTGGTACCACTGCGCCCAATATAGATCTCCCACCAAGCTCCAAGACTCCGAAGCGTCAGTACCAATCAACGCCTACAAGAAGGGACATGACGATGACGACACTACTATGAAGGGTTTCCCTCGGTACTCGACAAGGAGAGAAGAAGGGTAGCCCCCGACGCCCTCCAGGAAGGTCTGGCGGCACCCTGAAGCGCCTCCGCATTGGTGCCGGCCATGCCGACAGGAATTTCTCCCGATCCCAACCATCATGTAGGGTGCTGCGCAGCCCACCACCAAAACCGACCACCACCCTGCGCCAACATGGTCTTGAAGCTTCACACACCGTCTGACCACGGGACCACGAAGTGAGATCTATGCACTGTCGGCACGCGGGAGGGCTCAACCTCCAGCGCCAGCAATGGTAGCCGGCCGGGCGCAGTAGCAGCAACATACGAGACCAGTGGGCTGATACGTCTCCAACGTATCTATAATTTATTAAGTATTCATGCTGTTATATTATCATTCTTGGATATTTTACAATCATTTTATAGCAACTTTATATCATTTGTTGGGACTAACCTATTGACCTAGTGTCAAGTGCCAGTTGCTGTTTTTTGCTTGTTCTTTACGTCACAAGAAATCAATATCAAACGGAGTCCAAACACCGCGAAACTTTTTGTGGAATTTTTATGGACCAGAAGACACCCAATGGGCCAGAGCTGCACCTGGAGGGTGCCCCGAGGGCGGCACAATCCACCAGGGCGCGCTTGGGCCGCCAGGCACGCCCTGGTGGGTTGTGCCCACCTCGGTGGCCTCCGGCAGCCCCTCTTTGCACTATAAATCACCAAATATTCCAAAAAACCTCGGGGTTAACCTAGATCAGAAGTGCCGCCGCTGCAAGGCTCTGTAGCCACCGAAAAGCAATCTAGACCCTGTTCCGGCACCCTGCCGGAGGGGAAATCATCACCGGTGGCCATCTTCATCATCCCGACAGCCACCATGATGCTCAGGGTTTGTAGCAGTAGCTATGTGTTTAATCTCTCTTTCTTGTGTTCTTGATATGCACAATCTTGATGTATCACATGCTTTGTTAATATAGTCGGATCATATGGTGTTTTCCCCTCTCTATCTTGTTGTGATGAATTGAGTTTTCCTTTCAGATTTCGTTTTATCGGATTGGATAGTTTTATGGATTTGAGAACACTTGATGTATGTCTTGCATAAGAATACTCGTGGTGACAATGGGGTATCGTATTGATTCACTTGATGTATATTTTGGCACTCAACACATGGATTCCCGAGGTGACATTGGGGTATTCTATGCATATGGGTCGATGCACATTCTTGTCTTTGTTTCTCCGGTAGAAATCTTGGGGCACCCTTTGAAGTTCTTTGTGTTGGATTGAGTATTATGAATCTGAAATTGTTTGATGCATATCGTATAATTAACACAGGGATAATCGTGGTGACATTGGAGTATCTAGGTGACATTAGAGTTGGTTGATGTGTGTCATACAGTGTTATTTTAGTATGAACTCTTGATTAGATCGATTGGAAAGAATAGCTTGTTGTTATTTTAGTACGAACTCGAGGATAGATTGATCTGAAAGAATAGCTTTGAGGTGGTTTCGTACCCTACAAACAATTTCTTCCTATGTTCTCCGCTAGATAGGAACTTTGGAGTGATTCTTCGTTGCACGTTGAGGGATGGTTATGTGATCCAATAATATTACCATCGTTGAGAGATTGCACAGCGAAAGTACGGACCCTAGGCCTCATTTTCAAGCATTGCAATACCGTTTGTGCTCACTTTTCTTATTTGCTACCTTGCTATTTTTATTGTAGCTGTTACAAAAACCAACATTTACTATCATTACTACACGTTTATTACCATCTCTTCATCGTACTAGTGCAACTATACAATTTACCATTGTATTTGGTGTGTTGGGGACACAAGAGACTTTTTGGTATTTGGTTGCAGGGTTGCTTGAGAGAGACCATCTTCATCCTACACCTCCCACGGATTGATAAACCTTACGTCATCCACTTGAGGGAAAATTGCTACTATCCTACAAGTCTACAAGAA
Source organism: Triticum urartu (assembly GCF_003073215.2). NCBI lineage: Eukaryota > Viridiplantae > Streptophyta > Magnoliopsida > Poales > Poaceae > Triticum > Triticum urartu. The sequence continues at coordinate 732,435,676 of NC_053024.1, read as the reverse complement.
TAAAGTTGTGTACTAGACATCAAGCTCTTTTCTGGCGCCGTTGCCAGGGAGGTGAGTGCATGAAGGTATATCTATAGATCTTGCAACTGAATCTTTTACTTTCTTGTTTTATCACTAGTTTGGTTTATAAAAGAAAACTACATAAAAATGGAATTGAGGTTGCGTCATATTATTGACCATCTTTATAATATCTTTCTTCAAAATGATGGATCGGAAAATTGTGCTCAATTGTTAGAAGAAGAAGTCCATAAAATTTTTGGCACAAAATATTCGAATGATGAGCATGATTGCAATTTTGTTAGTATGAATTCTTTGAATATCCAAAATGCTAATGATGATTGCATTAGTCATTATAATTATGTCTCTTATAAGCGTGTCAATTTTTGCGGAGTAAATTGGGAGTGCATTTGCACATCAAAAAGGGAAGATAGATTTTGTAGGAGGCATAAATAATTAGAAACAAAAGAGTTTCAAGAGAGGCTAGAAGATTGTGCTGAAAGATTTAATTTTTTTTTCATCCTTGTGAACTTTGCAATGAACACGGTCATTTAAATCTCCAATGCAAATTGTTTCATGATCAAATCGTGTCCAAAAATTGTGATAACTTGATTACCCTTGAGCACCATAAAGAGATTAGTCTTCTTTTGGGATATGAAGAAATGAAACATATAACTAAGTATATTCCAAAATTTAGTCTCAAGAGATTTCTTGATTTTGATCTAGAGGAAATTTATATATTTTGTGCCGTAAATGGCATTGAGAATCCTTATATTGCCAACTCTCTAAAGACAAGAAAACAAATAGAATATGAAGAGTGCACTAATGAATGGGAAAATATTTCCCAATACCCTCCTAGTGTTTGTCATAATGAATCAGGTAACAAGGAGGAGCTTCCTATCCAATCAATCTCTTCAATAAGAAGCTTGAAAAAATTAATTAAACCAACACATGATGTGGTGAAGAAGAAGAAAAGAAGAAAGAATAGAGGTAAAGAGGTATCTCTCCTAAATAATGTTGGTCCTATCACCATTGTGCCTCATGAAAGTGAATCAAATATCTTGATGGGAGATGATGATATTGAGTATAATTTTGTTGATACCTTCTACTTATTGTAATGATTATGATTGGGAAGACAGTGATGTCCCTTATGATCTTGAAAATATTTTTAGCACTTGCTTGGAAGATTATGATAATAATGTTTGCTATACTATTGGTGCCATTCATGCTATTGATAAGAATGATTGTGATGATATGCAAAACCACAAGCTTGAGGATGCTATGTTTAATGAGTATGAAATGTTTGAAGATATATTTGCTAGAAATAATGCCGTTTCTAAGCTTGGGGATGCTCTGCTTAATGAATATGATCCTTTGATTCCTTCTACTTTCAATAAGAAATTTTATTATGATGATAGCATGCCTCTTATTTATGATGATTACATTGATGAAAGTGGGTTTGGAAGAGTGTTAACTCTAGGTAGTAGTGATCCCACTATTTTGGAGGGTGTTGAATCTTATTACGATATTGATGAAATTGGATTTGGAGAGGTCATGACTTTATTTAGTGATACATCCACTATTTTGGAAGAGGTTTCAATTAACTATGACAATAAAGTTGCTATCTATGATGATTATTATGATGCCATGTATGACATAAAGAGTAATAAATCTTCTACACTTATGCATCATGAAAAGAGTGATGTATGTGATAGTTATATTGTTGAATCCATTCATGATGTTTCTGAAAATTTTTATGGCAGAGGAACTTATGATCTTACTTATCTCAGTAATATCAAGTTTCTTCTCTATGTATTGATTCTTTTGAAGTTGTACTTGTTTTGCCTTCCTATGCTAGTTGGTTCTTGTCTTCATGGGTTGCTTGCTCACAAAATCCCTATGCATAGGAAGTGGGTTAGACTTAAATGTGCTTGATATGTGTTTCATGATGCTCTCTTTGTGTTTCAATTCGAATCTTTTATGTTCCATGGTCCTTTCGCTCTGAATTACTTGTCACAGAAATGAATGTAGCCAGACGTGTTTTAGTTTTAGATTCATCATTTTCTATCTGTTTCCGCAATAAGTAATTCATGGTGGAGGGAGTATTTACCTTGGTCCTCGTGACGTCTGGAAGTTCCATGGTCCGTCTGTAGACATTCCAACTCATCGTATGTACCGACCCGAGTCACAGTCTGAAACTCTTTTTTCTCTGTGTCGGCAGGGGCTCTTGGCCGCCGATTGTACCGATGCTAACACGGGTGGAGTGTTGCTGCACGCATATTTTGTCTGGAATTGAGTTTTGTCCGTGTTTTGGAGGATACTATATGTGATACCGGTGGCGGTCGTGGTCACGAGCGCGGGTGCGGGAGACAGTGCATGTTACGAGGAAAGGAAAGAGACATCTCCCGCCCCGTCAGTCGCTCTCGGGATCGATCTAGCAAGCAGCGAGTCCACCGGGGCGTGGGCAACGCCGGCATCAGCAGATAAAACATCGCTCCGTAGTTGTAGTTCACTTGCACATGTCTCCGCGAGACAAGGACCCCCCATCGATGCCGTCCGGATGATCCCACGGTTGCACTTGCCCGTGTCACATTGGCGCACGGCCCGGGTACGTGACATGCCATGCCATGCCGCCGCACGCGAGGGGGAGCGCTCCCTTTCTTCTTGGTTCGGCTAGCGCGACGTGGTGCAAGCTCGCCTAGTCGCGTCTGCGGTCTGCCCGTGCATGCGGTACATGTACGAGGTTGGCGTCTCTCACCGTCGCCGTCGTCCGGTGCATGACCATGGTGGTGCGCGCGACTAGCCCACCGCACGTACGTACGGGTACTACATGGTACTCCACACCACATGCCGCCATTGTGTGAGGGTAAAGCATTCCCTTTCTTCTTCGCTTGGCCGGTGCGGTATCGTACGAGCTCGCCTAGTCGCGCCCCCGTCTGTGCAAGTGGTACGAGGGTCTTCGTCTACGACCGTCGCCGTCGTCTGGCGTGCGCGCGACCTAGCCCAGAGCACGTATCGGTATTAGGGCATGCCGTCCAACAACGACACCCAAAACGTCCGTGGACACATCCGGCCATCCAATCCTATACATCAAACTACGCAGAGTTACTGGGCGATGATCTTCTATGTGTGGCCTCTGAGGCAAGGTCACCGGTACCTTCATCGCCGTCCACACTATTTCTATCGTTGTTGTCATTGTTGCCGTCGCTGTCGTCCTTCCAGCGGCGGACGACAGTGGTTGCGGCAGCCCTGATCGGCCGCCGCTGCGTGATCGTAGCGAAGCCTCTTTGCCTCGCCTCGCTCAGACGATCATCTGTGTTCGGCCCGCAGTGCCAGTCGGGCACACACTCTGGCCCACACTGCCCCCTGGCCTTAGAGCATCTCTAGCAGACCCCTTAAACTGCGGAACTGAAAACCATGTTTTCAGTTCATGGAAAACACGTTTTAACGGTCGGTTTGAGCTGCGGCCAAACATGCCCCTCATTGTTAAACTGTACAAACGAATATTCTCTTATATTTTTCCCCTCCAACGTATCTATAATTTTTGATTGCTCCATGCTATTATATTATCTGTTTTGGATGTTAATGGGATTTATTTTACACTTTTATATCATTTTTGGGACTAACCTATTAACTAGAGGCCCAGCCCAAATTGCTGTTTTTTGCCTATTTCAGTGTTCCGCAGAAAAGGAATATCAAACAGTCCAAACGGAATGAAACCTTCGGGAACGTGATTTTCTCAACAAACGTGATCCAAGAGACTTGGAGTGGGCTTCAAGAAACAATTGAGGAGGCCACGAGGCAGGGGCGCGCCTATCCCCCTGGGCGCACCCTCCACCCTCGTGGGCCCCTCTTTGCTCCACCGACCTACTTCTTCCTCCTATATAAGTTCACGTACACCGCAAACATCCCGGAGCACCACGAAAACCTAATTCCACCGCCGCAACCTTCTGTACCCGAGAGATCCCATCTTGGGGCCTTTTCCGGAGCTCCGCCGGAGGGGGCATTGATCACGGAGGGCCTGTATATCAACTCCATGTCCTCTCCGGAGATGTGTGAGTAGTTTACTTCAGATCTTCGGGTCCATAGCTAGTAGCTAGATGGCTTCTTCTCTCTCTTTGGATCTCGATACAAAGTTCTCCTCGATTCTCTTGGAGATCTATTCGATGTAATCTTCTTTTGCTGTGTGTTTGTCGAGATCCGATGAATTGTGGGTTTATGATCCAGATAATCTATGAACAATATTTGATTCTTCTCTAAATTCTTTTATGTATGATTGGGTTATCTTTGCAAGTCTCCTTGAATTTTCAGTTTGGTTTGGACTACTAGATTGATATTTCTTGCAATGGGAGAAGTGCTTAGCTTTGGGTTCAATCTTGCTGTGCTCGATCCCAGTGACAGTACGTAGGGGAAACGACACATATTGTATTGTTGCCATCGAGGATAAAAATATGGGGTTTATATCATAATGCATGAGTTTATCCCTCTACAGCATGTCATCTTGCTTAAGGCATTACTCTGTTCTTATGAACTTAATACTCTAGATGCATGCTAGATAGAGGTTGATGTGTGGAGTAATAGTAGTAGATGCAGGCAGGAGTAGGTCTACTTGTCACGGACGTGATGCCTATATACATGATCATGCCTAGATATTCTCATAATTATTCGCTTTTTTGTCAATTGCTCGATAGTAATTTGTTCACCCACCGTAATACTTATGTTATCTTGAGAGAAGCCACTAGTGAAACGTATGGCCCCCGGGTCTATTTTCCATCATACAATTTTCCAATCTATTTTATTTTGCAATCTTTACTTTCAATCTATATCACAAAAATACCAAAAATATTTATCTTATTATTAATATTATCTCTATCAATCTCACTCTTGCAAGTGGCCGTGAAGGGATTGACAACCCCTTTATCATGTTGGTTGCGAGGTTCTTATTTGTTTGTGTAGCTACGAGGTAACTCGCGCGTGGTCTCCTACTGGATTTATACCTTAGTTCTCAAAAACTGAGGGAAATACTTACGCTGCTTTACTGCATCACCCTTTTCTCTTCAAGGGAAAACCAACGCAGTGCTCAAGAGGTAGCAAGAAGGATTTCTGGCACCATTGCCGGGGAGATCTAGGCCAAGTCAAGACATACCAAGTACCCATCTGTAACACCCCGGTGTAATGATGCTACAGTAATCCCAGAGATCAAGCTATAACAGTGCTTAGCCACTTTAATCAATATTCCATTTCAAATTCCACTTGAATTCAATCTCAAATTGTGTGTGAATTTCAAAAATGCTCAAACATGAAAACTAAAATGTTCATAGTGTGTAAAATATTCTCCTGGTAGTATTGGTGGTGAACCAACATTTTTGCAAAATGCCTATGTGGCCTAAAATATCTAAAATAGAAAAGGTTAAAAAAAAGAAAAGAAAAAGGGAGAGGAAGGAGAAAGGCCCCTTCCCCCACTAATTCCCCTGGGCCTTAGCCCAACTATACCGGCCCAACTCCCCCATCCTAGGCGGCCCACCTCCCCCGGTCACTCTCTTCCTCCCCCGTTCAACAGACCGGGGGCATTGCCGAGCGCGCCCCACCGGACCGGCTCACTGACGTCGTCGGCGAGGTGATAAGATCCCTCAACGCCTCGTGCTTCCCCGTCTCCCCTCCCCACTTGCCTCCTCACCTCCCAGATCCACCTCTCCCCCTCTCATCTCGCTCAATCCCGAGCTCGGCCGCGCGAGCTCGTCGCCACCAATCGCTGTCAACGTGTCCACCGTCCACGCCGCACTTTGCCAACGTCGATTACGTCATACGCTATGACCAGCGCAAGCCGGGAGCCACTGCAGCGAGCCCGGCAACCTCTTCTTCCCCTACGGCCGTCTTCGTCTTCGTCGCCAATTCATCGCCGTCGATCTTCCCCGAGCTCACCTGAGCACACCTACAGGGCCAACGTGAGCACGCACCTCTTTCCCCTCTCTTCCCCACGTGTTTCCGGTGCCGTTGCTCCTCCTCCCCGTCGTGCCCGAACGTGGCTCCGCCTGAGCTCGTCGCCGACGATGCTCCGGTGACCAAATGGCCTCGGCTCCGTGCGCAACTCGCTCGCCACTTCGCCTAGTTCCCAACACGCACACGCACGCGACTCGCCATTCCCCCCAGCCCCCTGTTCGCCGCTCACCGGAAACCCACCACCACCTGACTCGCTGCCGGCGATGTTTCTGGTCGTCCCCGGCCACGCCACCACCTCCATTCGACGCGGTGAGGACGGGACGTTCGAACGGGCCAAACCACAGTTCCGGAGATGCCCTGTGGGCAAAACTCGAAGCTCACCCGCGCCTCGCCGCCACGTTGGAGCTCGCCGGAGCAAAGCCAACGGGGCTAGCCGACGTGGCCGGCCTGGGGCGACCCCCCTGGGTCACTGACCTGTGGGACCCAGGGGCCCGACCGGCCTGTTGACCCGGTCCACCATGCTAACTGGACCGGCCCGTACAACTGACAGATGGGGCCCACCACACTAATTAACAAAATTAACTAAGCTAATTTAGTTAACATAATTAGACACTGACATGTGGGCCCAGTAGTTGAACTAACTATGTTTAGATTAGTTTTTAACTATGTTTAGCCCACTGTCCATGACAGGTGAGTCCCCCATGTCAGTTTTGACCAGTCAACCGGACTATCCCCCTCCGTTCATCTGTCTGACACAGGTCCGGTACCGGGAAAACATTCCCGGTTGTTTTCCCCCTTCACCTTTATCGTGTAGCCATACGTTAGGTCACACCCGGCACATCTTATTGCCATGTCATGCTTGGTGGTGCTATGTTGCTTTATATTTACTGTTTCTTCCCCCTCTTCTCTCCGGTAGACCCCGAGACTGATGTTGCCCCTGTGATCGACTACGTCGACGATGACCCCTCATTGCCAGAGCAACCAGGCAAGCAAACCCCCCTTGAGCATTGCGATATCGCCCATCTCTTTCCCTCTCTTCCTTGCATTAGAACTGCTACTGCTTTATGTATAGCCTGTTGTTGTTACCTGCTTTTATACCTTACCTGCTTATCCTAAACTGCTTAGTATAGGTTGGTTAGAGATCCATCAGTGACCCCCACCTTGTCCCAGTTGCCTCGCTTTATGTTCGATGATTCGATCAACGTGATTGATGTCCAGGCCCCGACACCGCACATCACCCCCCTAGTTGTACGACTCCGCAGATTTACCATCGAGTGCCGAGGGTGGAACCTCTTACATCACTCCTGATGAGATCTCTGTAGTGTAGCTATACGGTCGAGGTCATCGAGGGTGATTTCCTCCTTAACCACTTCCGTTACGGCTCTGTCGTGCAACCCCTCAAGTGTGAACCTCGAGGGTGGATCCTCTTACGTTCACCTTGATGATAACATCGAGTGGAATTCATCGGGGGTGATTCCTCGGGTTTTCCCCTTGGTGTTAGACACACAATTACTATGGTTACTATGACTTTACACTGAACCATGTTATTAAAGACGGGTCGGCCCTGAGGGGTACTCGCGCGAGCTTAATAGCGAGTGATGTGGAGTCGGGTTGACCAGGAAGGTGCCCGCGAGATACTTACGAGGCATGGCCGGGCATTCTTAGCCCTTGCCGCAAGTACTCGAGACGGGGCAACGGGGTCACATCTTTCGTGAGTCTCTGCTTGTTACCGCGTGCTCCTAATCCACTACGATTTGGATATTTGATCCGAGGGGCCTCTGGCCTGATAGCACTAACCATCATGTGGGCATAGTATGGGTGTTCTGCGTCGTATGCTTCAGCCGAAGCTTAATAAACGTATGCGACTGAGCGGCGCGCGCCGGGTTGGACTGCGTAAGCTCCTGCCTTGTTGAAGGAGGTAGCTAGGTCTGTTCAACGGCCGCGTACGTAACGTCCAGGAGTTCCCGGGGAGATGGCCCATGACCCCTGGGGCATAGGTTTAGTCCAGCGTGCTGGACCTCTCTATTAAGCCTAGGTAGGGTTGCGGTGTATTGTTCGGCCGAGGCTGGGCATGACCGAGGAAAGTGTGTCTGGCCGGAGTTAATCCAGCATGGTGGGTAAGTTGGTGCACCCCTGCAGGGAAGAAAACATCTATCGATAGCCTGTCCTATAGTAAAGGACACTTGGAGTTGTATCCCGATCTATACAACTAGAACTGGATACTTGAGAAGAGAAATGGATATGAGACATGGTTGTGATGAATGGATAGTATGGCTCTGTGATTGCTTTCTCGCATGGAGTCGAGAAAGGATCTCTGGCCTAGGTTGATAACACTTCTACTACTTTACTTTATGCTACTCTACTCCCTCCTGTTGCTGTAAGATGATGGTTGCCAGAAGATGCTAGTCTTCGATAGGCTAGGCTTTCCCCTTCTCTTCTGGCATTCTGCAGTCCAGTCCACAGATACAACCATTTTCATTGATACCGATGCATATGTAGTGTAGATCATTGCTTGCGAGTAATTTGGATGAGTACTCACGGTTGCTTTGCTCCCCATTTTCCCCCTTCTTTCTTCTTTCTGGTTGATGCAACCAGATGGTGGAGCCCAGGATCCAGACGACCCCACCGACGACTGCTACTACCCCGAGGGTACCTACTACCACATGGAGAACGCCGACGACCAGGAGTACTTAGGAGGCTCCCAGGCAGGAGGCCTTGCCTTTTCGATCGATGTTGCTTTTGTGCTAGCCTTCTTAAGGCAAACTTGTTTAACTCATGTCTGTACTCTGATAATGTTGCTTCCACTGACTCTTGTGTATTCGAGCTTATGTATTCGAGCCCTCGAGGCCCCTGGCTTGTAATATAAAGCTTGTATTATTGTAATTTGTGTCTAGAGTTGTGTTGTGATATCTTCCCGTGAGTCCTTGATCGTACACATTTGCGTGTATGATTAGTGTGCGATTGAATCGAGGGCGTCACAAGTTGGTATCAGAGCCGACTGCCTGTAGGTAGCCCCCTTTCCAACTCCTTGGCCGAAGTTGAGTCTAGTCGTCCAAAACTGTTTTACTAACATGGGTGTGTGTCTTACGGGCCCATGTCGCCATTGGGTGGTATTAGGATCTTTTACTCCTCGATCTTTACTCTGGGAATTTGATCTCTCTTCTATTCGGTTTTAAATGGTTTTACTAACTCTAACATTAGGATCCCGTGACCACATTCACCCCAAAGCTGGATAAGCCATAGTTTTTCCTTAGAATAGTATTCTGGATAATACACACATTGTTGTGATGACAACGAAGTGGTATCCATCGTACCTCTTTCATTATGCATGTGTCATCATGAATGATCCTTTATTTTTACAAATGCTCAATGCTGAACTACCCCCTGTTACATGTTAGCACGATGGTTAGACCCGCTGGTCGTGGCCGTGGTGCCAACGATCCACCACCGCCTGAATTCTTTGCTGGAATGATGCAACAATTTGAGCTGAACCGCCAGTTCATGGAAGTAATGATGGCTCAGTTTCCTCGTCCGAACATGAATCAACAACCAACCCCAGTAACTCTGCAGGACATCTTGCGCCTCAACCCAACTATCTACAGCAGCTCAACTCAACCCCTTGATGCTGATGACTGGCTCCGCGACATCACGTATGAAATGGAGTCTGCTAGTGTGGCCCCTGCTAGCTATGTCACCTTTGCATCGTTCTTTCTGAAGGGTCCCGCTGCTCAATGGTGGGACAGCCACATGTGTACCCTGCCTACCGGAACGGTCATCACTTGGCCGGATTTCCAAGCTGCCTTCCGTGCTCGCTTCATTCCTCAGGGAATCATGGACAGGAAGAAGCGAGATTTCCGCAACCTCACCCAAGGCAACAATATTGTATATGCTTATCAGCGGGAATTTCTGGACTTGTCTCGTTAATGCTGAAGAAGACATTGCAACTGATGCTCGTAGGAAAAAAAGTTCCATGATAGACTTCATCCTGATATTAAGCTAGCACTGCTCGCTCATGACTTTGCCGACTTCGCCACCTTGGTGAACAAGGCTATTCAGGTTGAGACTGGTCTTCAGGAACACCGGGCATCCCTCAGGCGCAGACGTGACGCTGGCTCATCTTCGGGCCCGTCAACACAGAAGCGTCGGATATGGATTCCCCATAGCATGTATTGTCCAACTTCACCTACACCAAGACAGTCCTATGCTGCACCTCGTCTGCCTCCTCCACCACAGAGGCAGCCTCTTCAAGATGTACCACCCCAAGCTTCTACTCCCAATCCCAATGATGGTCTGTGCTTCAAGTGTGGCCTTCCAGGTCGCCCTTCCAGGAAATGCCCTCAAAATCAGAATCAGCTAGCTCTGCCTTCAAATGGCCGTAACAATCATCCCCATAACAACAATGCCAGACATTATGGTCGTGGTCAAGCTAATCATGTTGATCTGAATGAAGCTCAAGACCAGCCTGCCACTGTGATGGGTACTCTTCTCGTTAATTCAGTACCGGCTTTTGTTTTATTTGATTCATGAGCATCGCATTCATTCATGTGAGAAAATTTTGCATCTGCACACGACATTCGAGACGAGACTATGAACACTCCGATAGTGGTACGCACCCCTGCGGGTCAGCGTCAAACTACCATGATTGGTCGCGACGTCCCCTTTGAAATTGAAGGGTTGGAATTTCATGTTTCTCCCATTATTCTGGAGTCTTCCAACATTGACCTCATTCTGGGAATGGAATGGTTGAAAGCACATACTGCCTCTATCGTTTGTGCCACCAAAGTCGTTCATCTCCTACATCCTTCCGATGAGATAGTAAGCTACCATGCTCAGATTGTTCAAAATGCTGAAGCACGACTTTATGCTTTGAATGCGTTGAACGCAACACCTCTTGAGGGAATTGAAAAGATTCCAGTTGTTCGCGACTTCCTAGATGTCTTTCCAGAAGAACTTCCAGGAATACCTCATGCCCGGGCTGTCGAGTTTGTCATCCACTACAAGAAATATGTCAACTAGTGACCTTCTGTCAGTGACCCTGGAAGAATTGGTCATTGATCTATGACCATTTCAGACCAATTGGTCAAAAGCTGTTCGGGGGGCTCCAAACCCTAAACTATAACGACCATTTTGGTCAGAAAGGTCGTAATTTCCTTACACGAAATGGTCATAAAGCAGATAGCACTGGTCTGCTGCCTTACTTCTAGCAGATCATGACAAATATAAATGGTCATAACCTTCTAAATTGTGGTGGGTTGCTATGACTAGGTGCCACCTCATCAGTTTTGCCTATGTGTCATGTCCATGTGGCAGTTTTTGCCCTAGGTTGTGAAGCAACCTATATTTCTATCATTCCCAAAATTCCCAAAAAAATCTCATAAATTCTTTGGGTAATATCTTCATCAAATATGTAAAAATCCTTCCTTGCCTAGTTCAAAACTAATTCAACAATATTCATTTTCCTATTCAGTTCACAACAACACTTTATGAAGGAAGTGCTATTTATATATTCTTGATTGCCCTTGGAATTTTTGGGCACTCTTTCCTATCCAAATCATTACCGCATGACAAAATTCAGATCCATTTTCCTAGCAAATCTTCCTTGGCAAATTTCCAAAGTTTTTGTCCACCTAGAAGCATTGTGAAGGAAGTACCTTTTTTATATATCGAAATGACATGAAATTTATACAGTTCCTTCATATGCCCAAATTACTACCCTCCTCCAAATTGCAGCGCAGTAAAATCATCTATGTGAGCCCAGGTTCAATTTATATTTTATGGCCCAATTGGCATGTTGCAAAGCAAGTGTCATATAGACCCCTCCTATTACCCACAAACTTTTCGGGCACTATTCCATAACCAAATCATTGCCACATGATAATATTCAGCTCAATTTTCCTAGTAAATCTATCTCAGGAAATTTCCAAAGTTTCTACCTCGAGAGAAGCTTTGTGAAGTAAGTACTAGCTAGGCTTACTCAAATGATCTGAAAATTTACCAGAGCATGACCATACCAATGTAACTTACCTACACCAATTTTTAGCTCATTTCATTCATCCAATCTCTCTCACTAGTTTTCCCAATTTTATGTCCATAGAAAAGCATTGTGAAGGAAGTACTACTTTGGCATGTCCAAATGGTATCAATTTTGTACAGTGCTTTCCTATGCCCAAATAACCATCCTCCACCAAATTTCAGCTCAATCCATTCATTATTTGGAGCCCAGCTTCAACATTCATATTTTTGTCCAGCGTGGTACTTTGCAAAGCAAGTACCACCTAGGATCCTCCTTTTGAGCTAAATATTTGTGAATACATTCTTCTTAGTAGATGATCATCCTCAGCCAAAACTCACGCCCATTGACCATGTGCATTTCCCGTACCGCTAATCAAACACTTGGCTGCTTATTCATGTTTGAGCATCGATCGGTCTCCTCGTGAGAATCTTATGTTGTGATTTTCTTCCTAGCACCTACCTGGGGAGTGCCCAACCCACTAGACATGCCTAGGCCGCCCAGAACACATGGCAACGCCACGGTCACGCGGTGACCACGCGGCGGGCATGCTAGTTTACACGCTCTAGAGTTTGAGTCCTCGGCCACTGTCCAAACCTCGACGCATCGCCACCAAACCATGTATTTATGATTAAATAGGTACTTATGTAACTAGAAATGATTTTTGGAAAATAAATAAATAGCAAACTATGAGGCAGCTGCAGTTCAAATTTGACTTGCTTCCAACTGAATCGACGGAAATTTGTCTTTTTCATGAGAGGTGGATCAAAACTTTTTACACCCAACCATTTCGTCAATTGTGCATTAAATATGGCCTAGTATTTTAGAAAAATGATTTGGTCCAATTTTGCAACAATTATTTGGGAGGTTCTTCACAAAAAACCTCCTTTTGGGCACTAGAAAAATGGAAAATGGTTTTTTCGTCCAAAGAAAATGAAAACTTCCTAGGCAACATTGTTTTCCATTCCAATATGCACCCTTGTGCACAATATGAGATCATTTGAACAAACTATGCCATGAATGTGGCCATAAGATTGATTATTTGGCTTGAAAGCCATTAATCTCCAACGTGATAGCTCGTTTCTGAGAACACTTTTTTAAAATAATTGCCGTATTACAAGTTTGTTATTTTTCCTGAGAACTTGGCCACATATAATGACACAATGCGAAGGTTTCCCAATTTTTTATTTTTTTTGAATTTTTTATGCCCGTTTCAAAATGCGGTCAAAACGGCGGGAATGACCATTCCTAGCTACTGGTTGAATCTTGGAATTTTCTGGTGTTTCTCTGATTAAATAGATACTTATGTACCTATAAATTATTTTCGGAAAAAATAAATAGCAAACTATGAGGCAGCTGCAGTTCAAATTTGACCTGCTTCCAGCTGAATCGGCGGAAATTTGTCTTTTTCACGAGAGGTGGATCAAAACTTTTTACGCCCCAACCATTTTGTCAATTGTGCATTAAATATGGCCTAGTATTTTTGAAAAATGATTTGGTCCAATTTTGCAACAATTATTTGGGAGGTCCTTCACCAAAAAACCTCCTTTTGGGCTCTCAAAAAATGGAAAATGGTTTTTTTGTCTAAAGAAAATGAAAACTTCCTTAGGCAACATTGTTTCCATTACAATATGCACCCTTGTGCACAATATGAGATCATTTGAACAGACTATGTCATGAATGTGGCCATAAGATAAATCATTTGGCTTGAAAGCCATTAATCTCCACACGTGATAGCTTGTTGCTGAGAACACTTTTTTAAAATAATTGCCGTATTACAAGTTTGTTATTTTTCCTGGGAACTTGGCCACATATAATGACACAATGCGAAGGTTTCCCAATTTTTTGATTTTATTGAATTTTTTATGCCCGTTTCAAAATGCGGTTAAAACGGCGGGAATGACCGTTCCTAGCTAGTGGTTGAATCTTGGAATTTTTTTGGTGTTTCTCTGATTAAATAGATACTTATGTACCTAGAAATGATTTTGGATAAAATAAATAGCAAACTATGAGGCACCTCCAGTTCAAATTTGACCCGCTTTCAGCTGAATCGGCGGAAATTTGTCTTTTTCACGAGAGGTGGATCAAAACTTTTTACACCCCAACCATTTTGTCAATTGTGAATTAAATATGGCCTAGTATTTTAGAAAAATGATTTGGTCCAATTTTGCAACAATTATTTGGGAGGCCCTTCACAAAAAAACCTCCTTTTGGGCACTCGAAAAATGGAAAATGGTTTTTTCGTCCAAAGAAAATGAAAACTTCCTTAGGCAACATTGTTTGCCATTCCAATATGCACCCTTGTGCACAATATGAGAACATTTGAACAAACTATGCCATGGATGTGGCCATAAGATTGATCATTTGGCTTGAAAGCCATTGATCTCCACACGTGATAGCTCGTTCCTGAGAACACTTTTTAAAAATAATTGCCGTATTACAAGTTTGTTATTTTTCATGGGAACTTGGCCACATATAATGACACAATGCGAAGGTTTCCCAATTTTTTGATTTTTTTTGAATTTTTTATGCCCGTTTCAAAATGCGGTCAAAACGGCGGGAATGACCGTTCCTAGCTAGTGGTTGAATCTTGGAATTTTTTTTGGTGTTTCTCTGATTAAATAGGTACTTATGTACCTAGAAATGATTTTTGGAAAAAATAAATAGCAAACTATGAGGCACCTGCAGTTCAAATTTGACCCGCTTCCAACTGAATCGGCGGGAATTTGTCTTTTTCACCAGAGGTGGATCAAAACTTTTGACACCCAACCATTTTGTCAATTGTGCATTATTTATGGCCTAGTATTTTATAAAATTGATTAGGTCCAATTTTGCAACAAATATATGGTAGGTCCTTCACAAAAAAACTCATTTTGGGCTCTCGAAAAATGAAAAATGTTTATTTTTGCAAAAAAAAACTCATTTCTCACTACACCCTTTTGATGATATTTATCTTTTTCATGTTTGTTATTTTGTCTGAAAACTCGTTCACATTTTGGTGACACTATGAGAAGGTTCTGTATTTTCTTTTTGAATTTCTAAAGTCATAAAATAGCTGACATGATTTTAACATATTATTTTTAGACAACTATGACCAATTTAGATGGTCATAGCATCATACTGCATTCTGATTGGTCCGTAGACGTTTCACGCGGATCGTGCATCATACGCCGTCGGATGCTCATGGATCCAACGGCGGTCCTCAACCCTTCCACACCAACCCCAAAACCCTAGCTGGTCACTTTCCATCCACCCCCCCCCCCCCCCCCCCCCCCCGCGCCTCCTTTCCTTCCCACATCCATCCATCTCCTCGCTATCTCGCCCGACGGAGAGAGAGAGAGAGAGAGCTGCCTCCTCCCTTCCAGATCGTCGCTGGCACCTCCCTTCGGCGGAGCTGGCCGCCGTCCATGGCCTCCCGCACACCCCTCCCCTTCCCCCACCCAACTAAAGCGCACGTCCATGGCCACATCCCCGCTCGATCTCGTCGGGAATGAGGCCACCTGCAACCACCGGCCTCCATCGATCCAACCATTCATCCATGCCCGCAGCAGCACTCCCGCCGCCCGTGCTCCTTTCCCAGCAGCGCACCCCAATGCCTCCTCGTCCCCACACAGCCCGCGAGGCACCGGCCACGCCAGATCCGATCGAGGAACCCCGCCTTCCTCTCCCTCGTCTCAGCTTTCTCCCAGATCCGATAGAGGCAACGCCGCCACCCCCACCCACCACCGCCGACCTTTCCCCTCGCCATGCACCTCTCCCCTCGCCTTCCTCCTAGGCTCCAAGGCTTGACGCTCGCGAGGGGGACGCGGTGTGGCCGAGGTGGGGGACAGGGTGCCTGTTCGGCTGATTCCGTGCGGCCGGCGGCGAGCCGCGCGCCGGGCACGCCCGCGCCCAGCTCATCTCCTCCTCCGACGTTCCCAACCCCAAGGTATCTTCCTCTCCCGTCGTGCCCCGCGTTGAGCCCGTGCGTTTCTCCTTCTCGAGCCAAGGTTCTGACGCCGTCATGCACTCCTTTGGTGTTCTATTTTTCATGCCCGTAGATGTCGTCCGAGGCGGTCAAGATGGTGCTTCCGGAGTCAGTGCACCGGCACTCCACCGCACACATGCGACGACGCGGGCAGCTGCTTATGGTTCCGGCCAGATGTCGAAGGCGAGGCCCCGACCCGCCCCCAACCGCACCGCCCCCGCCTGTGACGCCGTCTTTGCCGCGGAGTTCCAGAGTTCAAGGACCGAATCACCGACGCCGTCAGTGACAAGCTGGTTCGACATCTTTCTCGGTTCTTTCCCCTGCATTCCTTTGGTAGCAGCACTAGTATTATCTATAATTTGTGCAAGAAATAAATAGTATCTGACTTCTAGGTCTTACAGTAGCATGACGGGCCCATATTTTCTCTTATGAAAATGAACAACCACTCATTTTGGCCATGTTGCAGTCACTTGGAAACATTATCGTAGCCTCTACGCATAGTCAGATAACGCAAAATATCTGCAGTCTGTCAATATTGTAAGAATATTGGGGCTTACAATCTTTAGAATAACACCTAGCTCCAGAGTTTCAGGACATCACAACTGTTGCTCGTACCTGCTTGCTGTCAGACCACCAGACAAATAAGCGAATGCAAGCCATCAGGTGACTTGTTTGTGTCTGCTTGCTGTGAAATTAGTCCATCCGCGTGGTTGTCCGGCCATGTAAAAGGAAACCTAGAAGTTTGCTCTGCGTGGAACCGGTGGGTGGGCGCTTATGGATGGATTTTTCATAGAATGTCTAACTTTATTTGGGCTTCCTGATTGTTCATTTTCAGTTGGAGATGAAATTGGTTTGGGCACCATAATCTCGATTTTTATTTTTACCCTTTTGTCAAATTTGCGTCGCACATTCAATATATATATCAGAATGATTAAGAATCTGAAGGTAGGACTGTTTTTCACTTATCTCACAGTTTTTGGGACGGGTGAGGATCATGGATTGCTTTGGCTACTCACAACTCGAGCGGACACGGTACTGGTCAGGTGCCATGGTGCCTAGCGCTTGCGTGGTGAGAAGCAACCTCTGGCTAATCCTCGGGTCATGGATGCCCTCTCACTCCCGTGCATTTGTCCCACTAAACCACTGATGTAGCTCAAAGGACACTACAATTCTTCAATCGTATGTGTCATTCCTTCATACTACTATCTGTGTCCCCTTTATTCACCTCAGATTTGGTTGGTCCTTTGTTCGATCAAATGCACAAATCAGATTTCTTCTTGGATGTCTGTGTGTGCATTCTCTTAATTCTTTGATTAATGAAAGCAAAATACTGAAAACGTGCATGTTATGACTGGCCAATACACTGAGAAATAATAATGCTGTGCAACTTTATCAAGGATCGATTAGTTATTTACTGGGAAGCATTATCGAATGTTGTTCTTCCCTGCTCTTGCCGGCGTCCTTTTAATTCCGTATGATTTTTTGTAGTTGAAGGAGTTCATTCTGTGCAGCCGGAGGCGTACGAGTTCAAGATCGGCGACCAGTTTTTTCGGAGGCATATATAGTAGTGCATTATAAATAAGTTTGTATGTCGTTAGTCTAATTAGTTTGTATGCTGCATCATATATAGTACTGCATATCATATATAGTACTGCTAATTAGTTTGTACGCTGTTGACTTAGCTTGACCCAGAACATATCATATAGTACTGCATTATAGTACTGCAAGATCGGTGAGAGAGAGGCATAGTCTAATTGCGAATCCATGTGTGTGCATTTCCATCCTATTGGAATATGCTAAATGCTATTGCCTGATATAATATAAGTATGAGCTACAGCTTTATGCATATTTGTTTTGTATTTTTTATAAATGATGATAGTTTCACTACTAGGAAAAGGGCTATAGATAGGATTGATACTAATGGCGCACCAGGGAAGTAGTGCACCACTACTATATACTAATGGCGCACCTGTTGGTGATGCGCCATTAGTGTGGAAGACACTAATGGCGCACCAGAAACAGGGTGCGCCACTAGTATTTTTTTTCCATTTTCCATACATACTAATGGCGCATCAGGTCGACAATGCGCCATTACTAGTTCTAACTAGTAATGGCGCACCAGGCAGAGAGTGCGCCATTACTGTAATTTTTTTCTTATTCTTTTTTTGCAAAACTACTAATGGCGCACTGTTTCAAAGTGCGCCATTACTAGTTTAAACTAGTAATGGCGCACTATTACACGGTGCGCCATTAGTGTATATATTTATAATTTTCACTTTTTTGCAAAACTTCTAATGGCGCACCACCTGCAGGTGCGCCATTAGTAACCAGGGTTACTAATGGCGCATTTCCTTGTGGTTCGCCATTAGTAACCTGGGACCCCAACAAGATATTTTGGACAGCCCCACACCTACCCACTCACTTTCCCCACTTCATTCCCTCCACCTCGTTCTCCAAGCTTTCGGCTGCCTCCTCCTCCTCACCTCATTTCCACCATAGATTCATCAAAATTAAGTGGTGAAATTACCATTTTTTTGATAGGTAAGTAAGGGGAAAGCTATCTTCATGATGTAGATCTACTTTTTTTCTCCCTAGCTCGCTCCAACAACGTGCACATGCACTTTTTGTGGCCTAGCTAGATCTATGTATGTTTGTGGTGTTGCATATATGTTTGTGTTTGAAGGTACCGGTATTTGAAATGCGATAGTTGCCAATATTTTGCCGGAATGTTTTGATTCATTTCCGTTTCGGCGAGAATTTTGGCACTATGCATTCTTTTTGGTCCTATTTTTAGGGAAGGTCATGCCAAATTTTTTCTTGGTTCTAAAATATCGTTTTGCTCTACCCGCAGGCGACCATGGTCCGCACGATGACTGAAGGCATCATGAATAGGTTTTTGAGCTCCGCGAAGGCCGAGATGCTTCAAAAGAACGAGACGGAGATAAGATGTCCGTGTCGAAGATGCAAGCTGAAGATCCTTATTGCGGACCCGGATTCCGGGCAGGTGCGGGACCACCTTCTCTTGCATGGTTTCATGGATGGCTATCGGTGGAAAGGTGATGAAGATGACTATGAAGTCGTCCATGGCCGGGGCCGGGCAAGAAATGAGGAAGGGCAACAAGACAAGTACCACCGCGGTGAGGGCGGGCGAGAAGACGAAGAATCTCCAGGACATGATCACGACGGTGATGCTGTACACAGTCATCATGTAGAAGATGTCGTACATGATGATGAGGAAGATCAAGACGAAGGGCATGATCATGAAGATGAAGATGCCGGAGCAGACGACGATGGAGGCTGGGTGTAGGACCCTCATATTCAAGAGCTGCTTCTCAAGCAGACGGATAACGCAAGAGCTGCCGCCCGAGAGAAAGCCAAGCTGGATCAACTGGAGATAGACGCGACTCCATTGTATGAAGGATGCAGGCCCGAGGATACCCGTCTGAAAGTAACGCTCATGGCTCTGGAGATGAAGGTAAAACACAAAATGACCGACGCATGCTTCGACGAGAACATGTCATTCTGGCACGAACGTCTTCCTAAGGGGAACAAGTGCCCGACCAGGTTCGAGGAGGCGAAGAAAATCGTGTGTCCTCTGGATTTACCGCACGTGAAATACCATGTGTGCATGAACAATTGTATCATTTATCAGGACGAGCACGCGGAGTCTACCATATGTCCGGTGTGCGGCGTCACTCGATACAAGAAGAGGAAGAAAGCTCCTCGAAAATCGGTGTGGTACTTTCCGATCACTCCTCGTCTGCAGCGGTATTTCGCGGACCCTAAGGTAGCAAAGCTCCTGCGTTGGCACGCGGATAGGGAGGAGAAGAAGTGGGAAGATGACGGAAATGATCCGGAGATAAATAAAAAAGACAAGATGCTGAGTCACCCTAAGGATGCGAGCCAGTGGCAAGCGTTGAACTTCGAATACCCAGAATTTGGGAAGGATCCAAGGAACATCGTGCTGGGCGCGAGCACCGATGGAGTCAATCCGTTTGGCAGCCAGAGAAGCACACATAGCACCTGGCCTGTGTTGGTGTGGATGTACAACCTTCCCCCCTGGTTGTGCATGAAGAGGAAGTACATTCACATGAGTATGCTAATTGAAGGGCCGAAACAACCAGGGAACGACATAAATCTGTATCTGGGGCTGCTGAAGGAGGAGCTAGACACGCTGTGGAAAACGCCAGCCAATACGTGGGACGCCGCAGAGAAAGAATATTTCCCCATGAGAGCCGCACTGCTCACGACGGTGCACGACTATCTCGGTTACAGATATCTCGCGGGGCTGGTAGTCCACGGATTTTCTGGATGCGTAAGGTGCATGGATGACACAACGTATCGCCAGCTAGATAGAGATCCCGGGTCTTTGAAAACCGTGTTCATGGGACATCGGAGGTGGCTTCGCGACGATGACCCGTGGAGGAAACGCAAGGATCTGTTCGATGGTGAAACCGAACCCCGAAAACGCCCGTGTAGGAGGAGCGGCGAGGAAATAGACGAGCTGTTGAAAAATTGGAAAGACTTCCCACTACCGGGAAAGAAGCAAAAGGCGCCAGAGCCGGGAAAGAAGCGAAAGGCGCTAGAGCCGCTGCTGAAGGTATGGAAAACGAGGTCTGTTGTCTGGGACTTGCCGTACTGGAAGATCCACCGTGTGCCTCACAGCCTTAATGTCATGCATATCACGAAGAACGTGTGCGAGAGTCTGCTTGGTACCCTGCTCAACATGCCAGAGAGGACCAAAGATGGGCCGAAAGCAAGGGCAGACTTGAAATCAATGGGCATCAGGCAGGAGCTTCACGCTAATGATGATGATGATGATGATGATGAGGCGAAGCAGGACACAGAAAGTCGTCGCAAAGGCAAAAAGGACAAGAAGACCGGAAATGACTACCCTCCCGCGTGCTTCACTCTAAGTCAGGAGGAGATCGAGCAGTTTTTCACCTGCCTCCTAGGAGTAAAACTTCCTTACGGTTACGCGGGGAAGATAAGCAGATACCTAGACCGAGCGAAGCAGAAGTTCAGCGGGATGAAGTCTCACGACTGTCACGTGCTGATGACGCAGATACTTCCAGTTGCAATCCGTGGGATCATGGACGCGCACGTCCGTGAAACGCTATTTGGCCTATGCAACTTTTTCGACGTCATCTCTCGGAAGTCGATTGGCGTGAGGCAACTCAGAAGGCTACAGGAAGAGATCGTGGTGATACTATGCGAGCTTGAGATGTACTTCCCGCCCGCATCCTTCGATGTTATGGTGCATCTGCTGGTCCATATCGTGGAGGATATCATCCAACTCGGGCCGACGTTCCTGCACAACATGATGCCATTCGAAAGGATGAATGGTGTCATCAAAGGATACGTTCGCAACATGTCACGTCCAGAGGGAAGTATAGCCAGGGGCTTTCTGACCGAATAGTGCATCTCCTACTGCACAAATTATCTAGGCATCGAGAACCCGTTGGTCGCCCGTCAACAGGCACCTCGGCAGGCTCGCTGGATGGGGTCACCGTGAGGGTCCGCGCGAAATGCATGTCGACTTCGAGGGTCGACTCGCCGACTTTGAAAGAGCAAACCTAGTCGCGCTACAACACATAGACGTGGTCGATCCTTGCGTGGTAGAGCACAAAACCTTTATTGAGAAGACGTACAATGACCGAGGCCAACAAAGGATGGACGGAGATATACTCAAAGAGCACAACTCATGTTTCACGCGTTGGTTCAAGCAGAAGTTTCTGTCGTACCCTTTACATGAGGATTCTTCCGTGGAAGAACAACTCATATTCGCCTTGTCACAGGGCGCCGAGCACATCCTGATGACCTATGAGGCGTACGATATCAACGGCTACACATTCTACACCGAGGACAAGGACATGAAGAGCGATGGTTATCAGAACTCCGGGGTAACGATGGAATCCTACACCGGCAACGACAAGGACAGATACTACGGAAGGATCGAGGAGATCTGGGAGCTGAGCTACGCTGGAGAGAAGGTCCCGATGTTCCGTGTCAGATGGGCCAAGAGCGTCCTAAAGGAAGACCGGTATTTCACCACCATGGTTATACCCGAAGCCAAATCCAAGACCACGGGCGCAAACGTCACCGTGAAAAATGAGCCATGGGTACTGGCTTCCCAAGTGGACCAATGCTTCTTCATTACCGACCCGTCAAAGCCCAGTCGTGTTGTCGTGAGGAGAGGCAAAAGGAAGATCATCGGAATGGATGGAGTAGCCAATGAGCAAGACTTCGACAAGTACGGCGACCCAAAGATCGAACATGACGATGACGATGAAGTAGCAGCACACACCACAAGAAGAAGCAGGACAACCCTACCTAAAGGACGTCCGTTCCACAGAAGAACTCCATTTGCGAAAAAGAAGGGCAAGAAGATTGTGAACAGATAGCTAGCTAAGATCGATTGTATTTAAATCGTAGTCTTCATTTCTCGATTGTATTTCATGGGCACTTTTTGATATCATGAATATTTTTAAATTTCATTGGCACTTTTTGAATTCATGAGGAAACTTGATCTCGATCCCCCTCCATCTCGATCTCGATTCCCCCTCCATCTCGATCTCGATCCCACCCGCACCCTCCCCCGCTAGCTAGCTCCACCGCCGCCGCCGACCCACGGCAACCCTTCCCCGCTCCACCGCCGCCGACGAGCACCCGGCCCCCCGCACCCCTGGGGGGGTTATTACTGTTTTTATAAAAAAAATATTACTGTTACGATTTAAACTAGTTTGAACATATTTAAACACAAATAAATATCAAACAGGATTTAAAATGCATAAAAACAATATTGGGGAGCCTGGGAATCGAACCCAGGACCTCCTGGTGTGTGCTGGGTATTGACCAGTCGGGCTAGTGGGCGGGGTCTGTTGTCGATAGGGTTAGGTTGTATATAACCTGACAAGTCGGGCTAGATTAAATTACTTATGGCGTACCCCTCGGTGGTGCGCCAATGCAATGGATGTACTTATGGCGCACCCCTGGGTGGTGCGCCATTGCTAAGCCTCCCCCCACACTAAAATCTTAGTCTCCGTTTCTCTCTAATCCCTCCCCTGCCTCGTCTCACCCGCGCCTGACCACCACCGCCCACCACTTCCCCCGTGCTCGCCGTCCCCGGCCGTGCTCGCTTCCCCCGCCGCACCCGACCACCTCCCTCACCGTCCCCCCTTCGCCCGCGCCCGCGCCCTCGCCGTCCCCCTCCCCCCGCGGCCCCGCCTGCGTCAACCTCCCTCCCGAGCGCGACAGCTAGGGTTCCTAGCCGCCGCCACCGCTGCCGGCCCGCCGCCGCGGCGCGCCCAGCCGGCCGAACCCTCCGCTGCCCCGCCTCTGGTACAGGACCCCAGCAGCGCCTCCCCCCATCAAGTAGCCGCTCCCACCAGCGGCGCCCCCCTTCCTGGAGTAGGCGCTCCTGCCCAGCAACGCTGCCGCCCGGAGCTATGCTGGCGACCAGTCCGTAGGCAGGTAGCCACCACTCCTTCGTCCTTCCTCCCTCTTCCCTAATCCCCCCTCCCTCCTTCCTCTTGCATCCTCTGTTCAATTTTTTGCTTGCTGCGTGATCTTTCTAGAGCATGCTCAAGTTTACATGTGAAATGATTGTGCTTGATAGGTGTTTGTGATAATGCCTCTAAGGGAGGGGGGCATCGCGTCATTAGTCTCTGTATCAGAGTCTTTTTTTCCTAGCCGTGTTGTCACCGAAAAATGCAATAAATTCTCATGGTTCGAAACCTTTGATACTTGCCTTCTCCAAATGAGAAATTTATGCATGTAATAATTGGTTTACCTTAGTTTGCAGAAATACGAAATTAAGCTTTACTTAGTAACAATGTTTCAAGAAGATCAATTTGGAAGCTCTGCTTCACAGGATGCCTTCAGACACTTGCACATATCTTTCTAACTCATGCATTATTTCATCTATTAGACACTTCAAAGTGATGGCTATTTCCTTTACCTTAGAGGAAAAACAAAATAATATCTTCTACTTTGCCTAGAGGAAATATAATTTCATGGACTACTTGTTATATCAAAATTTTAGCTAAGTTTTGTCTCCCTGCGAAAATTGGGCAAATTCCTTCTCAAAATCACATGTTTTAACTAGGAAGAACCTGAGACACTATGGAATCAACACTTGTAAGAAAAGAAATAGCAGGAGAATGAATATTATATTAAAAAAATGGTATTAGTAGTGGTAAAAAAGCATATAATCCCTCCCAGGTAGTAACAATAACTTTATGTAGGAGAGTGAAAGAAGAAGCATAGGCGATCAGGTTCGATCACGGTTGGAGAAAAATTGAGGCGTTTGTTGGCTCCAAGACAGTGATACAGGTATATACATGTGCTCTGCTTACTTGATCATATAGAAGATTTTCATATAAGAGTTACGTTTCAAGTTGCTGAACCTTTTCATATAAGTTTGCTTCCAAGGAGTTGTTCTCTGTCTGGTCCAATTCTGAAGAAATAAAAAGTGAATAGTTTGTTTGTTCCCTGTGTGGTCACTCTATTTTTTGAGTACTGACATTAGTTATGTTTGTTAGCAGCAAGATATTTAAATGAAGCTTGTTCTTTTTCAACTGTTCAACTGATGCCATGAAACTGAATATAATAGTTGAAAACCCTGTTTTTCTTCCTGATCGTGAAAATTTGAAGTCCTATTTGTGTTTTGGTTTTGTTGGTTGACAATTATGTTTAGTTTTTCATTTCATGGGTGCTGTAAAATGTGCAGGTGGTGAGTTGAGGCTCAGCATACAGCTTGTTTGGACTAACCAAGAGGACGAGGTATGTTGCTTGCCCAAGCTAAGTGACACGTACGCGCCAAGTTTTCTGTTATATAATTACCTGTTAGGGCTTAGTTAAACTACATGATATGGCCATAGCAGATGGATGGTACTAGGTGTTGTTTTGTTTCTTGCCAATGTATTCAGAGAGCAGATGTGCCACTGCAGATTTCTTTTCTTGAAGGCAGCTCACATAAGTTGAGCTACAAGTGAACAACTTGCTGCTATTAGATCTGGAGTGGAAGCTCACATAAGTTGAGCTGATTTTTGTCCATATGAAAGCAGAGGACCATATCGTCTGTGGCCTTTTCATCCATATGAAAGTAGAGGCACATTGTGGTGCTAGTTTGCTGGGTTTTGTCTCCGACCAGCGTGTCGTGATGAATTTGCAGGTACCCCGAGAGGCCCTTGAGTTTGCCAGAATGTCGATTAACTTCCGCTCCGGCAAATTCGGGTACTCCATATGTCCTATTTTCAGCAAAGGTCATGCTGAAATTTTCCATGAATTTTAGCATGACTTTGCTAAAAATAGGACATATGGGGTACTTGCGATAATGCATGGGCCGGGGTATCTTAGTACTTAATTAAGTAGGATCAACTACCCCTTTATTCTTCCTGCATTAAACCATAGGTGGAAATAGAGCCAAGTGATTAGGCCCAACTTAGAATTCTCCTTAGCATCGATAAACCCTAGATGATAAACCCAACATAGGTGGCAATAGAGCCAAGTGATTAGTGCCTAGTGATTAGGACCAACCTACGGTGCCTCGGCATCAATAAACCCTAAATGATGAAAACTTAACTTGGCTGCCCCGGATGCCTCGGTGTCGATGAGAACCTAAATGATGTACGCTTAGGCTTTTAGGGTGCCTCGGCGTCGACAAACCCTAAATGATGAAATCTTAGGCTTTTAGGGTGCCTCGGTGTCGACAAACCCTAAATGATGAGACCATGATCTTGTTCCTTGACAATAACCAACTTTTTGTCCAAACTTTTTTCCTATTTAGAGCGAAACATGGCCCACAACAATGAGGCCGGTGGTTCGGGTGGCAAGAAATTCTGGGAGCTGTCCCAGGAGATGGAGGAACAACCTCACCGCTATGAGGACACCGCGGAAGACACCGATCCTGATTACACAACCCCTAGTGGCGTCGGGGATGACACCACTGATGGTGCCGCAGAGGATGCCACCACTGATGATGGCGGCACACACACAGATGGCAGCCAACCGAAGAAGCAAAGGAAGGACCGGCGCCCGAATGTGCTCCGCACCCTCAAGGAGGAATTCACTCAAGTGGACTCCAACGGGAATCCAACGGAGCCCAAACATATAGTCAAGGGGTACTCGCTTCAGCTCGGGTGCATTCTCCGGAGCACCGTCTCGATCAACACGGAGAACCTTAGGCATAAGGACCGAGGGAATTTGCGCAACCTCCTCTTCATGAAGCTACACGAACGATACAAGTTCCCCGCCGAATTTGAAAACATACGCCTCTCATGGAATAAAGTGAACAGTGCCGCCCTCACGGAGATGAGCACGGCCCTGTCTACTTTGAAAAGCGTGGTGAAGAGAATGATTGATAAAGGTGATAGTTATGAGAAGATCAAGGCAAAATATCCTTTGATGAGCGAAGATGAGTACAAGGAGTTCAAGATCAAGTGCGAGAGCAGTGCAACCTCCGAATCAAGTCAGTGGGGGAAAGAAATGCGGGAGTTGAACTTAGGGGAACACAAACTCGGTCCCGGCGGTTACAGAGTGGCGTAGCCTATATGGGACAAGGAGGACGCGGAGCGTGCCGAGCAAGGCCAACCGCCTCGCTTCAAGAAATACAGCGGTGACAAGCAGACCAGGAACTATGTCAGGGCCTGGTACAAGGAGGACCCGATAACAACGGAGCTTACCACGGATCCGAAGACCAGGGCGCTTGAGCTTCTTCTGGTAAGGAATACACCCCCGCGTAATTAGCTCCATATGGTTGCACTCCAATTAATCCCCAATATTTCTAAATCGTTCACATTCCTTTCGCAGGACACTGAAAGCAGTAGCGCGGGGTCGTCTAAGAGCTCCCCTTTCGACACCCCTTTAAATAGGGCGTTGAACGTAATGAAAAACAAGGATAATCGCACTAAGCCGACATCAGCTGGTCGTGTGGCCGGCAAAGGCTTGTCCACAAAATGGCGGTCATACTATACCGCTAGTGTGCAGATGGAGAAAAAGACCAGCTCGGAAAGGCAGACGCGCGAGGTTGAAGAACTCAAGGCACAAGTGGCGCGGATTCCGGAGCTTGTCCAAGAGCAAGTGCAACAACAACTTGGAACGACGCTCAACGCCATGGTGCCTACGTTGATTCATGGGCTGACGACGTGGATTGCGGGCGGCCAACAGGGGCTTCACGGGCAGCAACTCGCACAGCGCGCAGGCGGCGCCATTGGTGTCTCCGGCGGCGCCATTGGTGTCTCCGGCGGTGGCGCCATTGGTGTCTCCGGCGGAGGCGGTATTCGTGTCTCCGGCGCCAGCACGAGCATTGGAGCTTAATGCACCCAGGTGTACGTCGGTCGGCACCTCGCCAGCAAGCGCCCCCTCCGTCAGTTGCACGCCCGCCGTTGGCGGTGCCTCGACATTAGCCGAGCTCGACGGCATCACGGTAACCAAGCCTCTTGGCGGATGACTTCATCTCCTTGCCTTTGACTGGGCATCCCTGACGCCCTGTACATGTTTTCGCAGGGCACCGCCGACGTTCCTTGCACTCTTCTGCACTTCGTGGGCGCCGAGTTGGTCGATGTCGCCAAGGGCAGAATCGTTCAACCGGGCAACCCCATGTTCCACGGTAATACGATGCGACCCACAATGTATAGGGTTGAAGTGGTTCGGGTGCTGCCAGGCTACGACGAGCTGTTACCTCCGATTCGACCCGCTGGGGCCGACGAAGAAGATGAGATGACCCTTAGCACCTGCGTAAACTGGCCCCTGCTTTGGCCGAAGAGCCAGATTCGTTTGGGGGCGGGGGACACCACCCCACAGACAAGACCGCCAGTCGTGTCGGCGTGAAGCCATGGCAAGAACGCCGCAACGCTACCGGACCTGCCGGACATCCCTATGGCACAGGATCCGGACAGCCCTATGGCACAGGATCCAGACGGCGACGACGACGACGACGGTAAATTTACCATAGTTGATAAGTACTTTGCCGAACATGGGTACGCTGACGAGTTCTGCGGGCCTCTTTCTCAAGAACCCAACCAAGACGACCGCGATCTAGCTGGTACGGCGGACAAATCCAATTGCAACAGGCGTCGTTTGGCGTTCAGTTCTCAGGACACGCCTCCAGCTCCCGCCTTCACCGAGCCTCAGATAGCTGAGGTGTGAAATATTATCAGCCCCAACACGCTCAAGAAGGCGGTCTGTGAGCAGAACTCGGTCCCATTACAGGAGATCAAGAAGAAGGGACGGAAACGAAAGACTAACAAGGGCGCCGGTGCGAGCCAGCCGGTACCGAGTTCGATCCGTGCTCAGGACGGGCCATCTTCACCTAAGGATATCTCGAGGAGGGTGCATGTGGCGGGTAGGGAGATGCTACCGCCAAATATGCTGAATGCTGCAACCGGTGCTATGCGGAGTCTGCACGACAGTGTTTTTCTTTGGAGAAGCGGCGTCTCAGAGAGAAGGATGTGGCATACCCGGTTTTCGTGGCCAAGGTGCCAGAGGGCAAGGGCTTTGTGGATGGCGACATCGGGGGTACGATCGTCCGGCGGTTTGATGACATCTTTGCTATGTTTAACCTTCATCCGCTGCACTACACCTTCGTTCGGCTGTTTTCGCTGAGTATGGAGATGCGGATCATTAGAGACAAGACCCCGGACATTGTGATAGTCGACCCCTTCTACATGCGTGCCAAGCACTTGAGCAGCGCTGGGGACCGCCAAGTTGCGAGTTCACACCTCGAAGGCGTCATTCTGGCAAACCCAGATAAGGATAACTTCCTCGTGGCTTACTTTCCCGAGTATGTCATCCCTTAGCCGCCCCGTAACATATGATTTCTTAGATTTCGATCGTTCTTTTTTTTTCTAACATTCCGTGTTTTGTGCAGTGACACACATTGCACACTCATCCTCTTAAGCCCGAAATATTCCATGGCCACGTATTTAGACCCGAACCGTAACTCCAAGATAGACTACACAAATGTCGAGAAAGTTCTTGATGTTGTTCTCCCCGCCTACACCAAATCTGGAGGCACCTTCACCAAGGAAGTTCGTAAGTATGGCAAGCACATGTTCTCACACAATACGAAGTTCTGCTGCGTCAAGCAGCTGCCTGGCGGTCAGAAGGATGCCTACTACGCCCTCCATCACATGCGGGCGATCATAAGGGACCATCATCAACTTCTGCTACCAGATAATCTCAAAGATTGGGCCGCGAGCTTGTCAGCAGTCTAGGACGCGGACCTCAGACAAGAATTCTTTCGCATCCAGTCGGAGTTTGCGGACATCATGCATCAAGATGTCCTTCATACCTCGGGGCAGTTCTTCCTCAGATATCAACCGCCCAACAGTGAGATAGATGAAATGCTACAAATGCAGGGTGACAACGACCGTGATTTCATGACCATCATGACAGACGGCGGCTTCATCCACGTTCCTGTCCGATGAGTCGAGTCGAAAGTAGTGATGTGTAGTTCTGAAACATTGATTGGCTCATGTTGTAATTATACTTTAATGAATTCGTATGTCTCTTTGGTTTGGACAGTCGTTCAACTTAGATGTAATCGATGCTATTTATTAGTAGGACCATGAATCATGCTATTAATGTCTTGCTTTTCTCTTCCGATCCTTTTGTTGCATACTTACATATTGCTTATGTATTGTCTATTGTTTAGCTTGTGCATAGAGATGCCGTTGTATGTCGTGTACAAGGGTAAGGTTCTCGGAGTCTACGACGACTGGGAGGAGTGTCGGAGATAGGTTCACCGTTTCAGCGGTAATAGTTACAAAGGGTACACCACTAGGGCGGAGGCCGAATGTAGATACGCCCGCTATCTAGCGGGAGAGAGGAGGGAGCGTTGGAGGAACCGGATGAAGACCAGTTTGATCGCGATGATGCTCATCATGATGACCACAGGTCTCTTCTATGTGATGGTAGTTTAGATGATCGATATAGACTTGTAATGTGAATACAAACTCGATACTCGCGGTCTTGAGACTTGTAATGTTTTATCTTTGTTCGGTCTTTTGAATTTGGAGACTAATATGATGAATTGTATTCGGAGACTAATCTTCTATTGTATTCGATGAATCTGATGTTGTTGTCTATATTCTGTCTAATAATATATTTTATATTCTGTCTAATAATATATTTTATATTCTGTCTAATAATATATTTGTAACCTGCGCAAAAATCAGAAAAGAAAAAAAAACCAAATATTCATACTAATGGCGCATCACCACCAGGTGCGCCATTAGCATGCCAAAGGATACTAATGGCGCATCAATAGAGAATGCGCCATTAGTATGACAAAGCCATGCTTACGTATGCCCCCCCGGGAGGCACACTAATGGCGCATGCTGTTACATACTAATGGCGCACTAGTTGGTGCGCCATTAGTATACCAGATACTAATGGCGCACCTGTGGTACGCCATTAGTAAGATATACTAGTGGCTTGCTACAAATGGCGCACTGGTAATGCGCCATTAGTAGGCAAAACCAGTGCGCCATTAATAGGCCTTTTCCTAGTAGTGTTTGTGCAAGATGTTCACATGTTATTTTATTTTTTGACCAAATTCTCATATGCCCTTGACTTAGCTTGGCCCAGAACAGCAACATCCTTGATGCGCGTACTGACCTTCACCTCATTCTTTCTCTCGTAGACTCGAAGGAGACCATACGCAAGGCACCTCCTCTTCGGTTGTGAGAGTGTCCAGGGGTCGTGGGTGCGGCTAATGCCTATGTATGTGGCCGCAATTGACACTACCCTCTCTTTAAGGGCACATATCATTTTTTATAACTCTGCTATCTTTTCCCAAGTCTTTATCATCTTGCCTAGCCTTGTACTGATAGGTATTGTTTGATGCTAATTACCCAAGTTAGTGCATGATGTTAAGGATAACATGAGAACACTCGCCTAAGTTTATAAGATATGACATGTGATAGTTCAAACCTGCTTTGCTGCTCTTTCAATGCTTTTGCTGCTGTACTGTGCTTCTCTAGTTGTTTGAATGCTTCTGCTGCTAGCCTGCTAGACTGCTACTAGCTTGAATAGGTGTGCACTTGTGCTGGTGGTGGTGCTGCTTGTGTTGCTGCTGCTAATTTAATGCTTATACTCACACCGCTGTTGATTAAATTCTTATGTTGTTGTTGTTGCATGCATATGTTACTGATTCAATGCTTTAGATAATTGAATTGAACCTGAATCAATGCTAACGATTTCTCCAACTTGCCAAAAATTGTCATAATTGTCTCCTGCCTTGTGATGTTAGTCTCTGTGCACTTACTAGTATTGTTAGTTGAATGGATGGTCGTGGTAGTAGAATAGGAATTTTCTTTAGGTTAGTGTTATAGTGATGTTCATTTCATTACCTAAACTTTGTACCAATGTACCATGCAGGTATGTATAGATTATTATTGTAGAACAACATCAGGTTAATCTGTTGCATTCAAGTTGTTGGAAGTTTTGTTATGCCATGCTTAGTGTTTACTGAATTGGGGCATTTGGGCATGTATGTATAAATTTTAGCCTCTTGAAAGAATATTATGTACTTCCAGTGTATTTCACTAATAACTTATCTAGATCAGGATCTTATGTTGTCGAGGTTGCTGCTGCTGTGACAGAAGATCAGAAGAAGCTTGGAGATGCGCGCCATAGTTTTAGTTGATGCTGCCACCAAGTTTTTGTGCTTGTGTATGTGTTTTTGATTGTATGTGCACTTGTTGGACGTGCAAACGTGTATGTGCTCTTGTGAGTATTTGATTGGATGATTTCCAGATTTAATCAGTTAATTGAGAGATTTATTGATTTTTTGTTGTTCAAATGTGTAAATTGAAATTTGTGAATGAAAAAGACCAAATGTTCTACTTGACAAAATAATATTTGGGCTCTAAAAAGGCTGTGGCCCAAATTATAGTGTATCGGTACAGTGTGTATTTCAGAAAAACCAGAAAATAAGCTTAATGAAATGGTTCGCAAAAAGGCCATGTCACAGAAAATAAAAAGGCCAAATTGTTGGGCCAGGTCCATGTAGCTAGCAAAAATGAACAAAAAAGTATGAAAAAGGCTGAACTGTTGGGCTCGGCCCATGTATCAAACCGAATTGGACCGGGCTAAATCTTGTGCCACATCAGCTTGCCACGTCGGATGCCTACATGGCCTGGGGAGGCTGCTAGTGACCAAAACAAAATAATAGGCATATTTTGGTCGTAAACGTCTATGACCTTCTCACAGAGAAGGTCGTCAATTTCAGTTTACGACCGCCAGCTTTTGACCTTCTGTTTTTGGTCACAAAAAGGTCGCAAATGAAAAACAATGATCTTTCAGTGACCAATAGTCAAGGTCACAAGTTGACATATTTCTTGTAGTGATCGACTTGAAACCAGGCACCGTTCCTATTCCCAAACGACCCTACAAGATGCCACCTCATGAACTCCTTGAACTTAAGGAGGAAATCGACAAATCTCTTCACAGTGGTTTCATTCGTCCAAGTTCCTCTGCTTGGGAAGCACCTTCTCAATTTGTGAAGAAGAAGGATGGAATGAACCGTTTGGTTCAAGACTACCATCCTATCAACCAATCTATAATTCAGAACACATATCCCCTTCCTCGGATCAATGATCTGTATGATCAACTGGCTGGTTCATCGATATTCTCTAAACTCGACTTGAGGTTGGGTTACCACCAGATCCATGTTCGTGAAGAGGATATTCCAAAGACCGCATTCGTCACTCGTTATGGTTCTTACGAGTACACCGTCATGTCATCGGTTTAACCAATGCTCCAGCTACATTCTCTCGTCAGATGAACTATATATTCATGGATTACCTTCACAAGTTCGTCGTAGTCTATCTGGATGATATACTGGTATATTCGAAGAATAAAGAAGAACATGCTGAACATCTTCGTCTTGTTCTGGAGAAGCTTCAAGAACATCAACTTTATGCCAAGTATTCCAAGTGTGAATTCTGGTTACCCGAAGTCACCTACCTTGGTCATGTCATCTCCAAGGAAGGTATTGCTATCAACCCAGAGTGTGTTCAGGCTGTTCTTGACTGGACCACTCCGAAGACTGTCAAGCAAGTCAGAAGCTTTCTCGGTCTAGCCAGGTATTGTCGCCGCTTTGTCGAGAACTTCTCCAAGATCGCCAAGCCACTGACCAATCTGCTTCACAAAGGCATTAAGTTCGATGGGACAGACAAATGTCATGAAAGTTTCCAGGCACTCAAAGACAAGCTGGCATCTACCCCAGTGCTTGCTCCCCCTGATTTTCGCGAGGACTTTGTCATCTATTGCGATGCTTCACGTCAAGGATTAGGCTGTGTCCTAATGCAAGAGCGCAAAGTAATTACTTATGCCTCCCGTCAAGTGCGGCCTCACGAAGCGAACTACCAAGTTCATGACCTCGAGCTTGCTGCGGTTATCTTTGCACTGAAGCTATGGCGACAGTAGCTTCTCGGTAATCATTGCAAGATCTTCACTGATCATCAGAGTCTGAAGTATTTGTTTACTCAGCCAGATCTGAACCTCCGTCAGCAGTGATGGATGGAAGCTATTGCTGACTACAACTGCGGTATATCTTATACACCTGGCAAGGCTAATGTAATGGCCAATGCCCTGAGCCATAAGTCTTATTGCAATAATCACATGGTCTTCAAAGCTCAACCCCGCCTTTATGAAGAGCTATGCAAGCTGAACATTCAACTAGTTCCACAGGTTTCTCTGAATGACCTTGTCTTGGAACCAACTCTTTTGAAAGCAATCAAGTCTGCTCAAGCCAAAGATGCTCATGTTGATCTGATGAAAAAGGATCTTGCCTTAGAGAAATCCAGAGATTTCTCACTTGGTGAAGATGGAATGTTGTACTTCAGAGATCGCATTGTAGTACCCCGATTCGAGCTTATGACAGAGAAGGTGATGAAAGAAGCGCATGACACCCCTCTCTCTATTCATCCGGGAAGTACCAAGATGTATCTAGACATCCGTCAGATGTACTAGTGGTCTAATATGAAGCAAGACATTGCTCGATATATTGAAGAATGTTACGTTTGTCGTCGTGTCAAAGCAGAACATCAGAAACCGGCTGGACTTCTACAACCGCTTCCGATTCCTGAATGGAAGTGGGATCAGATCCAAATGGACTTCGTCACTGGCCTTCCCAAGTCTCAAAAATGTAACGATGCTATCTTTGTCGTCATCGACCAATTCTCAAAGGTTGCTCACTTTCTGCCAGTCAAGGAGACTATTACTGCTAGTCAATTAGCAAACTAGTATATCTCCAGAATTGTGTCACTCCACGGCATTCCGAAGGAGATCAGTTCAGATCGCGGCAGTATATTCACTTCAAAGTTCTGGGATAGTTTCCAACAGGCAATGGGAACTCATATTATCTGGAGCACTGCTTATCATCCCTAATCCCAAGGCCAAGTCGAGTGAGTCAATCAAATTCTTGAAGACATGCCTCGAGCTTGTGTTATTTCTTTCAGTAAGAAGTGGGAAGAATCTCTCCCTTATGCGAAGTTCTCTTATAACAACAGCTATCAAGCCAGCCTGAAGATGGCACCCTTCGAAGTGCTTTATGGACGTAAGTGCCGAACCCCTCTGAATTGGTCAGAAACTGGGGAACGGACGCTCATTGGTCCAGACATTATTCTGAAGACGGCCCAGTCCCGCCAGCCCCGCCAGAAGAGCAACTATGACCGGAAACGCTGGGGTTCAACTTATCAACCTGGTGAACAAGCTTATTTGCGTGTCACTCCTTTGAGAGGCACTCATCGATTTGGAGTCAAGGGCAAGCAAGCTCCTCGCTACATTGGTCCCTTCCGTATTCTCGCCCGTCGTGGACTGGTGGCTTATCAACTGGAGTTGCCACCTCAGTTCTCTCAAGTTCATGTTGTCTTCCACGTGTCGCAACTTCGTCGATGCTTCAAGGATCCAGAACGTGAAGTGGATCCGGAATTGGTTGAAGTTCAAGATGATCTCACATACAAAGAGCATCCTATCCGCATTCTTGACGAAGCTGATCGTCGAACCCGCCAGAAGGTTATGAACTTTTTCAAGGTGCAATGGTGGAATCATACTAAAGATTAAGCCACTTGGGAACGCGAGGATAACCTCCGTGCTGAATACCCCAACCAGTTCCCTTCTACCTCTTAATTCTTGGGAAGAGAATTTCTTTTAGAGGAGGAGAGTTGTAACACCCCGGTGTAATGATGCTACAGTAATCTCAGAGATCAAGCTAATCATTTTTCCATAACAGTGCTTAGCCACTTTAATGAATATTCCATTTCAAATTCCCGTTGAATTCAATCTCAAATTGTGTGTGAATTTCAAAAATGCTCAAACATGAAAACTAAAATGTTCATCATGTGTAAAATATTCTCCTGGTAATATTGGTGGTGAACCAACATTTCTGCAAAATGCCTATGTGAACCAACAGAAAAGCTTTAAAAAAGAAAAGAAAAAAAGGAGAAAAGGGAGAGGAAGGAGAAAGGCCCCCTCCCCCACTAATTCCCCTGGGCCTTAGCCCAACTAGACCGGCCCAACTCCCCCATCCTAGGCAGCCCACCTCCCCTGGTCGCTCTCTTCCTCCCCTGTTCAACCGACCGGGGGCATGGCCGATCGCGCCCCACCGGACCGGCTCACCGGCATCGTCGGCGAGGGGATAAGATCCCCGACGCCTCGTGCTTCCCCGTCTCCCCTCCCCACTTTCCTCCTCACCTCCCAGATCCACCTCTCCCCCTCTCCTTTCGCTCGATCCCGAGCTCGGCCGCACGAGCTCGTCGCCACCGATCACCGTCAACATGGCCACCGTCCACGCCGCACTTTTCCAACACATTCCCGAGCACCACCGTCGTCGATTACGTCATACGCTCTGGCCAGCGCAAGCCGGGAGCCACTGCAGCGAGCCCGGCAACCTCTTCTTCCCGTATGTGTGTCTTCGCCTTTGTCATCGATTCGTCGTCGTCGATCTTCCCCGAGCCCACCTGAGCACACCAACAGGGCCAACGTGAGCACGCGCCTCTTTCCCCTCTCTTCCCCATGCGTTTCCGGCGACGTAGCTCCTCCTCCCCGTCGTGCCCGAACACGGCTCCGCCTGAGCTCGTCACCGACGATGCTCCGGCGACCAAATGGCCTCGGCCCCGTGCGTAACTCGCTCACCACTTGGCCTCGTTCCCAACACGCACACGCATGCGACTCGCCGTGCCCCGCAGCCCCCTGTTGGCCGCTCACCGGAAACACACCACCACCTGACTCGCCGCCGGCGACGTTCTTGGCCGTCCCGGCCACGCCACCACCTCCATTCGACGCGGTGAGGACGGGCCGTTAGAACGGGCCAAACCACATCCCCGGAGATGCCCTGTGGGCGAAACCCGAAGCTCACCCGCGCCTCGCCGCCGCGTTGGATTCAAACCCGGAGATGCCCTGGAGTTTTGTATAATCACCCAAAGATTCAAACCACGTGTAGGGAAATTATGTATCATTAATTTCATCCTCTCCCAAGATTGTGCAACATGTTCATGATCATGTTGCTTAAAATTTATAATATCGTTTCTAAGAGAGATGATTTTAACGGGAGGAGAATACTTAAACATAAAAGCATCTTTGCACTTATTCCATGAATCAATACTATTTTTAGGCAAAGACAAAAACCAAGCTTTAGCACGATCTCTAAGAGAAACGGAAATAGCTTAAGTTTAACAATATAATTATCCGCATCTTTCTTCTTTTGCATATCACACAAGTCGACAAAGTTGTTTAGATGCGTAGCGGCATCTTCACTAGGAAGGCCGGCAAATTGATCTTTCATGACAAGATTCAACAAAGAAGCATTAATTTCACAAGATTCAGTATCGGTAAGAGGAGAAATCGGAGTGCTAAGAAAATCATTGTTATTGGTATTGGCAAAGTCACACAATTTAGTATTATCTTGAGCCATCGTGACAAGCGAGCAATCCAACACACAAGCAAACAAGAATTAGGAAAAAAGGCAAATAGAAAAAAGAGAAGGGGAACGGAAAAAGAGAGGGCAAATAAAATAGCAAGGGTGAAGTGAGGGAGAGGAAAACGAGAGGCAAATGGAAAATAATGTAATGCGATGGATAAGAGTTTGTGATGGGTAATTGGTATGTCTTGACTTGGCAACGGCGCCACAAATGGCTTGTTGTCGGGAGTCAAATCTTGAATTGATTTGGCGCGAATATCCCCAGCAACGGCGCCAGAAATCCTTCTTGCTACCTCTTGAGCACTGTGTTGGTTTTCCCTTGAAGAGGAAAGGGTGATACATCAAAGTAGCGTAAGTATTTCCCTCAGTTTTTGAGAACCAAGGTATCATTCCAGTAGGAGATCACGCTCAAGTCTGGCGCACCTACACGAACAAATAAGAACCTCGCAACCAACGCGATAAAGGGGTTGTCAATCCCTTCACGATCACTTACGAGAGAGAGATCTGATAGATATGATAAGATAATATTTTTGGTATTTTTATGATAAGGAGAAATAAAGATGCAAAGTAAAATAAACGGCAATAGAAATAGCTAAGTGCTGGTAGAATAATACGATGGAAGATAGATCCGAGGGCCATAGGTTTCACTAGTG
Source organism: Triticum urartu (assembly GCF_003073215.2). Classification (NCBI taxonomy): domain Eukaryota; kingdom Viridiplantae; phylum Streptophyta; class Magnoliopsida; order Poales; family Poaceae; genus Triticum; species Triticum urartu. Next base: position 732,398,180 of record NC_053024.1, on the reverse strand, counting down.
GCTTATCTCAAGAGCATAAGTATTACGGTAGGTAAATGAATTACTGTCGAGCAATTGATAGAATTGAGCATAGTTATGATAATATCAAGGTATGATCATGTATATAGGCATCACGTCCGCGACAAGTAGACCGAAACGATTCTGCATCTACTACTATTACTCCACACATCGACCACTATCCAGCATGCATCTAGAGTATTAAGTTCATAAGAACAGAGTAACGCCTTAAGGAAGATGACATGATGTAGAGGGATAAACTCATGCAATATGATGTAAAACCCATGTTTTTATCCGGGATGGCAATAATACAATACGTGTCATTTCCCTTTCTGTCACTAGGATCAAGCACCGCAAGATTGAACCCAAAGCTAAGCACTTCTCCCATCAATCTAGTAGGCCAAACCAAATTGATAATTCTAAGAGACTTGCAAAGATAAACCAATCATACATAAAATAATTCAGAGGAGATTGAAATATTCTTCACAGATAAACTTGATCATAAACCCACAATTCATCGGATCTTGACAAACACACCGCAAAAGAAGATTACATCGAATAGATCTCCAAGAAGATCGAGGAGAACTTTGTATTGAGATCCAAAGAGAGAGAAGAAGCCATCTAGCTAATAACTATGGACCTGTAGGTCTGAAGTAAACTACTCACACATCACCGGAGAGGCCATGGAGTTGATGTGGAGGCCCTCCATGATCAATGCCCCCTCCGGCGGAGCTCCGGAAAAGGCCCCAAGATGGGATCTCTCGGGTAAAGAAGGTTGCGGCGGTGGAATTAGGTTTTCGTGGTGCTCCTGGCTGTTTGGGGGGTACGTGAATATATATAGGAGGAAGAATTACGTCAGTGGAGCAATGAGAGGCCCATGAAGGTGGAGGGCACGCCCAGGGGGTAGGCGCGCCCCCTACCTCGTGTCCTCCTCGGTTGTTTCTTGACGCCCACTCCAAGTCTCCTGGATCACGTTTGTTGAGAAAATCACGATACCGAAGGTTTCATTCCGTTTGGACTCCGTTTGATATTCCTTTTCGGAGAAACCCTAAAATAGGCAAAAACTGCAATTTGGGCTCGGCCTACGGTTAGTAGGTTACTCCCAAAAATGATATAAAATGTAAAATAAAGCCCATTGACATCCAAAATAGATAATATAATAGCATGGAGAAATCAAAAATTATAGATACGTTGGAGACGTATCATCTTCCTTATGAGTGGCGGCCGGGACGAGCAATGGCCTTTTCCAACCAATCTATCCCCCTAGGAGCATGCGCGTAATACTTTGTTTCGATAACTAATAGATTTTTGCATTAAGTATGTGAGTTCTTATGACTAATGTTGAGTCCATGGATTATACGCACTCTCACCCTTCGACCATTGCTAGCCTCTCTAGTATCAGCAACTTTCGCCGGTACCATAAACCCACTCAAAACAGCCACCATACCTACCTATTATGGAATTTCCATAGCCATTCCGAGATATATTGCCATGCAGCTTTTCGCCGTTCTGTTATTATGACACGCTTCATCATTGTCATATTGCTTACATGATCATGTAGATGACATCGTATTTGTGGCAAAGCCACCGTTCATAATTTCATACATGTCAATCATGCATTATTGCACATCCCGGTACACCGCCGGAGGCATTCACATAGAGTCATATTTTGTTCTAAGTATTGAGTTGTAATTCTTGAGTTGTAAGTAAATTAAAGTGTGATGACCATCATTATTAGAGCATTGTCCCAGTGAGGAAAGGATGATGGAGACTATGATTCTCCCTCAAGTTGGGATGAGACTCTGGACGAAAAAAGAATGAAAGAAAAGAGGCCAAAAAAAAAGAAGGCCCAAATAAAAAATGAGAGAAAAATAGAGAAGGGACAATGTTACTATCCTTTTTCCACACTTGTGCTTCAAAGTAGCACCATGATTTTCATGATAGAGAGTCTCCTATGTTATCACTTTTATATACTAGTGGGAATTTTACATTATAGAAATTGGCTTGTATATTCCAATGATGGGCTTCCTCAAAATTGCCCTAGGTCTTCATGAGCAAGCAAGTTGGATGCACACCCACTTAGTTCTTTTTTCTTGAGCTTTCATACACTTGTAGCTCTAGTGCATCAGTTGCATGACAATCCCCACACACTCACATTGATATCTATTGATGGGTGTCGGTGTCAAAACCGGCGGATCTCGGGTAGTGGGTCCCGAATTGTGCGTCTAGGCCGGATGGTAACAGGAGGCAGGGAACACGATGTTTTACCCAGGTTCGGGCCCTCTTGATGGAGGTAAAACCCTACGTCCTGCTTGATTAATATTGATGATATGGGTAGTACAAGAGTGGATCTACCACGAGATCAAGGAGGCTAAACCCTAGAAGCTAGCCTATGGTATGATTGTTGTATATGGAGTTGATTGCCTACGGACTACAACCCTCCGGTTTATATAGACACCGGATAGGGTTAGGGTTACATAGAGTCGGTTACAATGGTAGGAGATCTTGAATATCCGCATCTCCAAGCTTGCCTTCCACGCCAAGGAAAGTCCCATCCGGACATGGGACGAAGTCTTCAATCTTGTATCTTCATAGTCCAGGAGTCCGGCTGAAGGTATTGTCCGGCTACCCGAACACCCTCTAATCCAGGACTCCCTCAGTAGCCCCTGAACCAGGCTTCAATGACGACGAGTCCGGCGCGCAAATTGTCTTCGGCATTACAAGGCGAGTTCCTCCTCCAAGTCCTTCATAGAAGATTGTAAACACCAAGAGTAGTGTCCGGCTCTGGAAAATAAGTTTTCCACATATTGCCATAGAGAGAATAATATTAACACAAATCAAATCTGCTGACGTATTTCGCAGTGCGTCATCACACTACGGCCAAGTCCTTCACTCGAATCGTTTTCACTTCTCCACCTCAGCGTGTTTTGCGAGGCGGTTTCCTTGGCACGTCTTGTCAAAGGAGAGATCGTGTACCCCCCTTTTACGGGATTCTCATCAATACGGACGTGGGTAAACCAATCGTGCCCGTTAGCATGTTTTCTCGATTAAAGGCGAGTCCCAAACGGTTACGGGGAGGGCTCCTGGTATTCAACCTCTTATAAAGAGACCAGGATCTTACTCCTTTTCTCCAATCCATAAACGAGTTCGCCCGTCGCCTCGAGTTCCAACACCCTAGGCTCCAGATTCCGGGCGCCTCAAACCTTCGACCATGTCCGGTTCCGACCTTCAAGGCCGATGGATGCCCTCCTCCGTCACGGAGGAGGACGTGCTAAAGTTGAGAGAGGCTAAGTTCTTGACCGCCAAAATTTCGCACAGGTTGCCTGCTCAAAGGCAGGCTATCCCCAGTCCCCAGCACAGTGAGAGCGTAGTGTTCGTGTCTCACTTCCTTCGGGGGTTAGGCTTCCCGATGGATCCCTTTATGAGGGGACTGCTGTTTTATTACGGGCTGGAATTTCACGACTTAGCTCCGGAGTCCATCCTCCATATCTCCTCGTTTATTGTTGTGTGTGAAGCGTTCCTCCGTGTTACCCCTCACTTCGGATTATGGCTTAAGACCTTCAAAGTGGAGCCGAAGATGATCAAGGGACGGCACGCAGAGTGCGGAGGCACTGTTATAAGCAAAAATGCTGATGCTCCATGTCCCGAGGGTTCTTTTCAAGAGGAGCTAGGCTTGTGGCAAAGAGAGTGGTTTTATATCACCACTCCCCGGAGCACCAAGTGGGTGGCGCCTCCTGCCTTTCGCTCGGGTCCCCCACCACGGCTAGCATCATGGGTCAACAGAGGGTTAGATTGGGGTTTGCCCAAAGACGTGCCCTTGTTACAGGTCCCCATTAAGGATCTCTTGGAAGGAGACCTCAGCCTGGTCAAGGTGACATAGGTCATGCTGATTCGCCGAATATTGCCCGGCAAACGTCGCTCCCTTTGCCTGTGGGAGTTTAATCCAGAGGGACCGCGAGCTCTGCAGAATTTCATGGGCGCAACGCCCGGGGAGATGTATAAACTATTCTTCGGATCACAAGAGATGTGTCCGGATTTAACCGAGGACGCAGGCCTAAGCTGCAATCGCCCGGATACTCAAGTAAGCAACCTTGTGCCCGGACCTTCTATCCGTATAATTGTCATAAACTTGGCCCTAAAAGAGCCGTCCTTTTAAACAGGAGTGGATAGCGAAGGCAAAGCTGATCAGGTGTCCGGCTCCCCTTCCCGAAACCAGACCGGATCCCGTGCTGGTCAGGATGCTGGAGATAATGCCTTTGGAGGGAAGCAAGGGGGAGGACAAGGAAACTATGGCCTCCTCGAAGGAGGCTGCTCCGAAGGGAGGAACCGACAATTCCTCTCCTAAGGGGAAGAAGAGACCCGCCTCTGCCGACCCGGAAACCATGGCCTCGAAGCGGGGGGAAAAATCTTCGTCAGAGGGTCCGACGCCGGGGAGTTCCTCGGCCGGACTATGACCTCAAGGGGATCATCCCTCCAGCGAGCCGTAAGTAGAGAAAGATTTTCCTTTTGAGGGATGAGGGACGTCTTTGATTTATATCTGAGATGATTAACCGAATTTTTACCTTGTAGCTCGGACCTCAGCCCTTCCCAGCAGAGCTCGTCTTCGGGGGATCTCCTTCCGGAGATGATGAAGAGCGGGACGCCTCCCCCTACCATGCCGCCTAGCGAGGTGGGCGACCCTGAGGTGTCGTCGCGGAGGGTTTCTCCGAATCCGGCAGGGGCGAAAGATAGCTATGTGGCCCCCCGAGGTTCTCCGCGTCCGGCTTTCAAAAGAGGTCATGGGACAAGTCCGGCACTGTCTGGTGCTCGGCCGGAGGAGCTATAGATTCTGCTGGGACGAGCTTCTATCTCGGAGGAGCACCGTGCATTGATGGGCACGGTGATTGAAAGGATCTCATCCGCAGAGAGCGGATTGCGTGAGGCCGTCAAAAGTTTACTGACGGGTTTTGAGGTACATTAGATAATGTACACATTTGTCGGTTGCGCATGAATAAGCTGCGCCCTGTGTAGATAGTAGCCCCTGAGACTCTGCGCGTCGGCAAGAAATGATGGCACGCGGAGGATCATAATCCCAGGTCTAAGATGTTGCCTTTTGAATGTAGGCGGCAGGGTGTCCGGAATCGAGCCGAACTGATGATTTTGCCGAACTAAAGCGGCAACTGGACGTGGCAGATGCCGACATCGTGCTTGTCAACAAGCGGCTTGATGAGGCTCAAGGTATGTAATTCCTCGGGCGGCATAAGGTAAGAAGAGTTTTATGCCAGTGTCTTACGATGTGTGTGCTTGACGCAGATGGTGCGGCTGCCGTGGAGAGTCTTAGGGCAGAACTTGCCCGAGCTAAAGAACAAGGCAGAGAAAGTGATGCGGCTGCCAAGAAAGCCCTTGAAGAGCTGAGAGCCGAACAGGGTGCTCATTGCCGAAGCAAGGAAGAGATGGCCGAGATGGCCGAAAAATTAAAGAGCGCTGCAGACCGTTGCAGACTTCTTGAGAAAGAAGACCAGGCGAAACAGACGGGCTTAGAGAAGGCCGTTGCCAATGCCAAGGACACGTGCTCTACGATGAGAGCTGCGAAGGAGGAGCTGCGTCAGGCCGAACAGATTGCGGCTGGAAAGCCCTTTATGCTGCGAAGGAGATTTTGCGATCCGAAGTTTGCTCCGTTGGACCGGATGTGGAGTGTGGAGGATACCTATCTGGATTTGGCAGCGAGTGCTGCTGATGCGACCGAACACTTTCGAGATAAGAAAGATCACATAGTGGAAAAGCTTTTCTGGTCGCAGTTTCACAATCCAGAGCGTCCACTGGCAGTGGACGATCATTTGGCTCAATGGGCCGAACTAAATAGGTTGTCCAGACTCGGCATCAAGTACGTCATGGGTCATCTGTGGCCGGGGAGATCGGAGCCGAAGAGTTATTTCAGCTTGGTGCAGCAATTCCTCGACGCGGTGCCGCATATTAATGCAATGAAGAGGTCAGCATGCATAGAGGGTGCAAGGATGGCTCTTGCCCATGTCAAGACATACTGGGCAGAGATGGAGACCACCGTTGTTGCGTCCCGAGATTCGGACAAAAGCCGAGTACCCTCCAAGCACTGTTTTCAGGAAGTCCTTGAAGGCGCTCGTGTAATAGAGACGCAGTGCTCGAAAGATGCTATGTTATGATAGCATATGTAATTATAAAGTAATATTTTGATAAACTGTAGTGGCCTTTTTATACTTGTGCCTTCAAGTATTGGGAACACCTCCTGTGCGGCCGTTTTAAGATATATATATATATATATACAAAATCTGAAAGATGGCAGTCGTTGGCTTCAGCCCCCATGCACATAGTGCGGGGGTGCTCACAAAAGACGCATTTTCACACTTAACCCAACGTCTTGGTCCTACAAAGGAGGTGATAGCGCAGCGGGCCAGGCAACCGGACTATAATGCTTTAACACTTTCACTTAGCCATAGGAGCTTGACAGTGAGACTATTTAGGTAGCCCCTTGGTGGCGACTGCGCTCGCCCGAGTTCGGGGCGCGTATGTGCCTGACCGGGAAGCGACCCTTCGTTAAAGCGGAGGAATCTGATAGATTCCGATAGGTCATCGAGTGGCTGACCAGTCTCACGCTACATCATGGCAGTCAGTTTTCGACTTTCTCTACTGAGGTGCTCGCCTGGCCGAACCGGGGCACAATCGCAGTAGTTCTCCTGGTGCTACCTTAGCCGATAGAGCGGAATGTAAGGTAGCCGAACTCAGGAGCCGGGCAACCCAACATTTGACCAAAGACATGATTCGGAGCTGATACATATAATGCCAAAACTCGCGACGCCGAACACTCCCTAAGGTGTTCGGTCTTTTATGAGTGCGGGCGAAACAACACTCTTTATTAAAAAAGCCCCTAGTGTCCAGGTACGTGCAAAAATTCTGATGTGGCCACATGCCAAGATGCCAGCCTCCTCCTTGGTTATATCAGAAAAAACCAGGGGATGTGTAGCAACAAGAGAGAGTAAAAAGGGTTTACGCAGGGTCTTAATCTAAAAATAATCCTTTAGGACGGGTCCCTACTGCACGTCTGCGCCTGTGTCTCCATTGTGCCGTATCCTGGACGGGCGCCGCACGACGTTCATCTGTAAAAGAGAGAAACTGAGTTGAAAATGGGTCGTGCCGAAAAAGTTAAAAATAAACAAAGTATAAAGTAAAATATATAAGATTGAGCTTAATTGTCTCTTATTGTATATGCGTGGAGCCCCTAGTGGGGGATTATATGGCCACTAGGCCTGCATCAATGATGATTTTGCACCAAACTCGTCTATCCGCGTTCGTGGTCTTGAATGACCTATTTCGAAGTTTTTTGGCCGGTGAGGCCATTTTGCTGTGGGGCTGTCAAGGCGGCCGCACAGTCCTCCGCTTGGGGAGGCGCACTTTAGTGCTTCCCCTTCAAAGAGATGATGCCTCGTGGACCGGGCATCTTAAGCGTAAGAGATGCATAATGTGGTATTGCGTTAAAGCGAGCGAAAGCTTCGCGTCCCAATGGTGCTTGATAGCGACTTGAGAACGGGACGATATGGAAGGTCAGCTTTTCGCGGCGGAAGTTATCGGCAGAGCCGAATATGACTTCGAGCTAGAGGAAACCCATACTATGGGTGTCCGGACCAGGTATTACCCCTGGAAAGGAGGTTTTGCTGCGGTAGATTCTTGCTGGGTTTATCCCCATGTGCTGGATTGTATCCTGATATATCAGGTTTAGTCCACTGCCACCGTCCATAAGGATATTTGAAAACTGGAGTCCGCCAATTATTGGATCGAGTATCAAGGCAATCCAGCCTACATTATTGATATTTCTAGAATAATCTAGCTGATCGAAGATGATCGGTTTTGACAACCAGTGGTAGGACCCTTTGGGGATGGGCCGTGTGGTGCGTACCTTTACGGGCGCCGCACGTTTTGTTATGTGAAGTGAGTTCACTGTTTTTACTTCTTGTGGGAAGTTCTTTTGTTTCCTGGTGCTCTGCTTTTGGGGTTCGTCCTCGTCTTCGCTTGGTGTGTCGAGCCCCTTGTGTTCGGCATTGAGTCTGCCGGATTGTTTGAAAACCCAACAGTCTCTGTGGGTATGGTTAGCAAGCTTCCCGGGAGTACTGTGTATCTGACATATCCTGTCCAGGATTTTATTTAGGTTGGATGGATCATCCCTGTTATCCTGGGGGGGGGGGCGATTTTTCCTGATTTTGTCGTGAGCCTTTGAATCCGGCATTGACTGCCGTGCTCTTCGGACTTTTGTCCTTAGTCCAGCGACGGTCCTTGTTGCGTCGCGGTTCTCCGTTTCCATCCCTAGTTTTAGATGTACTTGGGTCGCTGGGGCTGCACCTTGCCAACCAGCTGTCCTCCCCTACACAAAAGCGGGTCATGAGGCTTGTTAGTGCAGCCATTGTTCTTGGCTTTTCTTGGCCGAGGTGTCTGGCGAGCCATTCGTCTCGGAGGTTATGCCTAAACGCTGCTAAGGCTTCGGCGTCCAGACAGTCGACTATCCGATTCTTTTTAGTGAGGAATCTATTCCAGAACTGCCGAGCTGATTCTCCGGGTTGTTGAGTTATGTGACTAAGATTGTCTGCATCCGAAGGGCGGACATAGGTCCCTTGAAAGTTTGCTCGGAAAGCATCCTTGAGCTCTTCCCAGCTTCCAATTGTGTTTTCGGGAAGGCTTTTAAGCCAATGCCGGGCTGGCCCTTTAAGCTTAAGGGGTAAATATTTTATGGCGTAGAGATCATCTCCTCTAGCCATGTGTATGTGGAGGATATAATCCTCGATCCAAACTCCAGGGTCTGTTGTTCCATCATATGCCTCTATGTTTACGGGTTTGAATCCCTCTGGAAATTCATAGTCCAGGACCTCATCGGTGAAACATAGGGCGTGTGCGGCGCCCCTGTATTTGGGTGTGCCAGATTCTGATGATGGATTCATAGCGTTGCTTACGAGAGCTTGCTTTCTTAGCCCATAAATGGACCTGACTGGGCCATGATGCGAATCCTTAAGTGGGTCGCATGCTGATTTAGGTGCGGCGCCGCTTGCCGCTTTATGGGGTCGTCTATCCAACCATGTGGCTTTCTCATTTTTTGAATGTGAGGGCTCTAGGGCCTCTTCGTCGAATTCAGGCAGTAGCTTTCTTTTCGGATAGCTTTTAGTGCGGCGACTATCGCCGTATTTATCTGCGGTATTGATTACTTTGCTCCATCTAATCCGGAGTGCATCTTCCGCTGTTTTTAGCATCCAGTTCTGCTTTTTTTGGCTGCGTGCAGTTGCAACGAGCCTCTCATGGAGATTCTTCTGCTCCATAGGTTTATCTGGCGTGAGGTCGTCCGGAATGCCGTTTTCGCCGGAGGAGGGATGTTCGGTTTCTCTATTCGTGTTGCCCTGTTCGGATGGTTGCTCTAAGGCCTGCTCTTCGTCTACCGGCTCGTCCTGCTCTATGGCTGGGTTTTTGTCGAGGCGGGGCTTGGGTCAGCATTTACGCCGACGCTTTGATTGCTTTTCAGGGGGTCGATCTCCCGTCCCATCCCCTTTTTCCTCGTTGTCGCTTCCTTTAGCGGTATCCACCATGTACACATCGTGAGATGAGGTGGCTGTCCAATGCTCTATGGGCGTTGGTTCGTCGGTATCTCCTGCATCGTCATCCATGCTGTCGATGTCTCCGGAGTCGAAGTTGAGCACGTCGTTTAAATTTTCGACAGTGGCTACCAAGTGGGTGGTGGGTGGGCTTTGAATTTCTCCATCGTCCGTATCCCATCCTCGCTGATCGTAGTTCGGCCAGCGCTCTCCTGATAAGGAGAGAGACTTGAGAGAGTTCAGGATATCGCCAAAAGGCGAGTGCCGAAAGATGTCTGCGGCGGTGAACTCCATTATCGGCGCCCAATCGGATTCGATCGGCAGGGGCGCGGGGGGTTCGGAGTTCGGAAAGGAGTCCAGATCCTCGGAGTCACGGATCATGCAGAGCGCGGGGCTAGCATTCGGCTCGATCGCCTTTGAGATCGAAGCCCCCTAGGTGATGTCCAACCGCTCATCCTCGATTGGCGCAATAGGCTCCGAGTTAGGGGTCGGAACCGATGCGTGTGCGGCCTCCAGGACACTGTCCGGAGGCAGAGCTAGATCATGCCCCTCGAGATAGTGCGGCGCACTTGGCCGTGGCTCGAACCCGTCGAAGATCAAGTCTCCGCGGATGTCAGCTGTGTAGTTTAAGCTTCCAAACCTGACTTGATGGCCAGGGGCGTAGCTTTCGATCTGCTCCAGGTGGCCGAGCGAATTGGCCCGCAGAGCGAAGTCGCCGAAGACGAAGATCTATCCGGGGAGAAAAGTCTCACCCTGGACCGTATCGTTGTTGATGATCAAAGGAGCCATCGGGCCTAAAGGCGACGGCACAGAGGAACTCTCAATGAAAGCACCAATGTCGGTGTCAAAACCGGCGGATCTCGGGTAGTGGGTCCCAAACTGTGCGTCTAGGCCGGATGGTAACAGGAGGCAGGAAACAAGATGTTTTACCCAGGTTCGGGCCCTCTTGATGGAGGTAAAACCCTATGTCCTGCTTGATTAATATTGATGATATGGGTAGTACAAGAGTGGATCTACCACGAGATCAAGGAGGCTAAACCCTAGAAGCTAGCCTATGGTATGATTGTTGTATATGGAGTTGATTGACTACGGAATACAACCCTCCGGTTTATATAGACACCGGATAGGGTTAGAGTTACATAGAGTCGGTTACAATGGTAGGAGATCTTGAATATCCGCATCGCCAAGCTTGCCTTCCATGCCAAGGAAAGTCCCATCCGGACACGGGACGAAGTCTTCAATCTTGTATCTTCATAGTCCAGGAGTCCGGCTGAAGATATAGTCCGGCTACCCGAACACCCCCTAATCCAGGACTCCCTCAATGGGCATCTCCATAGGCCGCTGATACGCCTAGTTGATGTGAGACTATCTTCTCCTTTTTGTCTTCTCCACAACCACCATTCTATTCCACATATAGTGCTATATCCATGGCTCACGCTCATATATTGCTTGAAGATTGAAAAAGTCTGAGAACATCAAAAGTATGAAACAATTGCTTGGCTTGTCATTGGGGTTGTGCATGATTTAAATATTTTGTGTGGTGCAGATAGAGCATAGCCAGACTATATGATTTTGTAGGGATAACTTTCTTTGGCCATGTTATTTTGAGAAGACATGATTGCTTAGTTAGTATACTTGAAGTATTATTATCATTATGTCAACATTAAAATTTTATCTTCAATTTTTCGGATCTGAACATTCATGCCACAATAAACAAAAATTACATTGAGAAATATGTTAGAAAGCATTCCAGATCAAAAATTCTTTTTTATCATTTACCTACTCGAGGACGAGAAGGAATTAAGCTTGGGGATGCTTCATACGTCTCCAACGTATCTATAATTTTTGATTGCTCCATGCTATTATATGATCTGTTTTGGATGTTAATGGGCTATATTTTACACTTGTATATCATTTTTGGGACTAACCTGTTAACCGGAGGCCCAGCCCAAATTGCTGTTTTTTTTCCTATTTCAGTGTTTCACAGAAAAGGAATATCAAACGGAGTCCAAACGGAATTAAACCTTCGGGAACGTGGTTTTCTCAACAAACATGATCCAGGAGACTTGGAGTGGGCGTCAAGAAACAATCAAGGAGGCCACGAGTCAGGGGGCATGCCTACCCCCCTAGGCGCGCCCTCCTCCCTCGTGGGCCCCTCGTTGCTCCACCGACCTACTTCTTCCTCCTATATAAGTCCACGTACCCCGCAAACATCCAGGAGCACCACGAAAACCTAATTCCACCGCTGCAACCTTCTGTACCAGAGAGATCCCATCTTGGGGCATTTTCCAGAGCTCCGCCGGAGGGGGCATTGATCACGGAGGGCCTCTACATCAACTCCATGGCCTCTCCGGTGATGTGTGAGTAGTTTACTTCAGACCTTCGGTTCCATAGCTAGTAGCTAGATGGCTTCTTCTCTCTCTTTGGATCTCAATACGAAGTTCTCCTCGATTCTCTTGGAGATCTATTCGATGTAATCTTCTTTTGCAGTGTGTTTTGTCGAGATCCGATGAATTGTGGGTTTATGATCCAGATTATCTATGAACAATATATGAGTCTTCTCTGAATTCTTTTATGTATGACTAGCAAAAGAGCCCGTGCGTTTCAACGGGAGAGAAAACATAACGCACGCTCTTAACTCAACAACCATCACTCAAGACCACAATAGGTCCATTTCCTTTATTTTTACGAGGCATCATATTTGTGTTGCCGCTTATCCTCCTTATCACCCTCGCCAGCGATGGCCTCGGTGTTCACACAAAATAACAAAAAACGTGTGTTGAATATGGTTAATCCTAAGACTCCTCTCTCTCCCTCTCTCCTCTCTCTCTCTCTCTCTCTCGCTTTCTCTCACTCTCGCGATGAGAAATATGTTGTTTTCCCCTGCGACATTTTTTATAGGTATGCATGTGTAGTTATCGATGTTTTCTTTTCCCTATATGGTTATAGTGGGGTGTTTTATGCAATCTGGATCGCCGCCGGTATGAAAAAAAATGGATCTTGCACTATAAATTATAAGTTTGCTTCCATAACAATATTTTAAAAATATTTCAGAGGTAAAATTAACATCATATTTAGATTCCACACATTTTTCTAATAAAACTTCATATATAATATGTTAAAATCGAAGTTACGGTTTAAAAGATACGGAGAATTTAGAAAATCATTTGGTTTGACACAAATACATGCCAAAATAATATTTAAAAATACTTAACAGGTAAAAATAATCTCATATTCATATTCTACATATTTTTCTAATCAAATTTCATATATAACATGTTCAAAACGGAGTTACGGTTTAAATTATATGGATGATTTTAAAAAGCATTTGTTTGACTTAAATATAATCCGCGGATGAATTACCTAAAAAATCACGGGGGGGTTTCGAAAAATGTAAAATAACGGTTCGGGTGTGACTTAAATCTGGACGGCAGGTTGATTTCAAGAAAAGACGGGGACTTTTGTGTAAAATACGAAAATAACGATTCGTTTTAACTTAAAACTGGACTACGGGTTGAATTCTCTCAAATAGAGGGACTTTTCTGAAAAATGCCATGACGGACGAAAGAAACTCAATTTTCTTTATTATTAGGTAAAGATTGGTTTATCTTTGAAAGTCTCTCCGAATTATCAGTTTGGTTTTGCCTACTAGATTGATCTTTCGTGCAATGGGAGAAGTGCTTAGTTTTGGGTTCAATCTTGCGGCGCTCGATCCCAGTGAAAGTAGGGGAAACGACACGTATTGTTTTGTTGCCATCGAGGATAAAAAGATGGGGTTTATATCATATTGCATGAGTTTATCCCTCTACAACATGTCATCTTTCTTAAGGCGTTACTCTATTCTTATGAACTTAATACTCTATGCATGCTGGATAGCGGTCGATGTGTGGAGTAATAGTAGTAGATGCAGGCAGGAGTCGGTCTACCTGTCATAGACGTGATGCCTATATACAGGATCATGCCTAGATATTCTCGTAATTATTCACTTTTCTATCAATTTCTCCACAGTAATTTGTTCACCCATTGTAATACTGATGCTACCTTGAGAGAAGCCACTAGTGAAACCTATGGCCCCCGGGTCTATTTTCCATCATACAAGTTTACAATATATTTTATTTTGCAATCTTTACTTTCAACCTATATCATAAAAATACCAAAAATATTTATCTTATTATTATTATCTCAATCAGATCTCACTCTTGTAAGTGGCCGTGAAGGGACTGACAACCCCTTTATCGCGTTGGCTGCGAGGTTCTTATTTGTTTGTGTAGGTACGAGGTGACTTGCGTGTGGTCTCCTACTGGATTGATACCTTGGTTCTCAAAAACTGACGGAAATACTTACGCTGCTTTACTGCATCACCCTTTCCTCTTCAAGGGAAAACCAACGCAGTGTTCAAGAGCAGGCACGCCCCCTGCCTCACGGGCCACCTTGAAGTCCCCTGATGCCCATCTTCAGGTATAAGGTGTCTTTTTCCCTGGATAAAATAATAAGGAAGCTTTCGGGACGAAGCGCCGCCGTCTCGAGGTGGAACCTGGCGAAACCAATCTAGGTCTCCGGCGGAGCTGTTCTACCGGGGAAAACATCCCTCTGGGAGGGGGAAATCATCACCATCATCATCACCATCAATCCTCTCATCTGGAGGGTGTCAATCTCCATCAACATCTTCACCAGCACCATCTCCTCTAAAACCCTAGTTCAGCTCTTGTATCCGATCTTTGTCTCAAAACCTCAGATTGGTACCTGTGGGTTGCTAGTAGTGTTGATTACTCCTTGTAGTTGATGCTAGTTGGTTTATTCGGTGGAAGATTATATGTTCAGATCCTTTATGCACATTAATACCCCTCTGATTATGAACATTAATATGATTTGTGAGTAGTAACGTTTGTTCCTGAGGACATGGGAGAAGTCTTGCTATAAGTAGTCATGTGAATTTGGTATTCGTTCGATATTTTGATAAGATGTATGTTGTCTTTCCTCCAGTGGTGCTATGTGAACATCGACTACATGACACGACACTTCACCATTGTTTGGGCCTAGAGGAAGGCATTGGAAAGTAATAAGTAGATGATGGGTTGCTAGAGTGATACAAGCTTAAACCCTGGTTTATGCGTTGCTTCATAAGGGGCTGATTTGGATCCATAAGTTTCATGCTATGGTTAGGTTTACCTTAATTATTCTTTCGTATTTGCAGATGCTTGCGAGGGGGGTTAATCATAAGTGGGATGCTTGTCCAAGGAAGGGCAGTACCCAAGCACCGGTCCACCCACATATAGAATTATCAAAGTAACTAACATGAATCATATGAGCATGATGAAAACTAGCTTGACGATGATACGTCTCCAACGTATCTATAATTTTTGATTGTTCCATGCTATTATATTATCTGTTTTGGATGTTAATGGGCTTTATTTTACACTTTTATATTATTTTTGGGACTAAGCTACTAACCCAAGGCCCAGTGCAAATTGTTGTTTTTCGACTATTTCAGTGTTTCGCAGAAAAGGAATATCAAACGGAATCCAAAAGGAATGAAACCTTCGGGAGCGTGATTTTTGGAACAAACGTGATCCAGAGGACTTGGAGTAGATGTCAAGCAACCAACGAGGTGGCCACGAGGTAGAAGGGCGTGCCCTCCCCCCTCATGGCTCCACCGACCTATTTCTTCCTCCTATATATATTCATATAACCCGAAAACATTCAGGAGCACCACGAAACCCTATTTCCACTGCCGGAACCTACTGTACCCAAGAGATCCCATCTTTGGGCCTTTTACAGAGCTCTGCAGGAGGGGGCATCGATCATGGGGGCCTCTACATCAACTCCATGGCCCCTCCGATGATGGGTGAGTAGTTTACTTCAGACCTTCAGGTCCATAGCTATTAGCTAGATGGCTTCCTCTCTCTCTTTGAATCTCAATACAAAGTTCTCCTCGATCTTCTTGGAGATCTATTCGATGTAACTCTTTTTGCCGTGTGTTTGTCAAGATCCGATGAATTGTGGTTTTATGATCAAGTCTATCCATGAACAATATTTGATTCTTCTCTGAAATCTTTTATGTATGATTGGTTATCTTCGCAAGTCTCTTCGAATTATCAGTTTGGTTTGGCCAACTAGATTGATCTTTCTTGCAATGGGAGAAGTTCTTAGCTTTGGGTTCAATCTTGCGGTGCTCGATCCCAGTGACAGAAAGTGAAACGACACGTATTGCATTGTTGCCATAGAGGATAAAAAGATGGGGTTTATATCATATTGCTTGAGTTTATCCCTAATGTGTTACTCTTTTCTTATGAACTTAATACTCTAGATGCATGTTGGATAGCGGTCGATGTGTGGAGTAATAGTAGTAGATGCAGGTAGGAGTCGGTCTACTTGTCACGGACGTGATACCTATACACATGATCATGCCTAGATATTCTCATAATTATTCGCTTTTCTATCAATTGCTCGACAGTAATTTGTTCACCCACCGTAGTACTTATGCTATCTTGAGAGAAGCCACTAGTGAAACCTATGGCCCCCGGGACTATTCTCCATTATATTAATATCCCATCAACAAGTTATTTCTGGCACCGTTTATTTTGCAATCTTTACTTACAATCTATATCATAAAAATACCAACAATATTTATCTTATCATTATTATCTCTATCAGATCTCACTCTCGTAAGTGACCGTGAAGGGATCGACAACCCCTTTATCGCGTTGGTTGCGAGGTTCTTATTTGTTTGTGTATGTACGAGGGACTTGTGTGTATTCTCCTACTGGATTGATACCTTGGTTCTCAAAAACTGAGGGAAATACTTGCACTACTTTTCTGCATCACCCTTTCCTCTTCAAGGGAAAACCAACGCAGTGCTCAAGAGGTAGCAAGAAGGATTTTTGGCACTGTTGCCGGGGAGATCTAAGCACAAGTCAAGACATACTAAGTACCCATCACAAACTCTTATCCCTCGCATTATATTATTTGCCATTTGCCTCTCATTTTCCTCTCCCCCACTTCACCTTTGACGTTTTATTCGCTCTCTTTTCCGTTTTCTGTTTCTTTCGCTTGCTTCTTGTATCCCGTGTGTCGTCATGGCTAGTCTTTTATACACTCCTTTATCTCCCGAGAATGAAGTCCTTAATTATAAACAAAGGGAGGGAGAAAACCTAAAAGATGCTTGGTACAGAATTTGCAATGCGCAAAATAGATCTACTAGGAAGCAATCTACTTCCGTTCTTCTTCACTATTTTTATGTAGGCATCAGTCCTTCGAATAGATATATTCTTGATACCATTAACGGAGGAAATTTCTTGGGTAGCGATTCTTTTGATTCTTATAATGCTACGATAGATTTGTTTGGCACACCACCTCTCTTGGTTAATGGAACTATGTTAGCTTTGGAACATATTATGCAAAGGCTCGAAATTATTGAAAATAAAGTTTTCACTGTGGAACAGATTGTGAATTTGGATAAAAATATCCACAACCAAATTACCCAATATGGATCTAAGGTAGGAGTTACTCTGAAAAGTTTTAAAGAAAAAGAACCCGTAGTTAATGAAAAAACAGACCAAGATTCTACTAGAATTGATAAACTTGAGGGTATTATTACCAACTTAGCGTCTGCTTTTTCTGCCATAAGGAACACTCCAAATCCTCCTACCACCAAAGTTTCCAAATTAATGTATGTTCCTAAAAATAAGGGTGAAACTTCTAGTAAGGAAAATGCGGATCTCAAATCCATAAGTGTTCACCCCAACTTTCTCGCTATCATTAAGGAACCTTTTGCTAAAAATGATTTTCTTGATTTCTTGCCTAGGAGTTTAATAATTAATAGAAAGAAGGAAACTCCTAAGGTTTATGAGTGTTCTATTGAAGAATTGCATACTAAAGATGGCAATACCTAGATCTATCATTGCTTTTATGCCTAGCTAGGGGCGTTAAACGATAGCGCTTGTTGTGAGGCAACCCAATTTTATTTCCGTACCTTGCTTTTTGATTAAGTTTAGTAATAAATAATTCATCTACACTCTGTTTTGATGTGGTTTTATGCTTTTAATTAGTGTTTGTGCCAAGTAGAACCTTTGGGAAGACTTGGGGAAGGTCTTTGTGATCTTGCTGTAAAAAACAGAAACTTTAGCGCTCACGAGATTTGCTGCCATTTTTTACTGGGGAGTGCTATTTAGTTAATTATTTATGAAGATGAGTAATAGATAAATTACTCACGTTGAGAAATTTATTTTAGAATTTTTGGGGTTCCAGAAGTATTCGAAACCTACAGATTACTACAGAATGTTCTGTTTTTGACAGATTCTGTTTTTCGTGTGTTGTTTGCTTATTTTGATTAATCTTTGGCTAGTATTTGAGTGTATGAACCATAGAAAAGATGGAATACAGTAGGTTTAACACCAATATAAATAAAGAATGACTTCATTACAGTACCTTAAGTGGTGGTTTGTTTTCTTTTACTAACGGAGCTAATGAGATTTTCTGTTTAAGTTTTGTGTTGTGAAGTTTTCAAGTTTTGGGTAAAGATTTGATGGATTACGGAACAAGGAGTGGCAAGAGCCTAATCTTGGGGATTCCCAAGGCACCCCAAGGTAAAATTCAAGGACAACCAAAAGCCTAAGCTTGGGGATGCCCCGGAAGGCATCCCCTCTTTCTTCTTCTTCTATCAGTAACTTTAGTTGAGGCTATATTTTTATTCACCCCATGATATGTGTTTTGCTTGGAGCGTCTTGCATGATTTGAGTATTTGCTTTTTAGTTTACCACAACCATCCTTGCTGTACACACCTTTGGGGAGAGACACACATGAATCGGAATTTATTAGAATACTCTATGTGCTTCACTTATATCTTTTGAGCTAGATAATTTTGCTCTAGTGCCTCGCTTATATCTTTTAGAGCACGGTGGTGGTTATATTTTATAGAAATTATTGATCTCTCATGCTTCACTTATATTATTTTGAGAGTCCTTTAGAATATCATGGTAATTTGCTTTCGTTATGAATTTAGTCATAATATGATAGGCATCCAAGATCGGTATAATAAAAACTTTCATAAAAAGTGCATTGAGTACTAGGAGAAGTTTGATACTTGATAATTGTTTCGAGATATAAAGGAGGTAATATTAGATTGTGATAGTTGAGTAGTTCTGAGTTTGAGAAATACTTGTGTTGAAGTTTGCAAGTCCCGTAGAATGCACGTATGGTGACCGTTGTGTAACAAATTTGAAACATGAGGTGTTATTTGATTGTCTTCCTTATGAGTGGCGGTCGGGGACGAGCGATGGTATTTTCCTACCAATCTATCCCCCTAGGAGCATGTGCGTGATGCTTGGTTTTTGATGACTTGTAGATTTTTGCAACAAGTATGTGAGTTCTTTATTACTAATGTTGAGTCCATGGATTATACGCACTCTCACCCTTCCATCATTGCTAGCCTCTTCTGTACCGTGCATTGCCCTTTCTCACCTTGAGAGTTGGTGCAAACCTCGCCGGTTCATCCAAACCCCGTGATATGATTGAAGGAAATATGCCCTAGAGACAATAATAAAGTTATTATTTATTTCCTTATATCATGATAAATGTTTATTATTCATGCTAGAATTGTATTAACCGGAAACATAATACATGTGTGAATACATAGACAAACAGAGTGTCACTAGTATGCCTCTACTTGACTAGCTCGTTAATCAAAGATGGTTATGTTTCCTAACCATGGACAAAGAGTTGTTATTTGATTAACGGGATCACATCATTAGATGAATGATCTGATTGACATGACCCATTCCATTAGCTTAGCACCCGATCGTTTAGTATGTTGCTATTGCTTTCTTCATGACTTATACATGTTCCTATGACTATGAGATTATGCAACTCCCGTTTACCGGAGGAACACTTTGTGTGCTACCAAACGTCACAACGTAACTGGGTGATTATAAAGGAGCTCTACAGGTGTCTCCAAAGGTACATGTTGGGTTGGCGTATTTCGAGATTAGGATTTTTCACTCCGATTGTCGGAGAGGTATCTCTGGGCCCTCTTGGTAATGCACATCACTTAAGCCTTGCAAGCATTGCAACTAATGAGTTAGTTGTGGGATGGTGTATTACAGAACGAGTAAAGAGACTTGCCGGTACTGAGATTGAACTAGGCATTGGATACCGACGATCAAATCTCGGGCAAGTAACATACCGATGACAAAGGGAACAACGTATGTTGTTATGCGGTCTGACCGATAAAGATCTTCGTAGAATATGTAGGAGCCAATATGGGCATCCAGGTCCCGCTATTGGTTATTGACCTGAGACATGTCTCGGTCATGTCTACATCGTTCTCGAACCCGTAGGGTCCGCACGCTTAACGTTACGATGAAAGTTATTATGAGTTTATGCATTTTGATGTACCAAAGTTAGTTCGGAGTCCCGGATGTGATCACGGACATGACGAGGAGTCTCGAAATGGTCGAGACATAAAGATTGATATATTGGATGGCTATATTCGGACACCAGAATTGTTTCGGGTGATTTCGGAGAAAACCGGATTGCCGGAGGGGTTACCGGAACCCCCCGGGGAAGTAATGGGCCTTATTGGGCCTGAGGGGAGAGAGAGGGCAGCAGCCCTAGAGGTGCCCCCCCCTCATGGGGAGTCCGAATTGGACTAGGAGGGGGGGCGCGGCCCCCCTTTCCCTCTCCCTCTCCCTCTCTTTCCTTCCCCCCCAAGTCTCCTAGTTGGACTAGGAAAGGGGAGTCCTACTCCCACTAGGAGGAGGACTCCCCCTCCCCTTGGCGCACCACATAGGGCCGGCCGGCCTCCCCCTTGCTCCTTTATATACGGGGGCAGGGGGGCACCCTAGGACACACAAGTTGATCCACGTGATCGTTCCTTAGCCGTGTGCGGTGCCCCCTGCCACCATATTCCACCTCGATCATATCGTTGTAGTGCTTAGGCGAAGCCTTGCGTCGGTAGAACATCATCATCGTCACCACGCCGTTGTGCTGACGGAACTCATCCCTGAAGCTTTGCTGGATCGGAGCCCGGGGAGCGTCATCGAGCTGTACGTGTGCTAGAACTCGGAGGTGTCGTAGTTTCGGTGCTTGATTGGTCGGGCCGTGGAGACGTACGACTACATCAACCAAACGCTTCCGTTGTCGATCTACAAGGGTACGTAGATCACACTCTCCCCTTCTCGTTGCTATGCATCACCATGATCTTGCGTGTGCGTAGGAATTTTTTTGAAATTACTACGTAACCCAACAGTGGCATCCGAGCCTAGGTTTTATATGTTGATGTTATATGCACGAGTAGAACACAAGTGAGTTGCGGGCGATATAAGTCATACTGCTTACCAGCATGTCATACATTGGTTCGGCGGTATTGTTTGATGAAGCGGCCCGGACCAACATTACGCGTACGCTTACGCGAGACCGGTTCTCCCGACGTGCTTTGCACAGAGGTGGCTTGCGGGTGACAGTTTCTCCAACTTTAGTTGAACCGAGTGTGGCTACGCCCGGTCCTTGCGAATGTTAAAACAGCACCAACTTGACAAACTATCGTTGTGGTTTTGATGCTTAGGTAAGATTGGTTCTTGCTTAAGCCCGTAGTAGCCACGTAAAACTTGCAACAACCAAGTAGAGGACGTCTAACTTGTTTTTGCAGGGCATGTTGTGATGTGATATGGTCAAGACATGATGCTGAATTTTATTGTATGAGATGACCATGTTTTGTAACCGAGTTATCGGCAACTGGCAGGAGCCATATGGTTGTCGCTTTATTGTATGCAATGCAATCGCGCTGTAATGCTTTACTTTATCACTAAGCGGTAGCGATAGTCGTGGAAGCATAAGATAGGCGAGACGACAACGATGCTACAATGGAGATCAAGGTGTCGCGCCGGTGACGATGGTGATCATGACGGTGCTTCGGAGGTGGAGATCACAAGCACAAGATGATGATGGCCATATCATATCACTTATATTGATTGCATGTGATGTTTATCTTTTATGCATCTTATCTTTCTTTGATTGACGGTAGCATTATAAGATGATCTCTCACTAAATTATCAAGAAGTGTTCTCCCTGAGTATGCACCGTTGCCAAAGATCGTCATGCCCAGACACCACGTGATGATCGGGTGTGATAAGCTATACGTCCATCTACAACGGGTGCAAGCCAGTTTTGCACACACAGAATACTCAGGTTAAACTTGACGAGCCTAGCATATGCAGATATGGCCTCGGAACACGGAGACCGTAAGGTCGAGCGTGAATCATATAGTAGATATGATCAACATAACGATGTTCACCATTGAAAACTACTCCATCTCACGTGATGATCGGTTATGGTTTAGTTGATTTGGATCACGTGATCACTTAGAAGATTAGAGGGATGTCTTTCTAAGTGGGAGTTCTTAAGTAATATGATTAATTGAACTTTGATTTATCATGAACTTAGTCCTGGTAGTATTAGCATATCTATGTTGTAGATCAATAGCTCGCGTTGTTTCTTTCATATGTTTATTTTGATATGTTCCTAGAGAAAGATGTTAGTAGCAATGATGCGGATTGGATCCTTGATCTGAGGTTTATCCTCATTGTTGCATAGAAGAATTATGTCCTTGATGCACCGCTAGGTGACAGACCTATTGCAGGAGCAGATGCAGACGTTATGAACGTTTGGCTAGCTCAATATGATGACTACTTGATAGTTTAAGTGCACCATGCTTAACGGCTTAGAATCGGGACTTCAAAGACGTTTTGAATGTCATGGACCATATGAGATGTTCCAGGAGTTGAAGTTAATATTTCAAGCAAATACCCGAGTTGAGAGATATGAAGTCTCCAACAAGTTCTATAGCTAAAAGATGGAGGAGAATCGCTCAACTAGTGAGCATGTGCTCAGACTGTCTGGGTACTACAATCGCTTGAATCAAGTGGGAGTTAATCTTCTAGATAAGATAGTGATTTACAGAATTCTCTAGTCACCATCACCAAGTTAGTAGAACTTCGTGATGAACTACAATATGCAAGGGATAACGGATTCAACTCCCAAGCTCTTCGTGATGCTGAAATCAACGAAGGTAGAAATCAAGAAAAACATCAAGTGTTGATGGTTGACAAGACCACTAGTTTCAAGAAAAGGGCAGAGGGAAGAAGGGGAACTTCAAGAAGAACAGCAAGCAAGTTGCTGCTCAAGTGAAGAAGCCCAAGTCTGGTCCTAATCCTGAGACTAAGTACTTCTACTGCAAAGGGACTGGTCACTGGAAGCGGAACTACCCCGTGATTGGCGGATAAGAAGGATGGCAAAGTGAACATAAGTATATTTGATATACATGTTATTGATGTGTACTTTACTAGTGTTTATAGCAAACCCTCAGTATTTGATACTAGTTCAGTTGCTAAGATTAGTAACTCGAAACGGGAGTTGCAGAATAAACAGAGACTAGTTAAGGGTGAAGTGACGATGTGTGTTGGAAGTGGTTCCAAGATTGATATGATCATCATCGCACACTCCCTATAATTCCGGGATTAGTGTTGAACCTAAATAAGTGTTATTTGGTGTTTGCGTTGAGCATGAATATGATTTGATCATGTTTATTGTAATACGGTTATTCATTTAAGTAAAAGAATAAATTGTTGTTCTGTTTACATGAATAAAACCTTATATGGTTACACACCCAATGAAAATAGTTCATTGGATCTCGTTCTTAGTGATACACATATTCATAATATTGAAACCAAAAGATGCGAAGTTAATAATGATAGTGCAACTTATTTGTGGCACTGCCGTTTAGGTCATATTGGTGTAAAGCGCATGAAGAAACTCCATGCTGATGGGATTTTGGAATCACTTGATTATGAATCACTTGATGCTTGCGAACCACGCCTTATGGGCAAGATGACTAAAAGGCCGTTCTCCGGAACAATGAAGCAAGCAACAGATTTGTCGGAATTCATACATACTGATGTATGTGGTCCGATGAATATTAAGGCTTACAGCAGGTATCATTATTTTCTGACCTTCACAAGATGATTTGAGCAGATATGGGGATATCTACTTGATGAAACATAAGTCTGAAACATTTGAACAGTTCAAAGAATTTCAGAGTGAAGTGAAAAACCATCGTGACAAGAAAATAAAAGTTTCTACGATATGATCGCAGAGGTAACATATTTGAGTTACGAGTTTGGTCTTCAGTTAAAACAATGTGAAATAGTTTCACTACTCACGCCACCTGAAACACCACATCATAATGGTGTGTGCGAACGTCATAACCGTACTCTATTGGATAGAGTGCAATCTATGATGTAGCTTACCGATCTACCACTATCGTTTTGGGGTTATGCATTAGAAACAGCTGCATTCACGTTAAATAGGGCACCATCAAAATCCGTTGAGACGACGCCTTATGAACTGTGGTTTGGCAAGAAACCAAAGTTGTCGTTTCTTAAAGATTGGAGTTGCGATGCTTATGTGAAAAAATTTCATCTCGATAAGCTCCAACTCAAATCAGAGAAATATGTCTTCATAGGATACCCAAAGGAGACAGTTGGGTACACCTTCTATCACAGATCCGAAGGCAAGACATTCGTTGCTAAGAATGGATCCTTCTAGAGAAGGAGTTTCTCTCGAAAGAAATTAGTGGGAGGAAAGTAGAACCTGACGAGGTAACCGTACCTGCTCCCTTATTGGAAAGTAGTACATCACAGAAACCTGTTTCTGTGACTCCTACACCAATTAGTGAGGAAGCTAATGATAATGATCATGAAACTTCGGATCAAGTTACTACCGAATCTCGTAGGTAAACCAGAGTGAGATCCGCACCAGAGTGGTACGGTAATCCTGTTGTGGAGGTTATGTTACTAGACCTTGACGGACCTATTAAATATGAAGAAGCGATGGTGAGCCCAGATTCCGCGAAATGGTTTGAGGCCATGAAATCTAAGATGGGATCCATATATGAGAACAAAGTGTGGACTTTGGTTGACTTGCCCGATGACCGGCAAGCCATAGAAAATAAATGGAACTTTAAGAGGAAGACATACATTGATAGTAGTGTTACTATCTACAAAGCTAGAATTGTCGCAAAATGTTTTCGACAAGTTCAAGGTGTTGACTACGGTGAGAGTTTCTCTCTCGTATCTATGCTTAAGTCTGTCCGAATCATGTTAGCAATTGCCGCATTTTATGAAAACTGGCAAATGGATAAACAAAACTGCATTCCTTAATGAATTTATTAAAGAAGAGTTGTATGTGATGCAACCAGAAGGTTTTGTCAATCCTAAAGGAGCTAACAAAATATGCAAGCTCCAGCGATCCATCTATGGACTGGTGAAAGCATCTCGGAGTTGGAATATACGTTTTGATAAGTTGATCAAAGCATATAGTTTTATACAGACTTGCAGTGAAGCCTGTATTTACAAGAAAGTGAGTGGGAGCACTACAACCTTTCTGATAAGTATATGTGAATGACATATTGTTGATCGGAAATAATGTAGAATTATTCTGCAAAGCAAAAAGGAGTGTTTGAAAGGAGTTTTTCATAGAAAAGACCTCGGTGAAGCTGCTTACATATTAAACATCAAGATCTATAGAGATAGATCAAGACCCTTGATAAGATTTTTCAATAAGTACATACCTTGACAAGATTTTGAAGTAGTTCAAAATGGAACAGTCAAAGAAAGAGTTCTTGCTTGTGTTACAAGGTGTGAAGTTGAGTAAGACTCAAAACACGACCACGGCAGAAGATAGAAAGAGAATGAAAGTCATTCCCTATGCCTTGGCCATAGGTTCTATAAAGTATGCCATGCTGTGTACCAGATCTATTGTATACCCTACACTGATTTTGGCAAGGGAACACAATAGTGATCTAGGAGTAGATCACTGGACAACGGTCAAAGTTATCCTTAGTGGAATAAGGATATGTTTCTCGATTAATGAGGTGACAAAAGGTTCGTCGTAAAAGGTTACGTCGATACAAGTTTTGACACTAATCTAGATGACTCTAAGTCTCAATCTAGATACATATTGAAAGTGGGAGCAATTAGCTAGAGTAGCTCCGTGTAGAGCATTGTAGACATAGAACTTGCAAAATACTTATGGATCTGAATGTGACAGACCCGTTGACTAAAATTATCTCACAAGCAAAACATGATCACACCTTAGTACTCTTTGGGTGTTAATCACATAGATATGTGAACTAGATTACTGACTCTAGTAAACCCTTTGAGTGTTGGTCACATGACGATGTGAACTATGGGTGTTAATCACATGGTGATGTAAACTATTGCTGTTAAATCACATGGCGATGTGAACTAGAATATTGACTCTAGTGCAAGTGGGAGACTAAAGGAAATATGCCCTAGAGGCAATAATAAAGTTATTATTTATTTCCTTATATCATGATAAATGTTTATTATTCATGCTAGAATTGTATTAACCGGAAACATAATACATGTGTGAATACATAGACAAACAGAGTGTCACTTGTATGCCTCTACTTGACTAGCTCGTTAATCAAAGATGGTTATGTTTCCTAACCATGGACAAAGAGTTGTTATTTGATTAACAGTATCACATAATTAGATGAATGATCTGATTGACATGACCCATTCCATTAGCTTAGCACCCGATCGTTTAGTATGTTGCTATTGCTTTCTTCATGACTTATACATGTTCCTATGACTATGAGATTATGCAACTCCCGTTTACCGGAGGAACACTTTGTGTGCTACCAAACGTCACAACGTAACTGGGTGATTATAAAGGAGCTCTACAGGTGTCTCCAAAGGTACATGTTGGGTTGGCGTATTTCGAGATTAGGATTTGTCACTCCGATTGTCGGAGAGGGATCTCTGGGCCCTCTCGGTAATGCACATCACTTAAGCCTTGCAAGCATTGCAACTAATGAGTTAGTTGCGGGATGGTGTATTACAGAACGAGTAAAGAGACTTGCCGGTAACGAGATTGAACTAGGTATTGGATACCTACGATCAAATCTCGGGCAAGTAACATACCGATGACAAAGGGAACAACGTATGTTGTTATGCGGTCTGACCGATAAAGATCTTCATAGAATATGTAGGAGCCAATATGGGCATCTAGGTCCCGCTATTGGTTATTGACCGGAGACATGTCTCGGTCATGTCTACATCGTTCTCGAACCCGTAGGGTCCGCACGCTTAACGTTACGATGACAGTTATGATGAGTTTATGCATTTTGATGTACCGAAGTTAGTTCGGAGTCCCGGATGTGATCACGGACATGACGAGGAGTCTCGAAATGGTCGAGACATAAAGATTGATATATTGGATGGCTATATTCGGACACCAAAATTGTTCCGGGTGATTTCGGAGAAAACCGGAGTGCCGGAGGGGTTACAGGAACCCCCCCCCCCGGGGAAGTAATGGGCCTTATTGGGCCAGAGGGGAGAGAGAGGGCAGCAGCCCAAGAGGTGGCGCGGCCCCCCTCATGGGGAGTCCGAATTGGACTAGGAGGGGGGCGTGGCCCCCCTTTCCCTCTCCCTCTCCCCCTCTTTCCTCCCCCCCCCCAAGTGTCCTAGTTGGACTAGGAAAGGGGAGTCCTACTCCCACTAGGAGGACTCCCCCTCCCCTTGGCGCACCACATAGGGCCGGCCGGCCTCCCCCTTGCTCCTTTATATACGGGGGCAGGGGGGCACCCTAGGACACACAAGTTGATCCACGTGATCGTTCCTTAGCCGTGTGCGGTGCCCCCTGCCACCATATTCCACCTCGATCATATCGTTGTAGTGCTTAGGCGAAGCCCTACGTCGGTAGAACATCATCATCGTCACCACGCCGTTGTGCTGACAGAACTCATCCCCGAAGCTTTGCTGGATCGGAGCCCGGGGAGCGTCATCGAGCTGTACGTGTGCTAGAACTCGGAGGTGCCGTAGAGACGTATGACTACATCAACCAAACGCTTCCGTTGTCGATCTACAAGGGTACGTAGATCACACTCTCCCCTTCTCGTTGCTATGCATCACCATGATCTTGCGTGTGCGTAGGAATTTTTTTGAAATTACTACGTAACCCAACAATGATACACTCTGTCACACATAAACCTCCTTATATCTTCCTCAAAACAGCCACCATACCTACCTAGTATGGCATTTCCATAGCCATTCCGAGATATATTGCGATGCAACTTTCCACTGTTCCGTTTATCATGACACACATCATCATTGTCATATTGCATTGCATGATCATGTAGTTGACATCATATTTGTGGCAAAGCCACCATTCAAAAGTTTTCATACATGTCACTCTTGATTCATTGCCCTTCCCGGTACACCGCCGGAGGCATTCATATAGAGTCATACTTTGTTCTAGTATCGAGTTGTAATCATTGAGTTGTAAATAAATAGAAGTGTGATGATCATCATTAATAGAGCATTGTCCCCCCAAAAAAAGAAAGGCCAAAAAAAGAAGGCCCAAAAAAAGAAAAAGAAGAAATAAAAAGGGGCAATGCAACTATCCTTTTTTTCCACATTTCTGCATCAAAGTAGCACCATGATCTTTATGATAGAGAGTCTCTTGTTTTGTCACTTTCATATACTAGTGGGAAATTTTCATTATAGAACTTGGCTTGTATATTCCAGCAATGGGCTTCCTCAAATGCCCTAGGTCTTCATGAGCAAGAAAGTTGGATGCACACCCACTTAGTTTCTTTTATTGAGCTTTCATACACTTATAGCTCTAGTGCATCCGTTGCATGGCAATCCCTACTCCTTGTATTGACATAAATTGATGGGCATCTCCCTAGCCCATTGATTAGCCGCGTCGATGTGAGACTTTCTCCTTTTTGTCTTCTCAACATAACCCCCATCATCATATTCTATTCGACCCATTGTGCTATATCCATGGCTCAAGCTTGTCATCGAGGTTGTGCATGATGAGAGCATTCTTGTGTGACGAAAATGGAGCATGACCAAACTATATGATTTTGTATGGATGAACTTTCTTTGGCCATGTTATTTTGAGAAGACATAATTGCTTAGTAAGTATGCTTGAAGTATTATTATTTTTATGTCCATATTAAACTTTTGTCTTGAATCTCTCGGATTTGAATATTCATGCCACAATAAAGAGAATTACATTGAGAATTATGCTAGGTAGAATTCCTCGTAAAAAAATCTGTTTTTATCATTTACCTACTCGAGGACGAGCAGGAATTAAGCTTGGGGATGCTTGATACGTCTCCAACGTATCAATTATTTTTTATTGTTCCATGCTATTATATTATATATTTTGGTTGTTAATGGGCTTTATTTTACATTTTTATATTATTTTTGGGACTAACCTACTAACCCAACGCCGAGTGCAAATTGCTGTTTTTTGCCTATTTCAGTGGTTTGCAGAAAAGAAATATCAAACGGAATCCAAACGGAATGAAACCTTCGGGAGCGTGATTTTTGGAACAAACATGATCCAGAGTAGAGTAGACGTCAAGCAACCAACGAGGTGGCCACGAGGCAGGGGGCGCGCCCTCCCCCTCGTGGGCCCCTCGTGGCTCCACCGACCAACTTCTTCCTCCCATATATATTCATATACCCCAAAAACATCCAGGAGCACCACGAAACCCTATTTCCACCGCCGCAACCTTCTGTACCCAAGAGATCCCATCTTGGGGCCTTTTCCGGATCTCCGCCGGAGGGGGCATCAATCATGGAGGGCCTCTACATCAACACCATGGCCCCTCGGATGATGTGTGAGTAGTTTACTTCAGACCTTCGGGTTCATAGCTATTAGTTAGATGGCTTCTTCTCTCTCTTTGAATCTCAATACAAAGTTCTCCTTGATCTTCTTGGAGATCTATTCGATGTAACTCTTTTTGCGGTGTGTTTCTCGAGATTCGATGAATTGTGGGTTTTCGATCAAGTCTATCTATGAACAATATTTGATTCTTCTCTGAAATCTTTTATGTCTGATTGTTTATCTTTGCAAGTCTCTTCGAATTATCAGTTTGGTTTGGCTAACTAGATTGATCTTTCTTGCAATGGGAGAAGTGCTTAGCTTTGGGTTCAATCTTGCGGTGCTCGATCCCAGTGACAGAAAGGAAATGACACATATTGTATTGTTGCCATCGAGGATAAAAATATGGGGTTTATATCATATTGCTTGAGTTTATCCCTCTACATCATGTCATCTTACCTAATGCGTTACTCTGTTCTTATGAACTTAATACTCTAGATGCATGCTGGATAGCGGTCGATGTGTGGAGTAATAGTAGTAGATGCAGGCAGGAGTCGGTCTACTTGTCACGGATGTGATGCCTATATACATGATCATGCCTAAATATTCTATCAATTTCTCGATAGTAATTTGTTCACCCACCGTAATACTTATGCTATCTTGAGAGAAGCCACTAGTGAAACCTATGGCCCCCGGGTCTATTCTCCATTATATTAATATCCCTTCAACAAGTTATTTCTGGCACCATTTATTTTGCAATCTTTACTTTCAATCTATATCATAAAAATGCCAAATATATTTTTCTTATCATTATTATCTCTATCAGATCTCACTCTCGTAAGTGGCGGTGAAGCGATTGACAACCCCTTTATCACGTTGGTTGCGAGGTTCTTATTTGTTTGTGTAGGTACGAGGGACTTGCGTGTAGTCTCCTACTGGATTGATACCTTGGTTCTCAAAAACTGAGGGAAATACTGTTGACACATGAACACGTCACGTGTACCCTCGACGCCGGGGGTGATGCACCGCAGCTCACGTCGAAGGAGACCCGACCGACAGCGCGATACGCAAGACAATCGGAGGGCGCTTTTGCAAACCCAAAACCCCGCACCGGGAGGGACCTCGTCAGAGATTGCGGCGGCTATGGGCTGCCCTAGGTCGATTCGCTCGCCCTTAGAGCCTCGTGGATCCGCAGCCCTCCAGCATGAAGAACTAGCGAAGAACGAGAAGAGAGATACAAGGGAGAGATAAAAAGTAGATGAACACGAAAAAGTAGTAGATTGATTTGTTCGATTGTGTGTTGTTTCAATCGGCCGTCACCCCCAACATATATAAGAGGTGGCTGGACTTCCTGTACAAGCAAAGAATTTATCTAGGCTTTCCTGACAAGAAAATTACATCAATTCACGACAAAACCCTAGTCAAATTCGGACTGGTTTATCCGAACTTTCCAAAACTGTTCGGTTTAAACTGGCTGCACCTTGCGGGTCTTTTTGCGGTGGTAAACGATCTCGGATGAAAACAAGCCTAAAAGAAATCTTGACCGTTTCGACGAGACAAACAACTTTATCTCCCGAGATCATCTTGAGGGTCAGATCGGTCTCGCAACACAGGCTATTTCCTCGCGCTACCCGTCAGACATGTGTCTAGTGGGGCGCGCCACATCTCGCCTCGTGACAGGGCTGCACTCCGATTGCTCTAACTTTTGCATACGAACACGGATTCGAACGATTTTTATGTCGAAATCGATCCTTTCAACGAGACGAAGACAACCTGTGTATATCATTTTTCCATACGAGATCATCTGGATAACCTTTTGATCCCATCTTCAACTTCTCGTTCGATTGACTATCACAGCCTCCAACCGGGCAAGTTTTTAATCCGAGTAGGCTTTCCACACCGGCAATGTTTCGCTCCGGCAAGGTTTGTAATCCGGCAAGGGTTCCTCCCTGACAAGGTTTCTCCCCCGGCAAGATTTCACACCGGCAAGCTTCCACACCGGCAAGGTTTCACACCGGCAAGGTTTGTACTCCGGCAAGGTTCCTCCCTGACAAGGTTTCTCCCCCGTCAAGATTTCACACCGGCAAGCTTTACCGGCGATATTTCTGTGCCGGCAAGCTTTCCACGCCGGCAAGCCTTCACACCGGCAAGCTTTCACACCGGCAAGATTTTATCCCGGCAAGGTTTTCACCCCGGCATGCTGCTTTATGATCGTGCCACTTTTGAGTGTCAACACATGCTCCCCTATTTTTCGATAAAGCTAGCGTGCCGAAAAATACTTGTACCAAGTTTGTTGTAAGGACCATGTCAACACTCCATCGGCCATTTATATGTTCTTAGGACGATGAGTATATATCGGCCATGTCTTGTGTGAACTTTCTGATGCAAACTTGGGTGAAACCTTCTCAGCTTCATTAACAATCCGGTGATAAAGTTCCATAGATATGTATCTCAATGTCATCCTCCGAACCATATTGTTCACCCTTCTGCTAGGATTTTGTAGACAATCAACAATAAACTTTCTCCAATCCTTACTTTCGCCTGCATAAAAATTTCATTAGTGGCCGAAGCTGTGGACTCCAATTCGGCCTTACCTACGTTGTCAAGAATAAGCATCGGCTATTGATAGATGTGCAATACACCATGACCAACATGGTAGCCAAATGCTTGGTATGCCAACTAAGAGAGTCCTGGATTAGGGGGTGTTCGGGTAGCCGGACTATACCTTCAGCCGGACTCCTGGACTATGAAGATGCAAGATTGAAGACTTCGTCCCGTGTCCGGATGGGACTTTCCTTGGCGTGGAAGGCAAGCTTGGCGATGCGGATATTCTAGATCTCCTACCGTTGTAACCGACTCTATGTAACCCTAACCCTATCCGGTGTCTATATAAATCGGAGGGTTGTAGTCCGTAGGCAATCAACTCCATATACAACAATCATACCATAGGCTAGCTTCTAGGGTTTAGCCTCCTTGATCTCGTGGTAGATCTACTCTTGTACTACCCATATCATCAATATTAATCAAGCAGGACGTAGGGTTTTAACTCCATGAAGAGGGCCCGAACCTGGGTAAAACACCGTGTTCCCTGCCTCCTGTTACCATCCGGCCTAGACGCACAGTTCGGGACCCACTACCCGAGATCTGCCGGTTTTGACACCGACATTGGTGGTTTCATTGAGAGTTCCTCTGTGTCGTCGCCTTTAGGCCCGATGGCTCCTTTGATCATCAACAATGATGTGGTCTAGGGTGAGACTTTTCTCCCCGGACAGATCTTCGTCTTTGGCGGCTTCGCTCTGCGGGCCAATTCGCTCGGCCACCTGGAGCAGATCGAAAGCTACGCCCCTGGCCATCAAGTCAGGTTTGGAAGCTTAAACTACACGGCTGACATCCACAGAGACTTGATCTTCGACGGGCTCGAGCCACGGCCAAGCGCGCCGCACTATCTCGAGGGGCATGATCTAGCTCTGCCCCCGGACAGTGTCCTGGAGGCCGCACACACATCGGTTCTGACCCCTAACTCGGAGCCCATTGCGCCAATCGAGGATGAGCGGTTGGACGTCACCTCGGGGGCTGCGATCCCGAAAGCGATCGAGCCGAACGCTAGCCCCGCACTCTGCACGACCCGTGACTCTGAGGATCCGAACTCCTCCCCGGACTCCGAACCCCCCACGCCCCTGCCAATCGAAGCCGATTGGGCGCCGATAATGGAGTTCACCGCCGCAGGCATCTTTCAACATTCGCCTTTTGGCGACATCCTGAATTCTCTTAAGTCTCTCTGTTTATCAGGAGAGCCCTGGCTGGACTTCGGTCAGCGAGGGTGGGATACAGACGATGAGCAAATTCAAAGCCCACCTACCACCCACTTTGTAGCCACTGTCGACGATCTAACCGACATGCTTGACATCGGCTCCGAAGACATCGACGGCATGGATGACGATGTAGGAGACGAACAGGAACCAGCACCTGTAGGGCGCTGGAAGGCCACCTCGTCATATGACATATGTATGGTGGATACTCCAAAAGATGGAGATGGCGATGGAACAGTGGGGGATGACGCCCCCAAGAAACAGCCAAAGCGCCGGCGTCAGCAGCGCCGCTCTAAATCCCGCCAAAGCAAAAACGATGATTCCGACACGGGAGATAATACTACCCCAGATAGTGCCGAAGAACACCCACCTCAGCAAGATTCGGCACAGGAAGATGGAGAAGCCAGCCCTCATGAGAGAGCAGCAGACCGAGAGGTCAAGGATGATAACTATACGCCTCCCTCCGAAGACGAGGCAAGCCTCGATGACGACGAATTCATCATACCATCAGACCCCGCCGAACAAGAGTGTTTTAAACACAGGCTTTTAGCCACGGCAAGCAGCCTCAAGAAAAAGTAGCAACAGCTTAGAGTTGCCCAAGATTCGCTAGCTGACAGATGGACTGAAGTCCTTGCGGCCGAAGAGTATGAACTCGAACGCCCCTCCAAGAGTTACCCGAAGCACAGGACGCTACCCCGATCAGAGGAGGAAGCACCTACATCACCAGCGCATGACATGGCAGACCGGCCACCTCGAGGCCGCGACAGAGAGGCCTCTCGGCCCTCCACCCAAGCCATGCCCCGACGCCGCTCAACTAAGGCACCGGAAAATGCGCCCGACCTGCGAGACATACAGGAGGATAAGGCAAGACAAACAAGATCGATCTACGGATCGCGCAGGCGCCCTACGGCATGTGACAATGATCTTCACTCCGGATACAACAAATCCGACCGGGCCGAACACAACAGACATAGCTCTTCCGGGCTGCGTCGTGATATAGCCCAGTACAGAGGCGCCGCACACCCGCTATGCTTCACGAATGAAGTAATGGATCATAAAATCCCAGAGCGTTTCAAACCCGTAAACATCAAATCATACGATGGCACAACAGATCCGGCGGTATGGATCGAGGATTATCTCCTTCACATCCACATGGCACGCGGCGATGATCTACACGCCATCAAATACCTCCCACTCAAACTTAAAGGACCGGCCCGGCATTGGCTTAACAGCTTGCCAGCAGACTCAATCGGTTCTTGGGAGGACATGGAAGCCGCATTCCTCGACAACTTCCAGGGCACTTACGTGCGACCACCGGATGCCGACGACTTAAGCCACATAATTCAGTAGCCAGAGGAATCGGCCAGACAATTCTGGACACGGTTCCTAACAAAGGAAAACCAGATAGTCGACTGTCCGGACGCAGAGGACCTAGCAGCCTTCAAGCATAACATCCGCGATGAGTGGCTTGCCGGCACCGGGGATAGGAAAAGCCGAAATCCATGGCAGCCCTCACGACACTCATGACCCGCTTTTGCGCGGGAGAAGACAGCTGGCTAGCTCGTAGTAACAACTTATCAAAGAACCCTGGTAATTCGGATATCAAGGACAAAAGTGGCAGGACACGTCGGAATAAGCAAAAATGCCGCGTTAGCAGCGACAGTAATGAAGACACGGCAGTCAATGCCGGATTCACAGGCTATAAATCCGGTCAGCGGAAAAAGCCATTCAAGAAGAATACTCAGGGCCCGTCCAGTTTGGACCGAATACTCGATCGCTTGTGCCACATACATGGCACCCCTGAAAGGCCAGCCAATCACACTAACAGGGATTGTTGGGTGTTCAAGCAGGCAGGCAAGTTAAGGGCCGAAAACAGAGACAAGGGGCTACACAGCGACGACGAGGGGCCCAAGCCGCCGAACAACAATGGACAAAAGGGCTTTCCCCCACAAGTGTGGACGGTGAACATGATATACGCAACCCACATTCCCAAGCGGGAGCGGAAGCGTGCGCTACGGGACGTATACGCGATGGAGCCAGTCGCCGCAAAGTTCAACCCATGGTCCTCCTGCCCGATCACTTTTGATCGAAGGGACCATCCCACTAGCATCCGTCATGGCGGCTTCGCCGCATTGGTTCTCGACCCAATCATCGACGGATTTCATCTCACAAGAGTCCTCATGGATGGCGGCAGTAGCCTGAACCTGCTTTATCAGGATACAGTGCGGAAAATGGGCATAGATCCCTCAAGGATTAAGCCCACAAGAATGACCTTTAAAGGCGTTATACCAGGTGTAGAAGCCAACTATACAGGCTCAGTAACACTTGACGTGGTCTTCGGATCCACGGACAATTTCCGAAGCGAAGAGTTAATCTTCGATATAGTCCCGTTTCACAGTGGCTATCACGCCCTGCTCGGACGAACCGCATTCGCAAAGTTCAATGCGGTGCCGCACTACGCATATCTCAAGCTCAAGATGCCAAGCCCTCGAGGAGTAATTACGGTCAACGGAAACACCGAACGCTCCCTCCGTACGGAGGAGCATACGGCGGCTCTCGCGACAGAGGTACAAAGTAGCCTTCTCAGGCAATTCTCCAGTCCGGCCATTAAAAAGCCAGACACTGCCAAGCATGCCCAGAGTAACCCACAGGAGGACCGCCTGGCACACTCTGAGCAAGCGTAGCAATGCGGCCCTAACCCCAGCTTTCGCGACATAGCGAAACCAGTACCTCGCGTACATAACTACATCCCTTGAAATACCATGGGCACAGGGGAAGGGGAACAATAACGGCACGCCCAAAATACGGCTTAAAACGTACTAGGGGCTGCGGGATTCTTTTTTTAATTTTTTCTTACTTTCAGGACTCCATACTTCGGACGACCTGTTCGGCAATTCGACTGCCGCACAAACGATGCAAGATCCAGGGAGGCAGACAAGCCATGCCGCATTATGGAACTCCCAGGTGGTCTCTGTTACGAGCAGTATACCTGTTTTAAATACAATTCCGTGGGCTGCCCCTGGTTAGGACATACTGAATAGTCCAATATCTTTTGCTTACCGCACTATTTGTATCGTTCGGCTTTGATAAATAGCCTCTCTATAAACAATGCTTAGCTTCTTGTCTATTTTTTGCATTATCTTCTTTTCACATTTATGTTTATTAAATGACATGATTGCACCCGTACATGATGGTACGGCAAACACGCCAGGGGCTTCAGTACCCCTCATAATGGTGTGAGAAGTCCGTACACTATCACAAGTGCGGCACCCCGAACTTATAGCACTATATGCATCGGCTTCGAATCATGATTAGGGTCAATAGTTGGGTTTGCCCGGCTCCTATGTTTTGGTGCCTTACGTTCCGCTCTATCGGCTAAGGTAGCACTAGCAGAACCACTGCGATTGTGCCCCGGTTCAGCTGGGTTAAGCACCACAGTGGAGAAAGCTAAAACTGACTGTCATGATGTGACGAGAGACCGGTCGCTGTTCGAGAGGTTTTTCGAGTCCCTAAAGGCTTATGCCGCTTCGAGCAAGGAGCTGGCTTTGTCCGGCCAAGGCGTGGATAGCGCCCCGAACTCGGTCTTCCGAACCAGGGGCTTCGCCGAAATTTAAAATTATAGAGTTCTATGGCTAAGTGATAGTGTTCAAGCATTATAGTCCGATTGTCTGGCTCGTTGTGCTGAGCGCCTCCCTCGAAGGACCCAACTATGGGAAAAAGAGCGCTCAGGTTTATCCCGAACACCCCAGCACTAGTGGCACGGGGGCAGAAGCCGACGACTGGTGATCTCTCAATTTTTGATAAATGGCCGCACAGAAAGTAATATTTTAAATTAAATAAGCATTGCTTAGCGCATATGAACAAGTTTTCAGCGCACAGGATAAATAAGAGCGAGTTCATTCAAATATCACATCCTTGGTACATTCATCCGCCACAAGGCGGGCACCTGCAAGAACATCCTTGTAGTAGTTCTCGGGCTTGCGATGCTCCTTCCCCGGCGGCGGCCCGTCCTTCACAAGCTTCTCACCGTCCAGCTTACCCCAGTGCACCTTTGCACGGGCAAGGGCCCGACGGGCACCTTCGATGCAGACGGAGCGCTTGATGACCTCAAGCCTCGAACAGGCCTCCACCAGCCGCTGCACCAGCCTGAAATAGCTCCCAGGCAGGGCCTCTCTGGGCCACAGCCGAACTATGAAGCCCTTCATGGCCTGTTCGGACGCCTTGTGGAGCTCGACCAGCTGTTTCAGCTGGTCGCTCAAGGGCACAGGGTGTTCGGCCTCAGAATACTGAGACCAGGACACCTTCTCCGTCGAGCTACCCTCTTAGGCTCGGTAGAATGCGGCGGCGTCGGATACGCTGCGGGGAAGTTCTGCGAATGCCCCTGGAGAGCTCCGGATTCGGGTAAGTAACAGTTAGTTCACTTTTATATTTCTTCTTTGCATAAAGAATGCATTACCCGCTGCTATCTTCCTCATCTCCTCCAACTCTTGGAGGGCCTTTTGGGCTTCGGCCTTGGCAGACTTGGCAGCCTCTAGGGCCGTTGCAAGCTCGGTGCTTGCGCCTTCGACTCCAGCTCCAAACTCTCATGTTTTTTCATGAGAGCCTGAAGCTCTTGCTGCACCTCGCCGACCTGAGCCCCAAGTCTGTCTCGCACGGTGCGCTCCGCGGCTGATTTCTTTTCGGCCTCAGACAGCGCCTGCTTAAGGGTCGCCACCTCAGTCGCGGCCCCTACAATAAGCAGTACAATCCTGTTATTTTTTTTTGCAATCAAGCCTTTCTATAGGCACTTTTCCTGTAAGGTATTTCTTAACTTCTTCCTCCTCGAGCCGCCGCTTGGCTAGGCTGAGCTCTTGCTCGGTCCGCTCGAGGTCCTGCTTCAGGACACCCACCTCCGCAGTCAGTGCGGCGGTGGATAGCAGCGAAGCCTGCATACACATATTGACTCTTTTTTTAGACTCCTGCGAAATTTAATAGAACCTCTATTCGGCTTTTCTTTTCGAACGCCAAACAGAGCATCAGGGGCTACTGTCTATGTGGTAATATTTTTACATATTTTTACTTACCTCGAAGCCTGTTAGAAGGCTAGCACAAGCTTCAGTCAGTCCACTTTTGGCGGACCGAACCTTCTGGATCACCGTACTCATGACGGCACGGTGCTCCTCGTCGATGGAGGCACCCTTAAGCTCCTCCAGCAGCTTGTCCGGCGCCTCCGGGTGGACGGAGGATGCCGGCTCAGTAGGCTTGCTCCACTTGGCACGAGTTCGCCTACCGCGGTCCGGAACCGTTGATGATTCCGGCGCAGTGTCCATCTTAAAGCCGGACTTGGAGCCCAGGGGGGTCTTGTCCCCTTCACTCCTGGAGTCCGGGAGGTCACCTCGCGGATCCTCCTGGACCACCTCCTCTCGCCCCGGAGCTTGTTGCGACGCCACTTCGGCGTCATCCGCAGCACAGGGGGAAGCAGTAGGCGGAACTGAATTCACGTCCGATGAATCCAGGGAGCCGCTCGACGACTCGTCGAGCCCGTCCTTGGGCGGACTGCATGATTATATCCGACATTAGGGAAAGCTGTGCAACAAAAGGAATATCACGAGTTACTCTGGTATCCGAACACTTACGATCTCGCCGAACGCTTGGCCCTGTCCGGCCACTCCTCTTCGTCCTCGTCGGTGTCTGGGACGTAGTCCGGTGGAGGGGCTATCCTCTTCTTCGACCCCTCGGCCTCCCCTACTGGGGCAGCCTTCCTCTTCTCTCCTCCCCCCGCTGGAGGAGGAGAGGTTTCTTCTTCCTCCTCCTCGTCTTCACGGGAGGAGTGCGTCTCGGACTCGTCGGACGACGAGTCCGACACCACCATATGCCGGGAACTCTTTCGAGTCCCTGTGGCCTTCTTCTTCTTGGCCTTCTTCTCTGGCACCACATAAGGTGCCAGAACCAGCAGCTTCTCTAGGAGAGCAGGGGCTGGGTCTTTGGGCAAGGGAGCCGGGCAGTTAGTCTGTCCGGACTTCTCCCGCCAATCCTGTCAAAGGTGAGGGAGTTTAGATCCCGCATAGAGTCAACTATGAAAAAACTTAACATCCTGTAAAAGATGGAAATATCTTACCTCGCCAGCAGGACGCTGCGAGCTGAATCCGCGGATGTGGGAGCCTCGGTGCCTTTGGTTAGCCCCCTCCAGACATCTTCGTACGTCGTGTCGAAGAGCCTGCTCAGAGTTTGGTGCTGCGCCGGGTTGAACTCCCACAAATTGAAGTCCTGTTCTTGGTACGGAAGGATTCGGCGGACGAGCATGACCTGGATTACGTTGACAAGCTTGAGCTGCTTGTTCACCAGGGACTGGATGCATTTTTGCAGTCCGGTCAACTCTCCTTCGTCGCCCCACGACAAGCTCGTCTCCTTCCAGGACGTGAGCCGTGTAGGGGGTCCGAATCGGAATTCAGGGGCTGCGATCCACTTCGGATCGCATGGCTCGGTGATGTAAAACCACCCTGACTGCCACCCCTTCAAGGTCTCCACAAAGGAGCCCTCGAGCCATAGGACGTTGGCAATTTTGCCCGCCATGGCACCTCCGCACTCCGCCTGGTTGCCGCGCACCACCTTTGGCTTGACGTTGAAGGTCTTGAGCCAGAGGCCGAAATGGGGGCGAATGCAGAGGAAAGCCTCGCACACGACGATAAACGCCGAGATATTGAGGATGAAGTTCGGGGCCAGCTCGTGGAAATCTAGGCCCTAGTAGAACATGAGCCGGCGGACAAATGGGTGGAGAGGAAAACCCAGTCCGCGAAGGAAGTGGGGAAGAAATACTACCCTCTCATGGGGCCTTGGGGTGGGAAGAAGCTGCCCCTCCTCAGGAAGCCGGTGCGCGATGTCTTTGGACAGGTATCTGGCCTTCCTTAACCTTTTGACATGGCCCTCCATGATGGAGGAGACCATCCACTTGCCTCCCGCTCCGGACATTGTTGGAGAGGGTTGAGGTAGGAAGCGCGGGCTTGGGTGCCAGAGCTCGGGTGCGCAGAAGATGGATAGGCAAAGGAGGAAGAAGGCGTAGGTAAAAAGGTGAATCCTTATCCCCTTATATGGGCGGATGCGACTATGTGTCCCAACCTGCCTAGTAAAACTCGCTTGCCTCCCAAGCGCCATGATAAGTGGCGCGGTTGGGTTACCCACGTCCGTATTAACGAGAATCCCATAAGCAAAGGGGACACAATCTCTACTTTGACAAGACGTTCCAAGGAAACCGCCTCGCAAAACACGCTGAGGTGGAAAAGTGAAAACGATTCGAGTGAAGGACTTGGCTATAGTGTGAAGACGCACTGCGGAATACGTCAGCGGATTTGATTTGTGTTAATATTATTCTCTCTACGGCAATATGTGGAAGCTTATTTTGCAGAGCCAGACACTACTCTTGGTGTTTACAATCTTCTATGAAGGACTTGGAGGAGGAACCCGCCTTGCAATGCCGAAGACAATTTGCGCGCCGGACTCGTCGTCATTGAAGCCTGGTTCAGGGGCCACTGAGGGAGTCCTGGATTAGGGGGTGTTCGGGTAGCCGGACTATACCTTCAGCCGGACTCCTGGACTATGAAGATGCAAGATTGAAAACTTTGTCCCGTGTCCGGATGGGACTTTCCTTGGCGTGGAAGGCAAGCTTGGCGATGCGGATATTCTAGATCTACTGTTGTAACCGACTCTATGTAACCCTAATCCTATCCGGTGTCTATATAAACCGGAGGGTTGTAGTCCGTAGGCAATCAACTCCATATACAACAACAATACCATAGGCTAGCTTCTAGGGTTTAGCCTCCTTGATCTCGTGGTAGATCTAATCTTGTACTACCCATATCATCAATATTAATCAAGCAGGACATAGGGTTTTTCCTCCATCAAGAGGGCCCGAACCTGGGTAAAACATCGTGTTCCCTGCCTCCTGTTACCATCTGGCCTAGACGCACAGTTCGGGACCCACTACCCGAGATCCGCCGGTTTTGACACCGACACCAACTCTCTCCAATTATCATGTCTAGATATATGAAGAATCTTAAAACAACCCATGGTAAATTTTACATCTAGACATACCTCAAGATAAACTAAAAGTGATTCGGCAAAACATTGATAACCATTGGATATTTGTTGCACTACTAGTAACGAATCACCGGAAACCACAATATGTATAGCACCTATAGCAAGGCAAAGCTCCAATCCGAATGACAATGCATATTAGGCTTTGATCATTGTGCAAAATTATTTTAAGCGGCATGAGGCTTCACAAAATAGCACCATAAGGATATATATAAACAACGCCAACACCTTGGCCATTGCTACAAATTTAACCATCAATATATAATCTCCATGGTTCTAGAGAGATCAAGCTGAAATAAATATTATGCATGATGTCAATATGATGCTCAATAATAAAATCAACCATGATTTGGCCTTACATAATTTCTGAATACTAATAAGCCAAAGCACACCCAATCAAAACATAAGTTCACTTTGCAATTTTGGTGAATTGGTCTATGCATAATATCTTCAAGGGCATCAATTTGACAAATTCCTTTGCAAGCACTTATCTCAAACTAAGGACGATGTTAGAATACCACACCGGCCATTCTTAAATATATTCTTAGGGCGATAGATAAATATCGGCCATTACAATGAGGTCCATGTAGTATTCACCCACCAAGGTATGTATAGCCGAAATAAACAAATGAAATAGCAATAAGATATTTCGGCCCCTTTGTATTAGCAACAAAAATGTAACTAACCAAATGTATAGTGATTTGGTAATACTCTGTCATGATATAGAAAATTATGTTGCATCCATGGATCAAAATAAGTCCATGGAGGGTAACTGATCACACCTGTGGATGAATTCCTTGGCAAAGGCATCAATGGCATTCTTGAAGAAAATGGATGATGTGCTAACCGAAGATTTTGATGTTGTGATCCACACCTTCGGCTTAATTGTTTGTTGCTTCCATTCTTCTCTTTCTTCACTTTTATTGTACTTGTTGCAATAGAAGCATGCACATCATTTTTGTTATGAATGATCCTCTTGGGAACCCATGCCATGTTCTTCTGTCTCAGCTCTTGTGCACTAAGATTTTGTAATTCCTTCTTTTGCCAATACGTTAAGCCGAGTGGGCATCTCGGCAGCAATTCTATTTTGACCAATGGCAGTTCCTTTTTGGCCTTATGCACTCTCAACTTCTTTTCTTCAGATTTGGCACTTTGACTCTCAATAATTGGTTGCTTTGTCTCATTGCCTTTAGTAGCCAATGTTAACACTTTAATTGGCTCTTTTTAATTTGAGATCAAATCTAAAGTTGCACTCTTA
Organism: Triticum urartu; assembly: GCF_003073215.2. NCBI lineage: Eukaryota > Viridiplantae > Streptophyta > Magnoliopsida > Poales > Poaceae > Triticum > Triticum urartu. Next base: position 732,355,767 of record NC_053024.1, on the reverse strand, counting down.
CGACCATCTCTTTTAACACGGTAAACATGCTTGACCACCTCTTTCTTCATCCTTGAGCTCTGGATCGCTTCCTTATGATTGAAACGGTCTTTAACATGTCATTGTTCAGATATTGATATTCTCAGAGCTGCATAATATTGGTGAGATGGTCTAAAATAGGATGGAGAATGTTCCCTTGTATCATACCTGTCCCATGATGGATATGGATCTATATGAGCATAGGGAGGCATCCACGACATTGGCATCGGCGGCCCAAAATAAGGATATGAATATGTTGCATTCAAATTCTCACTTTGCCAATATCGATCCTCATATTTGCGCCTTGGGGGTGATCTTGGTTTCTTTGCATGATTGGGCCGATAAGCATTCTTCTCTTCACTCTTCTATTGATATTTATCCAATAGTTCAGTGAAGGTGATTTTTGATCTCTTACACTTGCGCTTATTTCGGCCTTTGTTTCCTTTTGGTTTGCTTTCATCGATCATTGGATTTGCTTGCTGCCCCCCAGTCCTTGGAGTCTCCATTGTAGCTTCGATGGAATTTTTGCCCTCAAGATTATGTTCATTATGCTCTTCAACAACTTCTTTACTTGAAAGATTGATCCCATCACCTTCAGTTTTCACCTTCTCTTCAAATGGATCGGCTTGAAGCAGTCGATGCAAAAACTTTCTACCATCAGGACCAATCGGAATAGATTGGTCATCTCTTAGTGTCTCACCAAGTTTCAATCGTCCTTTATCAATGGCTGATTTAACTATTTGACGAAACATGTTACAATCCTCAAAATTAAGTTTGGACGAATCATGCAACTTGCAATACATTCGTCCCTGGACAGATGGCTCAACATGGTGATCAAGAATTCTAATATAATTATTCCTCAACAACAAATCAAAGATTTTATCACACATGTTTGAATTAAAGGTAAACCTTTTATTTTCTAGCCGATCTTGTTGTGAGAACGGCTTTGGAATTAAGCAAACGAATGGTTCAGATTTTGCACCACACCATTCGGCTATGCATTGTGTTTTGCACTCTATTTCTGATGTCTTTGGGTAAGATATTATACTAGCATCCGTTTTCTAAACAGAATTTAACCTTGGCTTTAAATTTCTAAAACGAAAATAGTAGAACATGCATGTCTCAATTGATACCAAGTGCAAGCCAACTATAATAGATATGAACTTTAGATAGAGCAACGGGGAAAGCTTTGGCTGTAATAATAAGTCACTATCGGTCTTTATAAATGGCGTAATGGGTTGACCGATATGCTCAATAACAACTTTATTGCTAGCAAGTAAATTACCCTTCTTCATTGGTCTTTCAAAATTACTTATGAGGATTTTTCTAATAGATGCATCAACAATAAAGTCCTGATCAAATCTGAAAATAGGTAAATTACTTGCTAAACACACCTCTTCAAATATGTTGGGAGAGCACGATGGTGGTGTGACTTGAACAATATCTTGCTCCGCCTTTGGATGGCTCCCCAACACCTCTTCATCATCTTTTTCTTGATTCCGTGCATCATTACATTGAAAAATTTTGTCGGCCGAATTTTGTTCGGCTACTTGTTCTTGTCCTTGATGTTCATCAATTTCTCTAGCACGAAACTCATAGGGCAGGAAGTAGGTTCCATTAACTTTAGAAAAATCAAGTATGGTCGCTTTGCTATGCTTGCCATGCCCTTTCTCAATAGTGCTTGCCTCTTTGCATTTGATGGATTCAGAATATATACTTCTTGATTCGGCTCTTTTAACCGGAGCACTTTCATGTTCTGAATCATCTTTCTTTACATTGCTTGTACCAATTGGCAATGCTTCTTTCACTTGCGCCAATTCTGTTTCTTTTTGTTTCCGGCGGCGAGCGGCAAAATTGGCTTTAATCTTTTTCTCAATTTCATACCACTTCGGATACGATTTCCCCCCAATGCTTTTAGATTCTTTCGGCAATGGCACATGGTTGTTGCCGAAACTTTGCAATTGTGTAGGGGCTGTATAATATGACGTAGTATTAGGTGAAGGCATATGCATTGTTGTGAAACCATATTTTTGCTCGCCAATTTTATCAATTGGCAAAGATTCATCTTCTTGCAAAACTCTAGCTTTAATTGCATCATAATCAGGAAACAACCCCTTTTCATATTGTTCAAGGCAAAGAGCACTAATTCTCTTGTTTTGTGCCAAGCTCTTTTTTAATGCAGCCACAACCGCTTCTGGAAGGGATTGCTCCGCAACACTTTCAGATTCTTTCGGCAATGATTCGTGAGTGTTGCCGAAATTCTTGAATTGCGTAGAGTATGCATTATATGCTACAGTATTTGATGACGGCACATGTGTTCCTGTAAAACTTTCACTTATTCGGCTGTGACCATGAAGATGCGGGGCCAAATTATGAACATCTACAGTTCCATATGGTGCTGAAAAATTACTAACATGAGGTGTAGCATATGATGGTTGAGAGTAACTGGCCAAATAGCTAGTAGTAGAATGGCCAATTCTCCCATCCATTGGCAAGGTTGGATTCACATATTGCAAATCAGTTGCCGATGAATAAAAAGGTGAAACACTTTCTTGTATGCTTTTCAAAATTTTAACATGAGGTGTTTCAAATTGATTGACCAAACCCATCATGTTGTTCATCGGCATATGGATTTGTGGGGTTGCCGATGCATGAGAGTTTGGATACATATGTTGTACGTTGCTAAAATCATAGGAATTTGAAACATGAAAATTGTTTTGCATTGGCCCTTGTGCATAATTAGATGCATGATTGATAAAACTAGGGCTAGCCGATACATTATGCTCATTAGGTGATCCAACAACAACATATGAATTATTTGCATCTGCAAAGGGGAATTCGGTATTCATATTACCTTTGTAGATATCTGCAACTTGATGACGATCTCTTCGTAGCAAGAACGGGGCAGAGACCGTTCGAAACTTCATCCCCAGCGGAGTCGCCAAAAAGTGTGTTGACACATGAAAACGTCACGTGTACCCTCGACGCCAGGGGTGATGCATCGCAGCTCACGTCGAAGGAGACCCGACCGACAGCGCGATACGCAAGACAGTCGGCGGGCGCTTTTGCAGACCCGAAACCCCGCGCACCCGGGAGGGACCCCGTCAGGGATTGCGGCGGCTATGGGATGCCCTAGGTCGATTCGCTTGCCCCTAGAGCCTCGTGGATCCGCAGCCCTCCAGCATGAAGAACTAGCGAAGAACGAGAAGAAAGATACAAGGGAGAGATAAGAAGTAGATGAACACGAAAAAGTAGTAGATTGATTTGTTCGATTGTGTGTTGTTTCAATCGGCCGTCACCCCCAACATATATAAGAGGCGGCTGGACTTCCCGTACAAGCAAAGAATTTATCTAGGCTTTCCTAAAAAGAAAATTACATCAATTCACGTCCAAAACCCTAGTCAAATTCGGACTGGTTTATCCGAACTTTCCAAAACTGTTCGGTTTAAACTGGCTGCACCTTGCGGGTCTTTTTTTCGGTGGTAAACGATCTCGGATGAAAACAAGCCTAAAAGCAATCTTGACCGTTTCGACGAGACGAACAACTTTCATGTTGAAGGTTTTTTGATCAGAGATCATCTTGAGGGTCAGATCGGTCTCGCAACACAGCCTATTTCCTCGCGCTACCCATGTGTCTGGTGGGGCGCGCCACATCTCGCCTCGTGACAGGGCTGCACTCTGATTGCTCTAACATTTGCATACGAACTCGGATTTGAACGATTTTTATATCAAAATCGATTGTTTCGACGAGACGAAGAGAACCCGTGTATATCATTTTTCCATCCGAGATCATCTGAATAACCTTTTGAGCCCATCTTCAACTTCTCGTTCGATTGACTATCACAGCCTCCAACCCGGCAAGTTTTCCATCCGAGTAAGCTTTCCACACCGGCAATGTTTCACTCTGGCAAGGTTTGTACTCCGGCAAGGGTTCCTCCCTAAAAAGGTTTCTCCCCCGGCAAGATTTCACACCGGCAAGCTTCACCGGCGATCTTTCAGTGCCGGCAAGCTTTCCACGCCGGCAGGCCTTCACACCGGCAAGCTTTCACACCAGCAAGATTTTATCCCGGCAAGGTTTTCGCCCCGGCATGCTGCTTTATGATCGTGCCACTTTTGAGCGTCAACAAATACTTATGCTACTTTGCTGCATCACCCTTTCCTCTTCAAGGTAAAAACCAACGCGGTGCTCAAGAGGTAGCAGACGATAATTCCCATGTGTCCTCGGGAGCGCTTTCCTTTATATAAGAGTTTGTCCAGGCTTGTAATTTGATACAAAAAGGATTGGGCCACCTTTCTGCACCCTGTTTACTTTTGTTACTTGTTACCCGTTACGAATTGCCTTATCATAAAACTATCTGTTGCCGATAATTTCAGTGCTTGCAGAGAATACCTTACTGAAAACTGCTTGTCATTTCCTTCTGCTCCTCATTGGGTTCGACACTCTTACTTATTGAAAGGACTATGATACATCCCCTATACTTTTGGGTCATCAAGACTCTTTTCTGGCGCCATTGCCGGGGAGTGAAGTGCCTTTGGTAGGTCGAATTTGGTAAGGAAAAATTTATATAGTGTGCTGAAATTTACTGTCACTTGTTACTCTGGAAAATAATCCTTTGAGGGGCTTGTTCGGGGTATCTTCAACCCGACCAGTAGAGCAAAGAGTTTCTCCTCAACCTACTGAACCTACTGAAATGTTTACTTTGAAATTCCTTCGGGTATCATAGAGAAACTGCTAGCTAATCCTTTTACAGGAGATGGAAAATTACATCCCGATATGCACCTAATCTATGTGGATGAAGTTTGTGGCTTATTTAAGCTTGCAGGTATGCCCAAGGATGTTATCAAGAAGAAGGTATTCCCTTTATCTTTGAAGGGAAAGGCATTGTCATGGTTTAGGCTATGTGATGATATTGGATTATGGAACTACAACTGATTGAAATTGGAATTTCATCAGAAGTTTTATCCTATGCATCTGGTTCATCGTGAAGGAGAAAGTATCGCTCAAGTTTGGGGGAGGCTTAAGTCAATGCTATATTCATGCCCCAATCATGAGCTCTCAAGAGAAATTATTATTCAAAATTTTATGCTCCACTTTCTCTCAATAATCGCTCCATGCTCGATTCTTCTTGTACTGGTTCTTTTATGATGAAGACTATTGAAATGGGATTTATTGGAAAGAATTAAACGCAACTCTGAAGATTGGGAAATCGACGAAGGTAAGGAGTCAGGTATACCACCTAAGTTTGATTGTGTTAAATCTTTTATGGATACCGATTCTTTTCGTGAATTTAGCACTAAATATGGACTTGTATCTGAGATAGTAGCTTCTTTCTATGAATCATTTGCTACTCATGTTGATCTCCCTAAGGATAAGTAGTTTAAATATCATCCTCTCATTGAAGTAAAAGTAGTTTAACCTATTAAAGTTTAAGAAAAGACTATCACTTATAATGTTTATCCTATTGTTCTTACCACATATATTGAGAAACCACCTTTCCCTGTTAGACTAAAGGATCATGCTAAAGCTTCAACTGTGGTTCGTAAGAGTAATGCTAGAACACCTACACCCTGTGAGAAAATTAAAGTTGAACCTAGTATTGCTATGGTTAAAGATCTCTTGGTTGATAATATTGATGGGCATGTTATTTACTTGTGTAATGAAGTTGCTAGAATTGCTAGACCCGATACTAAGAATAAACATAGACCTGTTGTAGGCATGCCTGTTATTTCTGTTAAAATAGGAGATCATTTCTATCATGGCTTATGTGATACGGGTGCTAGTGCGAGTGCAATACCTCATTCTTGTACGAAGAAATTATGCATGATATTGCACCTGCTGAGATAGAAGGTATTGATGTTACAATGAAGCTTGCCAATAGAGATACTATTTCACCAATTGGGATTGTTAGAGATGTTGAAGTCTTGTGTGGGAAAGTTAAATATCCTACTGATTTTCTTGTTCTTGGTTCCCCACAAGATGACTTTTGTCCCATTATATTTGGTAGACCCTTCTTGAATACTGTTAATGCTAAGATAGACTGTGAAAAGGATATTGTTACTGTTGGTTTAGGGGATATGTCTCATGATTTTAATTTTGCTAAATTTCATAGACAATCCCATGATAAAGAATTGCCTAGTAAAGATTAAATTATTCGTCTTCCTTCTATTGTCGTGCCTCCAAATGATCCTTTAGAACAATATTTGCTAGACCATGAAATGATATGTTTATGAATGAAAGAAGGGAAATAGATGAAGTATTCTTGAAACAGGGACCTATTTTGAAACACAACTTGCCTGTTGAAATTTTAGGGGATCCTACTCCACCCAAGGGTGATCCCGTGTTTGAGCTTAAACCGTTACCTGATACTCTTAAATATGCTTATCTTGATGAAAAGAAGATATATCATGTTATTATTAGTGCTAACCTTTAAGAGGAGGAAGAAGAGAAATTGTTGAAAACTCTAAAGAAGCACCGTGCTACTATTGGATATACTCTTGATGATCTTAAGGGCATTAGTCCCACTCTATGCCAACACAAAATAAAACTGGAGAAAGAGGATAAAACGGTTGTTGATCACCAACGACGGTTAAGTCCTAAGATGAAAGAATTGGTAAGAAAAGAAATACTAAAGCTTCTGGAGGTAGGTATAATTAATCATGTTGCTGATAGTCAGTGGTTAAGTCTTGTCCATTGTGTCCCTAAGAAAGGATGTATTACTGTTGTTCCTAATGATGAATTGACCCCACAAAGAATTGTTACATGTTATAGAATGTTAATTGATCAAATGCTAGAAAGATACTAAAAAGGATACTAAAAAGGATAATTACCCATTACCTTTTATTGATCAAATGCTAGAAAGATTATACAAACATACACATTTTTGCTTTCTAGATGGTTATTTTGGTTTCTCTCAAATACCTGTGTCAAAAGAGGATCAGGAAAAGACCACTTTTACTTGCCCTTTTCGTACCTTTGCTTATAGACGTATCCCTTTTGGTTTATTTAATGCACCTGCTACCTTTCAAAGATGTATGAATGCTATATCTTTGATTTTTGTGAAAAGATTGTTGAGGTTTTCATGGATGATTTCTCCATGTATGGAACTTCTTTTTATGATTGCTTAAGCAACCTTGATCGAGTTTTGTAGACATGTGAAGAAACTAATCTTGTCTTGAATTGGGAGAAGTTTCACTTTATGGTTAATGAAGGTATTGTCTTGGGGCATAAAATTTCTGAAAGAGGTATTGAAGTTGATAAAGCTGAAGTTGATGTTATTGAAAAGATGTCGTGTCCTCAGGACATTAAAGGTATAAGAAGTGTCCTTGGTCATGTCGGTTTTTATAGGAGGTTCACTAATGACTTCCCAAAAATTTATAGGCCTCTGATTAATCTCTTACAAAAAGATGTTCCTTTTGTCTTTGCTGATGATTGTGTAGAAGCATTTGAAATACTTAAGAAAGCCTTGATTGCTGCACCTATTATTCAGCCACCTGATTGGAATTTACCCTTTGAAATTATGTGTGATGCTAGTGATTATGCTATAGGTGTTGTTCTGGGACAAAGAGTTGATAAGAAATTAAATGTTATCCAATATGCTAGTAAAACTCTAGACAGTGCCCAGAGAAATTATGCTACTACTGAAAAATAATTTTTTAGCAGTTGTATTTGCTTGCGATAAGTTCTGACCTTATATTTTTGATTCTAAAGTAATTGTTCACACTAATCATGCTTCTATTAAATACCTTATGGAAAAGAAAGATGCTAAACCTAGACTTATTAGATGGGTTCTCTTGCTACAAGAATTTGATTTGCATGTTATAGATAGGAAGGGAGCTGAGAACCCCGTTGGAGACAACTTATCTAGGTTAGAGAATGTTCTTGATGACCCACTACCTATTGATGATTATAGGATCGAAAGTATGTCTAGAGGGGGGTGATTAGACTACTTGACCAAATAAAAATCTATCCTTTTCCCAATTTTAGTCTTTGGCAGATTTTAGCTATCTTAGCACAAGTCAAGCAATCTTAACACAATTCAAGCAAGTATGCAAAGAGTCTATGAGCAGCGGAAAGTAAAGCATGCAACTTGCAAGAATGTAAAGGGAAGGGTTTGGGGAATTCAAACGCAATTGGAGACACGGATGTTTTTGTCATGGATCCGATAGGTGGTGCTATCGTACATCCACGTTGATGGAGACTTCAACCCACGGAGGGTAACGATTGCGCGAGTCCACGGAGGGCTCCACCCACGAAGGGTCCACGAAGAAGCAACCTTGTCTATCCCATCATGGCCATCGCCCACGAAGGACTTGCCTCACTAGCGGTAGATCTTCACGAAGTAGGCGATCTCCTTGCCCTTACAAACTCCTTGGTTCAACTCCACAATTTTTGTCGGAGGCTCCCAAGTGACACCTAGCCAATCTAGGAGACACCACTCTCCAAGAAGTAACAAATGGTGTGTTGATGATGAACTCCTTCTTCTTGTGCTTCAAATGATAGTCTCCCCAACACTCAACTCTCTCTCACAGGATATGGATTTGGTGGAAAGAAGGTTTGAGTGGAAAGCAACTTGGGGAAGGCTAGAGATCAAGATTCATATGGTAGGAATGGAATATCTTGGCCTCAACACATGAGTAGGTGGTTCTCTCCCAGAAAATGTGTATTGGAAGTGTAGGTATGTTCTGATGGCTCTCTCCTCGAATGAAGAGTGGGTGCAGGGGTATATATAGCCTCCACACAAAAACTAACCGTTACACACAATTTACCAATCTCGGTGAGGCCGAAGTGAAAAACTCGGTCGGACCGATTTAGCAAACCTAGTGACCGTTAGAATTTTCGGTGGGACTAAGATGCAACTCAGTAGGACCGATATGGTTAGGGTTAGGTTATAACGTAATTTCGGTGTGACCGATTACACAAACTCGGTGGGACCGATTTTGGTAATAAGCTAACCAGAGAGTTGGTCAGGTAAACTCGGTGAGACCGATCGCTCATTTCGGTGGGAGCAAAATGTTACGAAAGAGAAACAGAGAGTTTACATTGCAATCTCGGTGGGACCGATCGCTCATCTCGGTAGGACCGAAACGTTACAAAGGGAAACAGAAAGATTACAACCCCATCTCGGTGTGATCGAAATCCCTATCGGTGAGACCGATTTGCCTAGGGTTTGAGGCAGTGGCTATGACATTTGAAACTCGGTGGCGCCGGATAGAAAGAATCGGTAGGGCCGAGTTTGACTTTTGGTTTAGGTCATATGTGGATGTGGGAAGGTAGTTCAGGGTTTTGGAGCATATCACTAAGCACTATGAAGCAAGAACCTCATTAAACAACACCTCATCCCACCTTGATAGTATTGGCTTTTCCTATAGACTCAATGTGATCTTGGATCACTAAAATATAAAATGTAGAGTCTTGAGCTTTGAGCTTGAGCCAATCTTTTTGCCCTTAACATTTTGAGGGGTCCACATTCCTCATCCATGCCATGCCATTCATTGAGCTTTCCCTAAAATATTAATCTTGGAATAGCATTAGCTCAATGAGCTATATGTTGTTAGGAATTACCAAAACCACCTAGGGATAGTTGTACTTTCAATGATAGCTTTCTTGATGAACAATTAACTATCATAAATGTTTCTCGTACTGCTCCATGGTATGCTGATTATGCTAATTATATTGTTGCTAAATTTATACCACCTAGTTTCATATACCAGCAAAAGAAAAAGTTTTTCTATGATTTAAGAAATTACTTATGGGATGACCCACACCTTTATAAAGAAGGAGTAGATGGTTTTATTAGACGTTGTGTACCTAAGCATGAACAAGAACAGATCCTACGCAAGTGTCACTCCGAGGCTTAAGGAGGACACCAAGGTGGAGATAGATTTGCACATAAGGTATTGCAATCCTGTTTTTATTGGCCTACTCTTTTCAAAGATGCCCGTAAGTTTGTCTTGTCCTGTGATGAATGTCAAAGAATTGGTAATATTAGTAGATGTCAAGAAATGTATGAACTATTCACTTGTTATTGAACCATTTGATGTTTGGGGGTTTGATTATATGGGACCGTTTCCTTCCTCTAATGAGTATACACATATTTTAGTTGTTGTTGATTACGTTACTAAGTGGGTAGAAGCTATTCCAACTAGTAGTGCTGATCATAACACCTCTATTAAGATGCTTAAAGAAGCTATTTTTCCGAGGATTGGAGTCCCTAGGTACTTATGGTGGTTCACATTTTATTCATGGTGCTTTTTGTAATATGCTTGCTAAGTATGATGTTAATCATAGAATTGCATCTCGATACCACCCATAGTCTAGTGGTCAAGTAGAACTGAGTAATAGGAGATTAAATTAATTTTGCAAAAGACTGTTAATAGATCTAGAAAGAATTGGTCCAAGAAACTTGAGGATGCATTATGGGCCTACAGAACTGCATATAAAAATCCTATGGGTATGTCTTTGTATAAAATGGTTTATGGAAAAGCATGTCACCTACCTCTCGAACTAGAACATAAGACATATTGGGCCATTAAAGAGCTCAATTATGATTTCAAACTTGCCAGTGAGAAGAGACTATTTGACATCAGCTCACTTGATGAGTGGAGAACCCAGGCCTATGAGAATGCCAAACTGTTTAAAGAAAAGGTTAAAAGATGGCATGACAAAAAGATACAAAGCGTGAGTTTAATGTAGGTGATTATGTTATGTTATACAACTCTCGTTTAACATTTTTTGCAGGAAAACTCATCTCTAAATGGGAAGGTCCTTATGTTATCAAGGAGGTCTACCGTTCCAGTGCTATAAAAATCAACAACTTCGAAGGCACAAATCCTAAAGTGGTGAACGGTCAAAGAATCAAACATTATATCTCAGGTAATCCCATAAATGTTGAACCCAATGTTATTGACACCGTAACCCTGGAGGATTACATAAGGGACACTTTCCAGATCGTTTCGAACTCCGAAAAGGAATAGGTATGTGCTATGGTAAGTAAATCGACTCCAAAACATTTCTTATAGCAATTTTTCTCCGTTTTGGAATATTTAAGAAAATAGGAAAATAAGAAGTAGTCCGAAAGGGCGACATGAGGCATCCACGAGGGTGGAGGGCGTGACCTACCCCCTGGGCGTGCCCCCTTCCTTGTGGGCACCTCGTGTGCCCTCCGGACTCCATTTTCTTTCACTATACTTATTTTGGTCGGTAAAAATTCACTATATAATCTCCCGAAGGTTTTGACCACCATACCACGCAAATATCTCCTTTCTTTGTTTCAAGTTGTTTTTCCGACAGATCTAGATCACCATGACGTCTTCAAGCGCCACCAAGGACTAATTTTTCAAGAAGGTCATCAACCCCTACCTCGCGGAGGTGCTGCAACACCCTCAAACCATTGAGATGCATGAGGGAGTGCTGCACATCTGCGATGTTGAGGGGCCAAGGAGGACCGGAAGCGTGGAGACAAGAATCGAAGCAATGGAGCAACAAGTTTTCAAGTGCCAGGGGATGGTGGAACATGCACACAACGCCAACCACATGATGATCGTGGAGTTCACCAACAACCACAAGATGGATGCCAAGAACACTGGGGAGACCATCTTCAAGCTTCACGAGAAAATCGAGCACCTCCAAGCCAATATCTATGACCTGCAAAACCAAAACTGTGAGTATGAATATAGATTCAAGAGGATGAGTTTGGGTGCAGATTTGAGGTTCCCGGAGACTCGATCATCCATCTATGATGGTGAGCCTATGCCTTGGAAGATGGACGACAAGCCTACATCATCAACAACTCCATCATCACCACCCCCGAAGAAAGAGACATAAATACATGGGTATGGGCACTCCCCTGGGCAACTGCCAAGCTTGGGGGAGGTGCCCCGATATCATATCACCATCACACTTCTATCTTTACTGTTCTTCTTAGTTCGATCCTTTTGGTTATATCTTGATCCAGTAGAATAAAGATTAGTATGATCTAGATTTGGGTTTTTGTGTTGATCCTTATCTATGTAATCAAGTCCGTGAGCTATATATAATAAAGATTAGTCTTGAGTCGAGGGCTTGGTTATCTTGCTATGATCTTGAGGGAATAATAATAAAAAAAGGGAAGAAAAAATAAAAATAAATAAAGAGATCATATTGATCTTATGGAGAGTAATGACTTCACATATAAAGAGTTTTGTAGCGATCCGACCTCAAGCGGTCAAATCTCTGTGCATAAGTTTCATCCATGGATCGGTAATGCAGACACACACAGTGCTCGAAGGATTTATAACAAAGATCAATCACACACTTATTACATCGAATGTCTCAGAAGAGAACTTATTACAATAAATATGGCTTAAGGCGATCTAAATAAGATAACAGCGGAAGGCTTGGAAGATAAAGCGAGTCCATCAACTCCAACGGCATAGCTGAGTGCATGACAAATGACCTAGCTAGAGCACCTTACTCTTCGTCTGAAAAGTCTGCAACATGATATGTTGCAGCCTAAAACAGGTCAGCACATGGAATATGCTGGCAATATAACACAGTAGAGCAATGAACAGGTAAATGCTATCACTACATGCATATATGGCTGGGGGGGGTCTATGGTTATAATGTTTTGCAAAAAGCCAAATTTTCCCTACAACAAAGGAATATATTTTATTTAACTATCATGGTGGTTGAAACATTCAGAAGATTCCTCCAACTCAATCCCAATTATAAAGTAATTAACAACCCAACAATTCAATTTAGGGTGATGGGATCAACATGATAATTCAAGTACCAGATACTCAAAATGTCCATAGCCGGGGACACGGCTAACCATGATTAGTATATACACTCTGCAGAGGTTTGCGAACTTTTCCCCACAAGACTACATCTCCTTCGTTGGAATTCTCGCACTACATGGTGTTTGAGAAATGGATGACCGAGACACAGTCTTTCAGAAGCATTAACTCTAACTACTACTGGAATCTGCTACTTTGCCGTCTGCCAGCTCTTTGCCATCTGCCAGCTGATGGCAAAGAGGCTCTTTGCCGTCTGCCTTGGGATAGCAGACGGCAAAGAGCTGGCAGATGGCAAAGAGACTATTTGCCATCAGCTGGCTATTTGCCGTTTGCCAGCTGACGGCAAAGAGGGGAAAGGCAGATGGCAAAGAGCCTAGTGGCCCCACGAGGCACGGCGTGGCTAGGTTAACTTCTTTGCCGTCTGCTAGCAGACGGCAAAGAACAAATAGCAGTCGGCAAAGCCGGAGCGGATGGCAAAGAAGAGGCACAACACCCGGATCGATCATGCGGATCGATGACTTGGCATCCCCACCCACACCCCATCTGACGCACACCCACGCACGCACCCACGATGCACATGCCCCGAGGGCAGCATCACCCAACCATGTCTCTCTCTGTCCCTTATCCCCAACTCACCCCACCAAATCTCTCTCTCTCTCCTTTCTCTCCCTCTCGATCCAAATCGGCACACCGGCCGGCCGGCGCCCGCCACCGCCTTGACCCCCGGCCTTGCCGGCCGGCGTCCGCCTGCCGGATCCAGCCTCGCCGGCCACCACCTCTTCCGCCGGCCGCGTCCACTTCCCCCTTCACTGCCGGCCCCGGCCACTTCGCTCGTCGCCCCCACCAGCCTCCATCGGCCCGCCGGCGCCCGTCACCACCTCGTTGGCCGCCATCTCGCCTGCCGGCCCCGGCCCCGTCGCTCGTTGCCCACGCCTGCCTCCGTGTCTCGTCGCTCGTCGACCGCGGCGGCCTCCGCACCCCGTCTCCCCTGCCGGCCTCCATAGGCCCCGGCTCCGTCAGCCCCGCCGGCCTCCGCCGGCCTCGAACCCCGGCCCCGTCCTCGAGGAGAAGTTAGAGGGGGCGACTGCTAGTTGCTCCGGAGACCACGGGCATAGAGGAGTCCGTTCGTTCTTGGAACAAAGTGTGGATGGATAATGTCATGTTCGTATTGTGAAATTTGTACATTTGTGGATGATGTATTCGATGTAAATATTGTAATTTTGTATTGTGAAATTTGTCCGTTCGTCTTCAATTCTTGGAACAAAGTGTGGATGGATAATGTCATGTCTATTTATAGCCTCTGCACTTGGACTGTTTATTTATTTTAATAAACAAACAAACTTCTTTGCCATCTGTGATTGTAGGAGGCTGACGGCAAAGCCTCCCGTTAGCGGCTAACGGAGCAAACCCTATCCAGTGGCTTTGCCATCCGTCTGCTTTCTTTGTCGTCAGCTGCTGATGGCAAAGGCCCCTTTGCCGTCAGCCGCCGAAAGCAGACGGCAAAGTAGCTCTTTGTCGAACCTTACTTTGCCGTCCCCTTTTGCCGTCCGCGGCAGACGGCAAAGACCTTTGCCATCAGCCATCCATGCCTTTGCCGTCTGCCGTGGCAGATGGCAAAGTAGCTAATTCCTGTAGTGAACCCTGGGTAGACAATACCAACCTACATCCCCTACATGTACTAGCCTACCATTGGAAGAGGTCATGCAACATACTCAACTATGCTTGAGCCCAGAATAGCTTGTGGCTGCACACGGATGTTTCTAGCATGAATAATCTTATGATCCCTTTGAGCCTGGGTGGCGAACCATAGGATGATGACACGAGTCATCCGGTATATCCTAGGACAACACTGGATTCTCCAGGTGCCCACAACCAATCCACCCAGATATGTATTTAAGTAGCCACCTTATGTTAACCATTAATTAACAATCTCACATTTGTCATGGATAGAGATAAGCATAACATAGAAGTAACTCCCAGGGTTTGATAATAAAACAAGTGATAGGTTCTACCTCATCATCTACTTCCCAAATCCCACAAGTTAATCACATCCTAAGCATGCAGTGTTTGAGGATTGTAACTAATGCATAAAAACTGGGTATGAGAAGAGTAAGATCAATGTGTTACTTGCCTTGCTGACGATCCAAAAACCCTAGAGACTCATAGTAGCACGCTTGGCACTCTAGGAATTCTATCACAAACAAACAGTGGCATACATAAGCACTAAAGCATAGATGCAAGGGTAAACCTCAAATAAGAAGATCAAATCTGAAAATTTAACTGAAGAGATTCGATCTGCAAAAAGAATCAATGGAATCGGAGCTACGGAACTGAAACTAAGTCCAAAAGAACTTTGAAAACAAATCTACCTGAAACCAAATTTTAAATTATCAAAATCATGTTCAAGTTGATTAAACAGAAAGAGGGGCTCGAGACGAAGATTTTGGCATTGGTTTCACTGGATTTGGACAAACGGTTAAAATGTTACGACGGTTTGAAGATCAGGGGCTAATCTATGACAAAAATAATTACGGATAGGTCCCTAGCAGAAAAACGAAAATAAAAAGAAAAACTACGGCGTGAACATTGGTTATTAGAGATGAAGGGTGAACTCATTCATTAAAAACAAACTAACGAGCAAACACTCGCTAAATAACGAAACCGAAAAAACCGAATCTAAAAAAAATTAATCTAAGGTTTTATAAAAACCGGTGGTTTTACCTAAACTGGAAAAAACTAAACCGACGAGAACCGATGGCGGATCCGGCAGCGGCGGTGGCGGCGCGAGCGGGTGGCGGCATGAGCGGTTGCGCGGCGGCGGCGGCTGGCAGGGCTTGTGTTTCGCGCCGGGCGGGCTGGTGGGCTGGGGCGCTGTGGGGCGGCGGCTTAGAAAGCCTGGGCGCAGACATAGTCCGGTTGCCCACGGCCCAAAGGTTGGTTTACTTTTTTAAATGGACGGAGTAAATAAATAAAAAGAAATATCAAACGGAGTCCAAAAATTCCGAAATAAATTTTCACGGCCCTCTAATAAAATTTAGGACAAAGTGAACAATTTTCACAGACCTAAAATGCAATTTTATTTTTTTCCTAATTTAACTAAAATAACTCCGAATAATACCCAAATAAAAACCAATAAAACAATAATTTGATTTTTAACATTTTCCTCCAGTATTTCTCTTATTTTGGAGAAGTCATTTTATCTCCTCTCTTTTATTTTTATTTTATTATGAAATATTTCGGAGAGAAAAAATATTAAAAATCAATATGATCCTCTTTTCAATATTTGAGAAAATTCAAATACGAAAATAAACGAAATCCCCAACTCTCTCCGTGGGTCCTTGAATTGCTTAGAATTTCTAGTATCACAGCGGAAATGCAAGAAAATTATGATATGCATATGATGTCCTAAGTATAACATTCCGAATAGAAAATTTGGGATGTTACAAACCTAGCCCCTTAAGATGAATCTTGTCCTCGAGATTCAGGTTGGCTAGAAAATAGGTGTGGGTGGTCTTTGCGTAGGTCTTCCTCTCGTTCCCAGGTGGTTTCATCCTCGGTGTGGTGGCTCCACTGAACTTTGCAGAACATGATAACCTTGCTATGTGTAACTCGACTGGCAAACTCCAGAATCTTGACTGGTTTCTCCTCGTTGGTCAGATCACTATCCAACTGAATTTCTTCCAGGGGCACTGTATATCTCAGAGGAATATCGATCATCTCAGCATGGCACTTCTTCAACTGGGAAACGTGAAACACGTCATGAACTCCTGACAGTCCTTCCAGTAACTCCAACTTGTAGGCTACTTCTCCCATACGTTCCAAAACTCGGTATGGTCCTACAAATCTTGGGGCTAACTTTCCCTTAACTCCAAAGCGTTTAACTCCTCGTAGTGGTGATACACGAAGATATGCTCTGTCTCCGATCTCATAGACTACCTCCTTGCGTTTTGAGTCTGCATAACTCTCCTATCTGGACTGAGCTACCTTCAGTCTATCACGAATCAACTTAACCTTCTGTTCAGACTCTTTAATCAAATCTGGTCCATACAACTGACGGTCTCCAACTTCTTCCCACATCAACGGTGTTCTACACCTCCTTCCATACAAAGCTTCGAAGGGTGCCATTTTCAAACTGGCTTGATAACTGTTGTTGTATGAGAACTTAGCGTAAGGAATATTTTCATCCCAACTAGATCCATAATCTAGTGCACAAGCTCTTAGCATGTAATCCAGAATCTCCTTAACTCTCTTGGTCTGTCCATCCATCTGCGGATGAAAGGTTGTACTAAACTCTAGCCTGATAACTGTGTTCCTCTATCTAATACGATGGTCCTCGGAACTCCATGCAGACATACGATCCTGGTCATATATATCTTGGCCAACTTCGCACTTCTATAGGTGGTCTTCACGGGGATAAAGTGAGCCACTTTGGTTAAACGATCCACTACTACCCAGATAGAATCATATCCCGATCGGATCCTGGGTAATCCGGTGATAAAATCCATGCTATGCTTTTCCCACTTCCATTCGGGTATCGGCATAGGCTGCAGTAATCCTGCTGGCTTATGATGTTCTGCCTTCACTCTCTGACATACATCACGTACGGCTACATACTCGACAATATTCTTCTTCATTCCTGTCCACCAGAAACGCTCCTTCAAATCCAAATACATCTTCGTGTTTCCGGGGTGTATCGAGTATGCCGAGTCATGAGATTCCTACAGTATCAACTTCCTGATCTCTGCGTTATTGGGCACATAAACACGGTCCTCAAACCACAAGGTGTCGTGCTCATCCTCACGAAAACCATTGGCTTTTCCTTTCTTCATCGTCTCCTTTATCTCGGCAATCTCTTTGTCATCCTTCTTAGCTTCTCGAATCTTTCCCAATAATGTCGACTGAACTTCCAATGCTGCAACAAAACCTCTAGGGACTAGGTCCAAATGAAGCTCCCTGAGATCTTCGGCCAACTCGTTTGGCAAACCTCCGCTTATGATGGTATTGGCATAACTCTTCCGGCTCAAAGCATCCTCTACGACATTGGCCTTTCCTGGGTGATAATGCAGCTTCATATCATAATCCTTTATAAGCTCAAACCATCTCCTCTGCCTAAGATTCAGCTCCTTCTGTGTGAAAATGTACTTCAAACTCTTATGATCAGTGTACACATCACAACGGTTCCCAATAAGAAAATGCCTCCAGGTCTTGAGTGCATGAACTACAGCTGCTAAGTCCAAATCATGCGTAGCATAATTCAACTCATGCGGTCGAAGTTGACGTGAGGCATATGGAACAACTCTTCCGTCTTGCATAAGTGCACCTCCAAGTCCTAAGCGAGAAGCGTCACAATACACATGGAAATCCTTGTGTATATTCGACAGAATCAGCACTGGGGCTGTAACCAAATGTTTCTTCAACTCCTGAAAACTTGCCTCACATTCATCTATCCATTTGAACTAAGTTTCCTTCTTCAACAGCTCTGTCATGGGCTTCGCAATCTTGGAAAAATTCTCAATGAACCTCCAATAGTATCCAATGAGTCCAAGGAAACTGCGGATCTCTCCAACTGAGGTGGGTGCCAACCACTCAGTGACTGAATAAACCTTGGTAGGGTTTACTGCTATACCTTCTCCTGATATAACATGTCCAAGTAATCCAACTTCCTTCAACAAAAACTCTCGAGCTTCTCGAGAACCAAACGCAAATGTTCCTTGTGTTCCTCTTCCTTCTTCGAGTATACCAAGATATCATCAATGAACACCACGGCAAACTTATCCAAGAACTCCATGAACACCTTATTCATCATACTCATAAAATAGGCAGGGGCGTTAGTCAATCCAAATGACATAACCGTGTACTCATATAGCACGTACCTTGTGGTGAAGGTTGTCTTAGGTATATCCTGTTCTCGAATCTTCAGCTGGTGGTATCCTGATCGCAGATCGATCTTGGAAAATACTTTAGCTCCTTGCAACTAATCAAACAAATCATTGATCATTGGTAGTGGGTACTTTTTCTTGATCGTCACTTCATTCAATGCACGATAATCAACAACTGTTCTCAATGATCCATCCTTCTTCTCAACCAAAAGCACTGGGGCTCCCCATGGTGACGAACTTCGTCGAATGTAACCTTTCTCCAATAACTCCTCAATCTGTTTCTTAATCTCCTCCAGATCATTTGCGGGCATCCGCTATGGTATCTTCGATATCGGTCCGGTGCCTCACAACAACTCTCTCAAAAACTCAATGTCTTGATTCGGCGGCTGATACGTCTCCAATGTATCCATAATTTTGTTCCATGCTATTATATTAGCTGTTTTGGATGTTAATGGGCTTATTTATATGCTTTTATATTATTTTTGGGACTAACCTACTAACCTAAGGCCCAGTGCAAATTGTTGTTTTTTTGCCTATTTCAGTGTTTCATAGAAAAGGAATATCAAACGGAATCCAAACAGGATGGAACCTTCGGGAGAGTTGTTTTTGGAACAAACGTGATCCAGAGGACATGGAGTGGACGTCAAGAAATCAATGAGGATGCCACGAGGCAGGGGACCCGCCTACCCCCTGGCACGCCCTCCACCCTCGTGGGCCCCTTGTGGCTCCACCGACCTTCTTCTTCCTCCTATATATATCCATATACCCCGAAAACATCTAGGAGCACCACAAAACCCTATTTCCACCGCAGCTACCTTCTGTACCCAAGAGATCCCATCTTGGGGCCTTTTCCAGAGCTCCGCCCGAGGGGGAATCAATCACATAGGGCTTCTACATCAACACCATAGCCTCTCCGATGATGTGTGAGTAGTTTACATTAGACCTTCGGGTCCATAGTTATTCGCTAGATGGCTTCTTTTCTCTCTTTGGACCTCAATACAATGTTCTCCTTGATGTTCTTGGAGATCTATTCGATGTAATTCTTTTTGCGGTGTGTTTGTCGAGATCCGATGAGTTGTGGGTTTATGATCAAGTTTATCTATGAACAATATTTGATTCTTCTCTGAAATCTTTTATGTATGATTGGTCATCTTTGCAAATCTCTTCGAATTATCAGTTTGGTTTGGCCTACTAGATTGATCTTTCTTGGAATGGGATAAGTGCTTAGCTTTAGGTTCAATCTTGCGGTGTCCTTTCCCAGTGACAGCAGGGAAAGCAAGGCACGTATCGTATTGTTGCCATCGAGGATAAAAAGATGGGGTTTATATCATATTGCTTGAGTTTATCCCTCTACATCATGTCATCTTTCCTAATGCGTTACTCTGTTCTTATGAAATTCATGAATCTGAAAATTGTGATGAAGTACTTTATGAAGTGATTCACGATAGCTCTTTGAATAAAAATCATGATTGAAACGATGATATTATAAATTCTATTAATGTCAATTGTGCTAATAATATGAAAAACCCTAAGCTTGGGGATGCTAGTTTTTGCTATGACTACTATTTGTTCCAATGATCATGATTGGGGTGATTCTTCTTTTGATCTTGAAAATTTATTTAACTCCCATGATGAATATAAGATTGATAATGGTGTTTGCAATATTATTGAAAGTGGGTTTGGAAGAGTGTCAACTTTAGATCCCACATATTTGGAGAATGTTCAATCTTATGAAGTTTTTGATAAAAGTGGGTTCGGAGAGGTCATGACTTTAGTTATAATCCCACTATTTTGGAAGAGTGTCAACTTGGCATGCATGTGGATTGTGTTGAAAATATTTTATGTGATAGCTATTTTGTTGAATTTGCTAATGATCCCACATGTAATTATTATGAGAGAGGAAAATATGTTTGTAGAAATTTTCTTCTTACTAAATTACCTCTCGTCATGAGGAGATTGCTATCGTCTCTTTCTTCTTCCTTGCATATGCTAATTTTTGCTTGCTATGATAATTTGTTTCCTTATAAAATGCTTATGCATAGGAAGTAGGTTAGACTTAGATGTGTTTGTCACATGCTTTATGAAGCTCCTTTTGTGCTTCAATTCTCGTGTTTCATGTGAGCATCATTAAAATTATCAATGCCTAGCTAAATGGCATTAAAGAAAAGCGCTTGTTGGGAGAAAACCCAATATATTTACTTTCTGTTTTTGAATAAATAATTCATCTAGCCTCTGTTTAGATGTGGTTTTATGCTTTTAATTAGTGTTTGTGCCAAGTAGAACCTTTGGGAAGACTTGGGGAAAGTCTTTGTGATCTTACTGTAAAAAACAGAAACTTTAGCGCTCACGAGATTTGCAGCCATTTTTACTAGAGAGTGCGATTAGGTTGATTCTTTTTGCAGATGATTAATAGATAAATGCCTCACGTCCAGAAATTTATTTTAGAAATTCTTGGGGTTACATAGGTATTCTAAACCTACAGATTACTACAGACTGTTCTGTTTTTGACAGATTCTGTTTTTCGTGTGTTGTTTGCTTATTTTGATGAATCTATGGCTAGTATCGGAGGTTATGAACCATAGAGAAATTGTAATACGGTAGGTTTAACACCAAGAAAAATTAAGAATGAGTTCATTACAGTAACTTAAGTGTTGGTTTGTTTTCTAATACTAAAGGAGCTCATGAGATTTTCTGTTTAAGTTTTGTGTTGTGAAGTTTTCAAGTTTTGGGTAAAGATTTGATGGATTATGGAATAAGGAGTGGCAAGAGCCTAAGCTTGGGGATGCCAAAGGCACCCCAAGGTAAAATTCAAGGACAACCAAAAGCCTAAGCTTGGGGATGCCCCGGAAGGCATCCCCTCTTTCGTCTTCCTCTATCCGTAACTTTACTTGAGGCTATATTTTTATTCATCACATGATATATGTTTTTCTTGGAGCGTCTTGTATGATTTGAGTCTTTTCTTTTTAGTTTACCACAATCATACTTGCTTTACACACCTTTTGGGAGAGACACACATGAATTGGAATTTATTACAATACTCTATGTACTTCACTTATTTCTTTTGAGCTAGATAATTTTGCTCTAGTGCTTCACTTATATCTTTTTAGAGCACGGTGGTGGTTTTATTTTATAAAAATTATTGATCTCTCATGATTCACTTATATTATTTTGAGAGTCCTTTAGAACATCATGGTAATTTGCCTTGTTTATAAAATTAGTCCTAATATGATAGGCATCCAAGATGGGTATAATAAAACTATCATAAAAAGTGCATTGAATACTATGAGAAGTTTGATACTTGATGATTGTTTTGAGATATGAAGATGGTGATATTAGAGTCATGCTAGTTGAGTAGTTGTGAATTTGAGAAATACTTGTTCTAAAGTTTGTGATTCTCATAGCATGCACGAATGGTGAACCGTTATGTGATGAAGTCGGAGCATGATTTACTTATTGATTGTCTTCCTTATGAGTGGCGGTCAGGGACGAGCGCTGGTCTTTCCCTACCAATCTATCCCACTAGGAGCATGTGAGTAGTACTTTGTTTCGATAACTAATAAATTTTTGCAATAAGTATGTGAGTTCTTTATGACTAATGTTGAGTCCATGGATTATACACACTCTCACCCTTGCATCATCACTAGCCTCTCTAGTACCGCGCAACTTTCGCCGGTACCATAAACCCACCATATACCTTCCTCAAAACAGCCACCATACCTACCTATTATGGCATTTCCATAGCCATTCCGAGATATATTGCCAAGCAAATTTCCACCGTTCCGGTTGTTATGACATGCTTCATCATTGTCATATTGCTTCGCATGATCATGTAGTTGACATAATATTTGTGGCAAAGCCACCGTTCATAATTCTTTTAGACATGTCACTCATGAGTCATTGCACATACCGGTACACCGCCGGAGGCATTCACATAGAGTCATATTTTGTTCTAAGAATTGAGTTGTAATTTTTGAGTTGTAAGTAAATAAAGTGTGATGATCATAATTATTAGAGCATTGTCCCATGTGAGGAAAGGATGATGGAGACTATGATTCCCCCACAAGTCGGAATGAGACTCTGGACGAAAAAAGAAAGAAAAGAAAAAAGAGGCCATAAAAAAAGAGAAAAGGCCCAAATAAAAAAATGAAAAATGAGAGTAAAAGAGAGAAGGGACAATGTTACTATCGTTTTACCAGACTTGCGATTCAAAGTACCACCATGATCTTCATGATAGAGAGTCTCCTATGTTGTCACTTCCATATACTAGTGGGAATTTTACAGTAAAGAACTTGCCTTGTATATTCCAATGATGGGCTTCCTCAAAATGCCCTAAGTCTTCGTGAGCAAGCAAGTTGGATGCACACCCACTTAGTTTCTTTTGTTGAGATTTCGTACACTTATATCTCTAGTGCATCCATTGCATGGCAAAACCTACTCACTCACATTGATATCTATTGATGGACATCTCCATAGCCCGTTGATACGCCTAGTTGATGTGAGACTATCTTCTCCTTTTTTTCTTCTCCACAACTACCATTCTTTCCACCTATAGTGCTATGTCAATGGCTCACGCTCATGTATTGCGTGAAGATCGAAAAAGTATTCTAAACCTACAGATTACTACAGACTGTTTTGTTTTGACAGATTCTGTTTTTCGTGTGTTGTTTTCTTATTTTGATGAATCTATGGCTAGTATCGAAGGTTATTAACCATAGGGAAGTTGGAATACAGTAGGTTTAACACCAATACAAATTAAGAATGAGTTCATTACAGTAACTTAAGTGGTGGTTTGTTTTCTAATACTAACGGAGCTCATGAGATTTTCTGTTTAAGTTTTGTGTTGTGAAGTTCTCAAGTTTTGGGTAAAGATTTGATGGATTATGGAATAAGGAGTGGCAAGAGCCTAAGCTTGGGGATGCCCAAGGCACCCCAAGGTAAAATTCAAGGACAACCAAAAGCCTATGCTTGGGGATGCGCCGGAAGGCATCCCCTCTTTCGCCTTCCTCTATCGGTAACTTTACTTGAGGCTATATTTTTATTCATCACATGATATATGTTTTTCTTGGAGCGTCTTGTATGATTTGAGTCTTTGCTTTTTAGTTTACCACAATCATCCTTGCTTTACACACCTTTTGGGAGAGACACACATGAATTGGAATTTATTACAATACTCTATGTGCTTCACTTATATCTTTTGAGCTAGATAATTTAGCTCTAGTGCTTCACTTATATCTTTTTAGAGCACGGTGGTGGTTTTATTTTATAGAAATTATTGATCTCTAATGCTTCACTTATATTATTTTGAGAGTCCTTTAGAACATCATGGTAATTTGCCTTGTTTATAAAATTAGTCCTAATATGATAGGCATCCAAGATGGGTATAATAAAAACTATCATAAAAAGTGCATTGAATACTATGAGAAGTTTGATACTTGATGATTGTTTTGAGATATGAAGATGGTGATATTAGAGTCATGCTAGTTGAGTAGTTGTGAATTTGAGAAATACTTGTTCTAAAGTTTGTGATTCTCGTACCATGCACGAATGATGAACCGTTATGTGATGAAGTCGGAGCATGATTTACTTATTGATTGTCTTCCTTATGAGTGGCGGTCAGGGATGAGCCACTGGTAGAAAAAGGGCCTATAGTCCCGGTTCGTAAGGGCCTTTAGTCCCGGTCGGTACTAATGCCCTGACCCTTTAGTCCCGGTTCAATCCAGAACCGGGACTGATGGGCCTCCACGTGGGTAGTGAGCAGAGCCCAGTCAGGAGACCCTTTGGTCCCGGTTGGTGGCACCAACCGGGACCAATAGGCATCCACGCGTCAGCATTTCTGTGGCTGGGGTTTTTGTTTTTTTTTAAAGGGGGGGGGGGGGGGTGGGGGGTTTTGGGGGGTTAATTTAGGTGTTTCATATATTGTGTTAGCTAGCTATAATTAATAGAGAGAAGTGTCCTCTCTTATGTCCGTGCTTGGTCGACGCTACGTACTATACATACGTATAGAGAGGACTAGACACGCTGGCTAGCTAGTAAGCAAATGAAGGAAACAGAAGATCATGATGAACATATATGCATACAGAGAGAAGTGATATCAACCACTTCTCTTTCTCTGAGAGATTGGTCAAACAACAAGTTCTCGTATATCTATCTGACACTACCGGCTACATATATACAGTAATTATCTCTTACAAATAAAATCATACGGACTCAGGGTCAACATA